>NC_056732.1:1595079343-1595108034 GCF_019279795.1 Protopterus annectens | reverse complement strand
GGAATTGGGGTTTGTCCAAAAGGACCCCCACCGGGGGGGAAATTTTCCAGTGTGCTGGCCCTCATTTCGGATCATATATGCATGCACATTCAGACATTGGTCATGTAGTTGTTACTGAAGTACCAGAGGTCAGCCGGCCTATTTGAACCAAAAGTCTATGATATTACGCGGTTTGTGCTTGTGCCTCATTATGGCGCTCCTGTTCAGGTGTGTGTGCATTTCTGATGGGTGTCATCAGCCACGGCTCAAGTGCATAACCTGCATCCCCCACTAGGTGTCCGTGTGGGAAGTCCCCATTGGCAAATGATTGGTACAGCTGCCAGATGCCAGATATGGGAATCGTGGTAGCTCCCAGGGCAGCCAGCACACACATTCATTATTATGCCCTGGGCATCACACACCACCTGGCAGTTGATGGAGGGGTATCCCTTGCGGTTAATGTAGGCTCTACCCGCTCACCGGGCTGGTGCTTTGATGCGTATAAAAGGCAGTCTATTGCACCCAGCACCTCAGGGTATCCTGCTATTTGCTGGAAGAGACGATATTGCTGGCCACAACCTCACGGTCATTAGGACATATATATGATCACTGACATGTGCTGACATGGCATCCAGGAACTGGTGCAGTACTCTGGAGGCTGATGCCTGTGATATCCCCATCATATCACCAGTTGGTCTCTGGAAGGTACCTTTTGCTAGTATTCTTAGGCCAACACATACCTTGGTTTCTACTGGGATGGGTTCCCCTCTGTTGGTTCTGTGTGTGAGAAATGGCCTGCACAGCTCAACAATCTGCTGCAGAAGGTCTCTGTCCACTCTGTAGTGCTCTACTATCTCCAGCTCATGTAACCCATGGTAGGTGACCCTGGGCCTGTATACTCTTCTCCTTCTCCTCACTCTGGGTTGTCTGTCAGCATCTGCATTGTCACCACCCTCAGCACCGCCCATGCCTGATTATAATAGCTATGGCAGCCCCTAGCATTTCTGCCTGAGTTCAGCTTTTTCAGTTTTCAATTTTGATAGCTTAGTTTCTGGCAGTATCTCTTGTGAGAAACAGCCTGCTCTGCTCTTTGCTGTGTTTTAAGTGCTGGGTTGGGCTTCTAGTCTGCCTGTGTAATTGCCTGCTTCTGATTGTTTCCACCAATTAACTCCAGTAGTATGTTCTGGCAGTTTCCCTGTATTTTAGTTGTTTCCTGTTTCCTCTCTGTTTCCTGAGGGGAGCAATGTGCACACCAGCTTAAACACGCCACAGTCACTTAAACGCCGAACACATCCCTACACGGTGTTACACGCCGACACATCCTTACACAGTGTGAACTAAGCTGATTCATGTTAAAACGCTGCACACTGCCTTAAACATGTGCACGCCCAAGAAAACGTTGTAAACGGTCTGCAACACGCCTCCCATATGTTGAGCTCTGTCTTACACGCACACGCGCAGCATGCACGATTCCAAGAAACTTTGAGTGTAGGGATAGCGTATACCCTCAATTTCTTGACTTTCCTAGTGTTCTGTTGGGACACACCTCCCTCCCTGATGTCTGTCTGTCATCTGTTACCTTACATTGCCCTCCAATCTGGTACATTTATTACTATCCTTCCCCCCCATGATGTCACCTACCTCTTACTCTGTTCCTCCCCCTTCTCTAACTCTTACACTACTCAGAAAGTGCTCATTACCTATGTGGCAGTGTGATTCAGTATTGTAACCCTCATTTACATAGGATTGCCTAGTAATGACTAGTTACATGTCTTACACGGAGCTTCCCCCCCTTGGAAACCACTAAACGGAGGCCATATTGTTTTTGGTCTGCAAGTCCCTCCATTGACATTCAATGTAATACATAAATCCCACAATTGTGGGCTTATAAGCTTCGGTTTTTAGTTTTAGGTAGCACACCCCGTTTGCGCGGGTGCGCTGCAGTTAAACCCTAAAATCCCGTGAAAAAAAAAGTTATATAACTTATTTTTGCAACAGTTTTTCATGCCAATGGCCACATATTTGGCCATTGGCATGCTTAATGAAACATATGCACCCTTTATTTGGAGCTGACATAGTCCGTTTTTAATTTTGCAGAAATGTACTCAGTTGTCAGCTGAGTACATTTCTGCAGCTAACACGTCCGTTACACAGACTGGTTTCTGCTTCGTGGATCGCTCAGATACCTCATTTGCATATCTTTGAGCTGCAAATGAGGTAATGAGCATTTCCACGCCCAGTCCGTGTAAGAGACGTGTTAGCTGTCTCTTACACAGAGATTTGGGCTGTTCCTGAATCAGGAGGCTTACACGGAGGCTTACACTACTCTTGAACTCCGTGTAAGCCTTCCTGAATCTGGCCCATTGTTTTTCTTTGTTTTCTTCATTGACATTTTGAAACCAGACTCCTTTAAACATCAGTAACATCCCTTAACTCCTTCAGCACTTACTTTGCCTTCAGCTGTCTGTCAGTACACCATACAGAGAATGCAGTTGTAAGACACTTAAAACATAAAGCTACAACTTAGGTGAAATTATATTTTTTATAATCATGTATCTATTTTACCTTTTAATTTTAACATAAACATATTATAAACATATTTGACCCATTTGTAAAGAAACAGCAAGTTAATATGCATATGTGAAGAATAATCATGAGGCGATATAGTTTTCCGTAACAGCTATTAACTTAGCATTGACTTTTCATGGTACTAGTGCTTCACGAAACTTAATAGCATAGCGAATAATCACCAGAATATATTGGTAGCTATTACTAAACTTTGCTAAAGGCCTACAAGATTGAGGCGTAAGCACTTATATGGGACCTCAGTGATAGCCATAGGTATCAGTGGACTTCAAATCCAAGATGCAGAGCAGTTGTGTGGACAGCAAATTTTTCTGTGATTTGGAATTGAGCAGTAGTGACTAAGGTCTCACATTAAGTCTTGAGTTTCAGTGTATCATTGTAACACAGTAACATTCAGTTTCCTTTATTGCACCAGGCCAAAAAAACCTAGCTAAAATTCTAGTTTTAGTTGTGCCCATCACTATGTCACCTCAAAATTTGAGAATATGCCACTTTCATGCAAAATATTCTAAAAGGCTTTGGAACTAACAATTTCTGAAGTTATTTATCCTCTGTAATTATTTATCCATATAGCAAGTTATTCTACAGCTCCAAATATGGGTGTGGTGTGTAGCCATCCTGTACATCTGCTTCTTCTACTCTGACTGTTTTCTCTGGTCCTGGTTAATGTACCATCCTCCTGTCATACCTTTTTAAAATTTTCATCTGCGAATCCGTAAAGTTGTGAACTCTTTTACTAGTACACAATGTGAAGTGGATGGTATTGCCTCGTCACCAAAGACTGTCAGCATGGCTCTTTCTTCCTCTCCTGTTTCTTCTTCTACTGAAGGACAAAATATACAAGTGACATTCTTCAGGTTTTGGCAGCTCCTTAACTTTTACTTCAGTAAATTCTCTTTCTCCAAGTACCTGCTGCTGAGAGTCCTTTGTCTCACTTGTACTTGTCCTGAATTTACAGAGGAAAATGGAGGACAATGTTCAGGTTCTTCTTCTTCTTCTTGTATGAGTTTAATACTATGGATCTCTCTCTCTCTCTCTCTCTATATATATATATATATATATATATATATCTTTCTCTTCACACAGGCATCCTTCATTTTCAGATTCTGTAAGGATTTATTTCACTACCTTAACAACTGAAGTTTTCTGGTAAGCCTTAGTATTAGGCTTCTGATAGCACAAATGACATCCATCATTGTATTCACTGTTGTAGTCCACATGCCTTGGATTCCTGCCTACAACTAGTCCAGCTAACAGGCCTGACTTCCAGAGCTCACCTACCTCACATCCTCAGCTTAAGGCTGTAAAACACCATTATGCAAAGACATCAATTAAGAAGTGTATAAGCCAATGTCATCTTCAAATCTTATTTGCTTCTCAGTATTACTTGCCCCATGTTTGATAGCATTGTCAGTCCACTGATTGGCCTGCTTCCAATCGCCTATGGGATTTATTTCTTATCTTCTCTTGATTTTAGCAAATTGCATTGCCTAATGCCAAATGCTGATACTGAAACCAAAACTGAAACATTTGTAAAACTTAATAGCTACATAGTTTGTGGGAAGCAGACTCCCTTCAAGGATTTTTGTAATATGTGCTTATTTTTTTCTTAGCCAAGAGCACAACATGATCTCCTGACTTCATGGTACCGGTTTGACTCCAAAGACAAGTGAAAAAAAGAACTCAGTCTCATCAGGAGTTTACAGCCAGAAAAGGGGCAAGTGTCTGCTTCCAAGCTTCATTGGCATTAGCCAAGGCCTCTGGGAACCCTGCACTAAAGAAAAATTCCAACAAGAGACATAGAGAGAAGTACTGGGAGACTAAGAGCTTTCTGATTGATGATGTGAGTCTCCTTAGGTCTGGTGACTCCAGGCACGGAGAGATGCTTTTACAGTTCCCACCATAGGAGTCACTTTCAGCTAAAGAGTCTGCTATGCCTCTAGTGTTGCACATGTTCTCCTGGATGAATTAGTGTGTCATGTCTCCAAAACCTGGGATCACATTGGTATCTGAGGCTCATACCCACATTACTGAATGGGGAAGGCAGAACCCACAAGTTATTTATCCATGGAGGTTCCAGGAGACTGTATTGAGGTCTAAGTCTCCTGCTCATGCTCTGAGGCCTCTAGGGCTGCTATATCTAATGCCATGAGGCACAAGGGACTAAAGACAAAGCTAGTGACAGGCAATCTGCCTTGACTTAGGTAGGGCATCATTTAAGTTCTCTTCTTCTGAGGCAAAAGAGAAAGGTGAAATCTCCAGCTGAAGATTTTGATTCCTATGATTCCAAAGTGGATAAACTGGCTTATGTTGGCCATATTTTCTTCACTGCTGGATGTTAATTAGATGCCAAGGACACCTTATCCTCTCCTTTTTCAAAGGCTTTCTTCTTTGGGGACACTTCATAACATGAAGGAGTTCCAGTGGGAGGCTAAGGAGGATTCAGAGGCCTGGTTCACATACAGTGCTTTCTTGGGCCTGTCTGAGCCTAAAACACTGTAAGTTCATTTAGTCATGAAAGCCCTGGAGGATGCATTCATTAGTGCATCTATGAAGCTAGACTTGCTCTCCCTGCATGAAGGAAATCTGGCAGCTTCTACATGGTTGGGGATTCTCATAAATTTGTTTATGAGAATAATTTGGCTGATTCAACTGTGGCTTCCATAAATTCTAACAATGGAGCGGTTTTGGCTCCATCTAGGAACCCTCTTCTTAATGATAAGAAGGCTAGGATACTTGTCAAATTTGGGGAAAAGGTTCACACTTTTGAAACACGGTGTTTTACGGCCTTAAACTGCCAGATTTGTATGCTTTTCTATTAGCAGTTCCTGCTGGAAAAGGTGGTGGCTAAGGAAGAAGGGATACAGGATAAAGATCTATTGTGGGAGATGCTTAACGTCTGTAAACTGTCAGCTCAGGTTGCCAAGCACTCCAGGAAATGTGGTTCTCATACTATGGATGCATCACACACAGGAGCAGTCACAGTGCTTATTATTCAGAACCACACCTGGTTGAGGACTGAACTCCTTCCAGGCCATATAAAGATGGAACTCCTTAATGCACACTTGGACAGGAATCTCCTCTTTGGTCTCCCTGCTGAAGGAGTTTTTAAGAGACTGTAGGAAAAAGACAACACTATGCAATCTGATAAACATCTTTTTCATGTCCGAGCTTCCAAACTCAACCAAAAGTACCCAGTCAAATCTCAGGCCTTATACCCTAGACAAGACAAAAACAAGTATGGCAAACAGAAGAGGGACAATTCAAAAGCAAATGGCAAGCAAAGCCCATGGAGAAACATGGGGGCCTTCAGGGCTGTGACCAACAAACAGATTAGGTCTGACTCAGCCAGGCTGACCCTTTTCTTCCTCTCTTAAGCCCACTGCAGCGAATCTGACTTTCTCCACCTTCTGCATGTCTTCTTTCAGAGTACAAAGAGCTAGCAGGATGTTGCTTACCCTTTGCAAAAAAAATGGGAAATCATCACCTAAGATCTGTGAGTCCTAAATATTCTTCACTGAGATTACAAGTTAGAGTTCTAAAATATTCCCACATCCTGAAGGAAGCAGGACTATTCGACCCCGGACATGTATTATGCATTCTTTTTTTCAAATTAAAATTTTTATTTCTTTTTCATACGTACAGCTTAAATTTCTACTTGTTATAAACAAACAGATAAAATAGTACCTGCGGAATACAGGGTAACAACTAATTTGACTAAGGTCTAATTTACACAAAACTATTGTCATAACACAACATTGCTACTAAGTGATATCAGTTCAGAAACAAATTCTTGTAAACATCATGTGTTAATAACAATGGGGTAAAAATAGTCATTATACATTCTTAATCTTTTTCTGTATGTGATTCCTTTTATAGTTTATCTGTTATGGATTTACAGTTCATTACCCTTTTCCACATAATTTTCTTTGTTTGAAGTAGTTAAATATATTTCTTTTTTACTTTTTACTATTCATTTTCTTTGTACTTGTTATTTCTGTAATGGCTTTCCCTAATTATTTCCGTTTAGGCTGCAGTTGTATTTTAAATTTCTACATTGCTATTCTGTTATAAACTTATTGTTTTTTAATATGCATTTCTTATAATTGGTACTGATATTATGCTTTTCTTTGGGGTATGTCGGGTATAGTAATTATGTTTTACAACTGTTTGATAACTAATCCAGATGTCTGCAGCATGACCTAGTCACTGGAGTTTTTATTTATTGATTTATTGCTTATATTTTTGAATATAATTGTTATTTTTACATTGCATTTCTAGGGATAACTTATCTTTTAATGTCTTATCTGTATTTTTATACTTAACTTACTTTATTTTTCTACACTAATATTGTTAAATTAACTCCGGAATAGATCATTCTGCAAACTTCCAATATTTATCCAACTAATTATTTCCTTCTTTTTTGTCCAGTTATTACTTTTCATTATAATTTTATTTTTTTTCTAAAATTACTGTAGTCGAAGCACATACATATGAAAGAAAGACTGCCTAAACTAATTTTAAGAATGTTTAAACCATCTTTCTTTTCTATTCATGCTCTGATGTGCTTTGGCTTCACTAATGTTACATTTTTTACTGGGGTCCAACCATTCGGGGTCGAATCGGTTGGGGGTGAATCGGTGGGGTCCAAACATCCTGTACCCATCCTGAAACATTCTCCCAGTTTCAAAATATCAGTTATACATTATTCCTTTGGCCTTAAGTGAAATATTCTAGCCAGGAACCATTGAAAAGTTCCCATTTGGAAAGGAAGGACATGCTGGTACCAAGAAAGGAAAAATGGAGACCCATTCTGGACTTCTTCCACTTAAATTAGTTAATCATTCAAAGCTTAAAATATTTTCTCTCTAAAGTCTGTTACCACTACAGCCACATAAGGCCCTTATACACATTGTTAAAGCAAAGAATGTGTACATTCACATCCCTATGGACAACTAATATAGATAGTTTCTCAGGTTTATAGCAGTGGGAAGCATTTACAATTCATATTCTTGCCCTTCAGCCTATCTAGTGCACCCAGAGTCTTCACAAAATTCCAACTCCAGTGATTGCTTACTAAGGGGCAAAGGGAATCAGCATTTAACTTGAGATGACAGTTTCATCCTCATGAATAAAGACCTACCTGTACTTTAGCATCTAAACAAGTCATGCATACAACTTTAGCTGTACTAAAGCTTTACCTACTGTTCTTTACTGAAGCACAGGTGTACTTAATATGTTGTCCACTTTCTTTTGCAGTTTATATTTCACTGTAATTAATGTTTCTTGCTGTTAGCATTACATTTATGTAATAGTTACTGTTTTTAATATATTCTTTGTTTGTAAATGCCCTTGCTCTAATGGCTCAGATCATATTTGAAAACAGTCTTTAGACCAGTTGACTTACCTGGTTAACAATGCATGCATACATACATGTATACATACATACATATATTGAAGACATTCAAGCATGTATTATGCAGTACTTCCCTGATGTACTCATTATTATTGAAACTTGGTTATAAAAGGACATTACAGGTAAACTAATAGTACCACTCAGGTGCAACATTCTTCAACTTGAAAGGCAAAATAAAAAAGTTGGAGGATTAATAATACTCAAAAATCCACTAAATATAAAACCTTATCCCTATAACACTCATCAGTTCTACAAGGCTGAACATCTAATATCTGTACTCAAAATTAACCTAAAAACCTTATGTATTGCTGTCCTCTATATACCATCAGGTAATAATACAACTTTAACTGAAGATGTACTAAGTTGGTTCCATAACACTGTTCCATTTGAAACTATAATATTAGGAGATCTTAACATAGACTGTAAAACATGCAACTCTTCCTTAGAACCAAACCCAATTAACCTCTATAGTTTCTCATAAATTATTAATACCCCTACCAGAACTGACAAAAGAACAGGTAGAGAGTCAGTACTTGATTGGATATTAACCACCAACCATATAACAACATCCAAAAATCTGGATATCTACCTAATATCATAAGTGACCACACCCCCCACCTATGTCCTTTACGACTATGACAGCTTTGACCAAAGTATTTATAACAATGTTTGTAACCTAACTTCCTTTAGTAAGAAAATGTTCATTGATATACTTCATAAATGCAGCTGGTCACCTCTAAAAACCCTAACTCAAAATGACGCATTATCATATTTTAACTCTACCCTTTCTGATATATTAAATCAGCAAGCTCCCTCTAGATCTAAATTAATAAAATTAATCCCTGCTCCATGGCTTATGAAGCAGACCAAACAACTTATGCTTAAAATTGATACTGCATGGAAAAATGTTTAAAATATAAAACTCAAACAGCCCTTAACAATTTCTGATACCTGGAAAACCAAAAAAGTACCAAATAAAAAAATGATAAAAAAGTACTACTTTAAACTACAACAAAACGGGTCTGTTTTAGTTCATTGAAACTCCAATTCCGAAAATACCTATTCATTGGCCCCTATTCAGTGAATGTCTTTTTATCGAATGTTCAGATCAGCAAACCTTTTTCCCTGGGCACTGAGTTAGTTGGTCAACATGTGAAAATTTGCCCTTTTCCCCACTGTAGTGCAATCTTGGAGTTGGTATATATGTGGGGGTGAGGGTGGGGTGTAGCCCCCACTTTGGTGGGTTTGTCATACTGCAGTGTTTATTTCTTGGTATGTTGCCCTACTAAATTAGTTACCTGGGAAAATGTTCACTGATTTGTGTGTTCATTGAAAGGGTAGTTCACTGAATAGGGGTCAGTGAATATTTATTTGCAGAATTGGAGTTTTAATGAAATAATATAGACCCCAACACAACAACCCTAGACATTTCTGGAAATCCATCAATAAGCTTCTTAAACCAGGGCAATTCTGAACACCAACCCCTCTAATTGACAATATCACTAACTTAATAGTAAACCAGTTCAACCCCTGTTTCATACAAAATGTACTTAAGCTAAGTTTATTTATAAAACAAAAACTCTCCTCTTTTATCTTGCATCTATTCACAAACATGAAAACACTTCTTGCAACTTCCAGCATATTCTCATCCCAACTATCAAAAAACACCCATTAAAACATAAACATTCTTCAGATAATTTACCCTCAGAGTATATTTCCATTGCAGCTAATGCCCTAGCATACCCCATAACTATGCCATTAATTGATCCCTCAAAGAAAGTCAAATACCTAACATCTGTAAAACATATAGAATCCCATTGCATAAAGGAGGTACCTCCAGAGACTTCTCAAATTATAGACCTATTGCCATCCTTTCCCCATTAGCTAAGACATTTGAAAGATTCAGTCATACCCAGATCATGACCAACTTTACATCTCACAATTTAATAGTGAATACTCAATATGGCTTTAGACCCAAACACAGTACCACAACAGGCCTTCTTTGCTTCACAAATAATATAAATACGAAAAGCAGTAAAGTTAACTACATCACCTCAATATTTTTAGATCTAACTAAGGTGTTTGATAGTGTTCCTTACCAATAACTACAACTACTGTCTGTATTCGCCACACTATACTTCTCTTAATCAATAGTATCCTGGTTTTGTAACTACCTCCCTGACAGACAACAAACACTTAAGTGGCAAAACACATATTCCTCCTATCTTCCAGTTATTATAGGAGTGCCACAGGGTTCCATATGTGGCCCGCTCCTATTCAACATCTACATTAACTCTCTACACAAGGCCTCCAAATATTCCTCATTAATTCAATATGCAGATGACTCCACCCTTATCTGTTCTGCCTCATCCTTTGCTGCGCTAAAAAGAATCTCTCGGTAATTATTCTATTCTTCTCAATTGAAACTTGGTTATCAAATGCACAGGTTCTTCTAAACCCTAACAAAATAAAAATTATGCAATTTACACCTATGAACTTCTCAATACTCAAATAAACCTTTAACATCACCTCAAACAATAACACACCACTTGAATTAGCATCCCGAACCAAACTGTTAGGTATCATACTAGATGAAAAACTGAGATATGATCATCATATAAACTATGCAATAAAAAAAACATTAAAAATTTGGTAACCTTTATAGATCCAAATATTATCTTATTAACAATACAAGAAAAACATGCCAAGTGCTTTCCTCCTACTGCACTACTCTATGCTTCATCCATACTTACCAACCTGAAAACCAACTCAATAGCCAAACTAAGTTCCTGCTATAACAAAATTGCTAAATTGGCCTCTAATCTTCTATTCTTCTAATAGACAAATCTCTCCTCTGCAACTCCAGGGCAAACAATACTGCAGGCAAAGCACTCTTTTCTCACACCGTTGCTAAAAACTGGAATTCCCTCCCCCATTTTCTGACCACTGCCTCTACCACCCCACAATTCAAAAACTCCCTCAAATCACATCTACCAAACACCTGGTTATGTCCTTGTATCACTTAACCTTTACTGTCCCATCTCCCCCCTTCTTTTTTCAACTTCCAAGCTACTCTCTTTAACCCTCTACAGTATTAACGCCAGCCAATTACTCTGGCTATTAGTTGCTACTTGAGCAGAAGAAAAAAAACCTTTATAACAGCAAAGCTTTCGGGTTACACACCCTTTCTCAATACTAATACAAGGTTCAGTAAAATACATCAATTTAAATAGGAGTCATTAGCAGTCACATGACATGCATGTGTAACCCGAAAGTTTTGCTGTTATAAAGGTTTTTTTTCTTCTGCTCAACATTTGTGTCGTACTTTTTGGACTCTGGATACAGCGTTTAAAACTTGTGGTATTAGTTGCTACTTCTCATAGCAGGCAATTGCTCCTCTTTTTGTCACAATCATTATACAGCTGCACATTAAATGGAATTCCTGACTGCTTCTCCTGGAAAATGCCTTTTTCCAATTTATTTTATATATTTTCAGTGTTTGTCTGGCAAAATGTCTAACTCCATGTTGTATTATTTAAATGACCTTTGTATAACACTGTATAAATTTGCTTCTCTTTTTTTTTTTTTTTTTTGTAACAATGTTTCAGAGCTTTTCTCCCCTGGCCTCTGCTGTAAATGGACCTGGTCCAGTTGGAATTTCCCAGTTATCAAATGTAAAATAAAATAAATAAATAAAATAAAATCTTCTATTTTATTCTCACCATTGTATTCAACTAAAAAAAATCTAAAATGGCTAGAATTAGGAAATCACCTAACTTATTTATCACTATAATTTTAAATTGGCACGTGTTTTCTGATGATATACTTAAGATCACGAAGGAAGCTGGGAAACCAATCACAATCAAGTACTACCTAGTTAAATGGAAAAGATTAACCCATAGGTGCTTTTCAAGACCCTAGAGCCAAGCAAAGTTAAAGTGGTAATGGTCCAGGGATATCAGTTAGACATTTAAAGTGGCCTGTCTGATGCATCTGTCAAAGTGTATGTTTCTGCTATTTCAGCCTGCTTATACATTCCTCCCCCATACTCCAGGCCATCTGTTAAGGAGTTTCTCAAGAGGTCCTGCATCTTAGACCTCCAAAGAATGATGTTACTACACCATGAGATCTAAACTATGTATTAGAGGAAATTGATACTGGCACCTTTGGAACCAGGTGCTTCTGCTCTACTCCAACGTTTATCTTGGAAGATGATGATTTTGGTGACTATTAGCAATGCTACGAGAATCCCTGAGCTCCTCGCCTTAATGTGAAGAGAATCCTTCATAGTCCTCTACCAGGATAGGGTATCTATTTGTAAAAAAAAATACTCTTTCCTGCCTATACAGGTTTGTATGTTATCCTGTAACCTTGCAATTCACTTGCCAGGTCTTTCTGACATTACATTAACATCCCCTGCCCATATCAATCTGGAAAAGATATGGATCTATGACATTTTAGGATGCCAGCATATGCTTAGTGAGAAACAGATCAAAAACCCAAGTAACAGTACACCTGCTGGAAGAATCACATAGATAAAGTCATCATAGTCAGATACAGCAAGCTTACACCATGCACCATGTAAAAGGCAGGTGTAACCCCCATTGAGATGTTTTAGTGCCTGAAATAGAGGTATATTACATTGACAATCTGATGATGACAATCATGACAGCATAGTACTTAACCGTGAGCTCACTAACCACAGACGACAAAGGACCCTTCATTCCTCTGACATGCACAGACAGCTAATATTTTATATGCATGGAGCTAAAGAATTCAGAAAAAAACCAGAGCAGCCATTGTCTCTTATGCAAAATCGAAAGAAGAAAAGACAGTAAGCAAAAAGACTCTTTTAAAAATGTCATATTTATTGCATTTTATATTGTTATACAGCTCATGGCAAATCTGTTCCAGGGCATGCTGGAGCCCACTTTGTTAGTGGCACTGCAGCCACCATACACTTCTCTAGAGCAGTCCCCATGCAGGCTATTCTAGAAGTAGCAACACGGACCTCAAGTAACACATTTTCTAGATACTATAATTTAGGGGAACCACCAGGGCTAGGACAGGATTTGCCTCTTCTGTCTTGCAGAGTCTTATCTCCTGGTTATTTCCTCTTCTACCTTATTTCTGTATGTTTTGTGATTCTTCCCCAAAAGGGAGGACATGAACAGTAAATACTGTGATGATCATAGTACAGCTGTATTAGGAGCTAGACATAAATGTAAATATTCTAGTATATTTTCTATTGCAGTCCAACTACACTTTCACTTACCCCCTTCTTTCCACTCACTTTTCCTGCATTTCTTGTATACAAGATTGGGATGGCACCCTAGTCCACATGTCTATTCCTTGCCTCTCACGTTCCTATTAGGACTCCTTCCCTGTTTTGACTGAAAGTACTACCTGGAGAGGGAGCTTGGAGATCTCTTATGTCTACCTGATGCATGGAGGTTCATTGCCATGTGTATACCTGTGCTTTGTGCAAGATTCTTCTACCTGACTTTAGCCATGGCAAGATAGATACAAAGATGGCATTGGCTTCTGCACCTCTTATTCAAATAATGTCCCTCTGTAGTGGTCGGAGGGTATTGATTGAAGCCCTGCGGTGAAGATAGACTCTATAAGTCAAGCCAGCCATTTGGGCCCCCCTGAAGGCAGGCATCCCAGAAATGTGGACTGCAACTCAGTGACACAGCTGCTACTTGAACATCTACAATTATGATAAGTCCCTAACAGAAATGTAATTTTTCCATCCCTTCTAGCCAAAGCCATAAATTAGTTTATCTTGAAGTTTCTACACCTCCCATTTCCTTTTAGCAGAATTGTGTATTTTCATTCATTTGTAGAGCTCTCCCATTGCTAGAAGTACATTCAGAACTGTGAGCCTTACTAGTCTGCCAGGCTACTGCTGCTCCTCTTCCCCATTTTCACTAGGAGTATAAAATAGTATTATGAAGATGCTGCTGCCAGCAGTCAGACTACAGATTATTTAACTGTAGTCCTCCCAACACTGTTTCCACAGTGCCTTGAACTGAAGGAAGTCTTGCCCAATTATAACACCATGTGTTATACGAAGACATGAAACCATAAGATTTATGGCTCAGTTTCACAATGGGTAGAAATGTTGCCTCACAGAAAAAAGTCCTCCCATTTGATTCTTGGGCTGGGGTGTCTTCTGTGCAAAGTCTGTATGTCCTGGTATGCTGGTTTGTTCCACCTCCCAAACACATATGGAAGATTTATTGGCGACTCTAAATTCTCCTATATGTAAGTGTGGTGTGTCAATGATATGACCTTGACTCTACTCTGCCATACTCACAGACTCCTATTTCTCCACATTTATATCCTATAAATAACCTCCTACTTTTCCCATACAAATACATTACCCTTCAAAAAAATTTTCCCCCATAGTTACTAGCAGATTCCTTAAATCCACAATAGAATCCAATCTACCTAACAAACTGTCCATCTACCTCTCTAAGCCACTCTTATATCTAATTTCCACTCTACTATCCGGCGATATCCATCCCAACCCTGGCCCCTCCACAGTTTCCTCTACAGACAAGTCCCTTTTATTTACTTCCTTTAACTCCCAAAGTATAGTAAACAAAGTTCCAAATATTCATGCCTGGCTCATTCACAATAAACCGGATATCCTAACAATCTCAGAAACTTGATTAAAACCCCATATAAAAGACTCTGAAATAATTCCACCAAACTATTCAATCATTAGAAAAGACAGGCCCCATAAAAAAGGAGGTGGAGTAGCTCTCCTATATTCATCTTCATTGTCAGTTACCCCCTATAACAAACCCATTCCACACTTCAAAAATGCTGAACTACTCCTCACATCTCTCCAAATTAACTCACATAAACACATTTGTATAGCCTCACTCTATATCCCCCTAAGAGAGAATATTTCTACACTTGATGATATCCTCTCCTGGCTCTCTAACAACATTAGCAATGAAATAATAATCCTTGGCGATATGAATATTAAATGGGCCTGCATTCAGTCTCCTAAAAGCCCTCTTAATATCAACCTTTACAACTTTTCACAGCTTATCAACTCCACAACATACCCCTCTAAAACCCCCTTTAACGACAACATTCTAGACTGGATTCTAGTCTCTCATCCCCACTATTTCTCTGACAGTGGTACTCTACCTGATCCCCTTAGTGACCACATACCCATCTTCATACATCGACTCCCATTACTCCTGCACCGCACCCATAATTTTATTACTATCCGTAACCAAAAAAACTTTGATCCAACAAGCTTCTCAAAGTCTCTGAAATCCATAAATTGGAACTGCCTAAAAACATTATCTCTAGATAACGCAGTTGCCCACTTCATCTCAATATTCCTACAAATACTTGATTCTCATGCACCCTTAAGGACTAAGAGAATTAAAACTAAAACTGCCCCCTGGCTATCCAAAAATACACTAGCATCCATGCGACACAGAGATAAAGTCTGGGCACATTACCAGAAAAACAGATCCCCCTAGTCCAAAATGAATATAAAATTCTTCAAAACAGGGTAAAAAAACTCATAATTTCCGATCAACAAAATTACTTCTCCACACTCCAAAATAGCAATAAATCAAACCCCCAGAAATTCTGGAAAGGTATCTCTACTATCCTCAATCCTAGCAAACAAAATACCCCTATCCCAAATCCAAACGCTCCTGACCTAGATCTGGCTACACAATTTAATTATTTTTTCATTGAATCCATTTCCAAATTAACATCATCTTTCTCTAACACCACTACACTCTCAAATACTCCCCCACCCTCTCTCCCCAGCACTCCACCCGGCATCGCCACTACTCCCACATCTCCATTTACTAACTCTTCTCCCTCCACATTTTCTCCTACTCTAACTACTTCATTATCTTCATCTGCCCCTAACCCCCCCCACACTCTCCCTTTTATTCATTAAAACCTATACCCACTTCCACTATAAAGAAACTCCTTCTGAAACTGAAGCCATGTACTAATGCTCCTGATAACATCCCTTCTTACTTTCTTAGCATAGCTGCTGATGCAATTGCCTATCCTATTAGCATTTTAATCAACTGCTCTATCCTAGAAAGTACAGTACCCCAAATCTGGAAAAAGGCCTACATCATCCCTTTGCACAAAGGGGGAAACAATAACAATGTTACTAATTTCCGCCCCATTGCTATCCTGTCTCCCATCTCTAAAATCTTAGGAAAATGTATTCATCTTCAACTCCTTCCTTACCTTTTAGAAAATCACCTACTAACTCCCACACAACATGGATTCAGACCTAATCACAGCACTATGACTGCCCTCCTCTCCTTCCTTGAAACTGTTAACAAAGCACGCGACTCTGGCCAAATTGTTTCTAACCTACTACTCGACCTCTCTAAGGCCTTTGACACTATCTCTCATAACCTGCTACTAACCAAACTCTCAAGACTTAACCTATCTCCCTCCTCCTTGAACTGGTTCTCCAACTACTTATATAACAAATATCAAGCAGTAATATGGAAAAAGGCCACTTCCTCATTTCTAAACACCCCTACTGGGGTACCCCAGGGGTCCATACTGGGTCCCCTTCTCTTTAATATATTTATAAATGATTTCCGCAACTCTATCCCATTCTCAGACATCATCCAATACACAGATGATTCCACTATTATATGCTTTGCCTCTTCTATCCCCTCACTCCTAAAATTGACCCAAGAAGCTTTCACAACCACTGAGCAGTGGATGAAAAGAAATCACCTTGCTCTCAATGCCTCCAAAACCAAATTAATGCTATTTTCCCCCTCTAAAACTGTCTCTTTCGACACAAACACATTCTCTATCTCTAGTCAAAATAATTCACCTCTGGAACTAGTGTCAGAGACCAAGCTACTTGTGGTCCAAATTGATAACCAACTCAAATTTAACTCTCACCTACAGCTAAATATAAAAAAAACCCACCAAAAACTTGGTATGCTGTACCGGCAAAATAAATACCTCACACCTGCTGCCAAAATCACTCTTTCTACTTCATTTCTTATCCCCTCCCTTCTCTATGGAGTCCCACTCCTAACTAATCTACAGTCCTCCCTAAAAACCCAATTTTCCTCTTGCTATAACAAAATCGCCAAGTTCGCTACCAACCACAAGTCCTCCTCACACCACTGTTCCTCTCTCCATATACTAAAATGGCTAGAGCTTCCCAACTATCTCACATACACTCAACTGACTCTTCCTCACAAACTCATTTTCAACTCCTCTCTGTGTCCCTCCCTTTCATCAGCTTTTAAAATGCACCTTCCTGATAGAATATTGAGGTCCAACAATCAAAATCTATTAAAAATCTATAAACCCACTCGTCCCCCAGGGAAAAATCTTCTATCTTTTGTCCTTGCCCGCCTTTGGAACTCTCTACCATCATCCATCTGCACCACCCCCAACCACTTTATTTTTAAAAGATCTCTTAATTCCCACCTAGTATCCAAGTGGGAATGCTCTTGCTCCCACCCCACATAGCTAATTTACTTGCAATTGCCATCTTCCTTCTTTGCCTTGATTCCTCGTGCATTCTTCCAGATTATTTACCCATGACTAATATACATTATCATTTCATATTATAGGGAAAACTGCACTAGGCCTCACCTCCTATGTGCTTCCTTCATAAATTTCTGTTATTTCTCAGAAGTTTCATTCAGTATTTCAGAATATGATACAAACTCAAAATATTTTTTCATGCAATATTCTTTACTATCTATAATCTATTGATTTTATCTATTGTTCTTTCATAGTTATTTCTTCTGTATTTACTTGAAATTGTTTTCTGGTGTCAAAATATTTTGTATTATTATATAATTTGTAATTTGTTATAGTTTTGTATAACAAGTATGAATTACATTTTTGTAACATACTTAGTTCTGGAGCTTTTCTCCCCAGGACTCCATTGAAAACGGGTTCTTTGGCCCAATGGACTATCCTGGTAAACCAACTGCAAATAAATAAATAAATAAAATATA
The DNA here is from genome assembly GCF_019279795.1 of Protopterus annectens. Classification (NCBI taxonomy): domain Eukaryota; kingdom Metazoa; phylum Chordata; order Ceratodontiformes; family Protopteridae; genus Protopterus; species Protopterus annectens. The sequence goes on along the minus strand of NC_056732.1, from coordinate 1,595,090,040 downwards.
TAAATAAATATGGAAGAATGGCCTGGCAATCTATTTCCATTCTCTCATTGACTAATAAACTCCATGGATGGTGGTGGTTGTGAAAGGGTCACAGTAGGAGCTGGATGCAACTCATGAGCATGCATGCAATGCTTTACCCAACAGATTCTGAATTTCTGCATATGTTATAATTTTTTGTGCATCTGCATGAACACATATTCCTTCCGCCTTTCTCTTGCCACAGGGTTTTGCAGACATAACATCCCTTAACAGTTGTGACCACATTCCCAGAATCTAGTAATCCCTCCTGCTCCTTCCCTATTAATAATATTGTACATGTAGCTAACTTAGTAGTGATGTACAGACAATGACCTAATTTTACTGTTCTAGCAGTTATTTTTAGCACATGTTACTGAAAGAAACCTTAAACAACTTTAATAATATGTTTGTCTAAAACAATACAGACTTTTTTCTTATTTGATGAAGAAGGCATTGTTTCAGACAAAAGCACTAATAAAATCATATTGGGTTTCTAATAGTAGTTTGTTTATTATTATTCATTTGCTGCTAGTTTTGCTGTTTAGTTTTGCTTGTTCATTTTATCACATCGTATTGGTGCAGTTTCATTATCAGCATACTGGTTAGAAATAATGTTTTGAAATGCACAATATTTCCATTTCCACTGTTAGTATCTTAGTTATGAAATCACAGTTTTGTTACATACAGCAGTACTAATTAAGCAATGTTAGCAATGTGATCATTCTTCCCATCTCTAACACGTAGTTTATTTTTTATTTGCTGACATTTTCAGAGTGTTTGCAGATTTGTGCACGTTTCCAGCTACAGGTTCAATTTGCTTAGTTCTTAACAAGGTTTCATTAACTAACAAGATTTTATTTAACACAACCAGTTTCTCATCAGTCTGCTTCAAGGGACTAATTAATTTCCCCTTAGTTACCTTGCTCCTTTCCCAAAAGGCCATTCAAATAGAAAGAAGAGACAGATGCAAAATAAAGGTTCTGGGTGGGTAGAAATGGATTGTGTTTTAAGAGAAGGCTGCAGAGGAGTAGGGATACTAATGTAAAAGAGATGAGGTTGGTGGTGGAAGAAAAGTGTCATGGGAATGAGTGGCATGTGGGTGGTGTGCAAAGGTTCTTCTGAGGATAAGGGAGTGGTAGTGTGATCCTATCATGACCCAAACAGAGATGAAAAAGGGAATATGGTAGGTTGTATAGCAGCAGTTTAATGGGTAAGATATACAGGAGACAGATTGATATGGGCAGGGGATTTTGGAGTAGTGTGAGAATGTTTAGCATTAGGGTATGGCCGTGTGTGTGTGAGTGTTGCTAGATTAGGGTTAGCGTAAGGACATGGTAAGGGAATAAAGTTAGTGTTGTGTGTGTTTGCTTTTGTATGCCATGTGTCCAAATGTCTTGTGTAGTGGTACTTTTCAGAAAGGGGTTTTCTAAGGTAGGATGTGTGGTTTGGGTTAGGGGCAGGGTTAGGGTTAGCATATTAGTAAGGTGGTGCAGGGGGAAGGTTACCAAATGGACTGTAATTATCTGGAATATCAAAAAGTAGACCAGTCTTTTTGAGGATGGGAATAACCAAATGCTTCTTTAGTTGGAAAATTAAAAATAAGTGAGGTAGTAGCAATCTGGAAAAGATATGGACCTGCCTGAGACATTTTAGGATGGCAGCATTTGCTTAGTGAGAAACAGATCAAAAGCATAACTAACAGTATGCCTGCTGGAAAAAATCACACAGATACAGTCACCATAATCAGATACAGCAAGTTTACACCTTCCAAAAGGCAGGTACAACTCCCTTGGAGATCTTTCAGTGCCTGAAACAGTGGTGTGTTACACTGACAATCTGATGACGACAAGCTTGGCAGCACAGTGCTGAATAGTGAGCTCATGTTTTTAGAGGATAAAATCGTCTGTGTGGAAAGGGACATAACGACTGCACAAGCACCCTATCACATGCTACAGAGCTGCTAGATGATTTGTAAATCAGTATTTCTTTTGCTTTTACTCCCTAAAAGGCTGGGCTTATACCTGCAGAATAACGTTCATTCAAATTTCTCTGGGGAATGATCATTTCAATGCACAACTAAACAATTTCAACTCACACTCCTTACATTTACAGCAACTACAGGATCTTTTTGCCAATTCTTAATCATATGTGATGTAAGTAAAATTAGCTCAACAATTTACTTTAGTCAAGATCTAAGAAGCTAAGGGCTTGGATTTCAAATATATCCTCCCATGGATGTTTACGTTTTTCCTCACAAAACAGACTAGAATTCTTCATTCAGACAACATAACATATATACATTTTTGCAGAAAAAAGGGTGATCAAATAAAAGCAAAGCAAAGCTTGACTGAATTTGTTAAGCTCCAAAGACAGTTATCTCAACTCACAGTCTTTGTCTAGACATACACCCTTTTTAACAAAATCTAAACAGTACTTTGCTTCAAAAATTAGTTACTCAAAAAAAAAAAAGGTGACTGACAGTCTATATCCCTGCATTTCATAACATGCAGCTTTTTAATATCATTTAAGAGTAGTCATATCCAGTGGAGCTCCTATCTCACTACTGAACTCAGAAAGTAGGAGAATCTCTCTCACTTTAGGCCGAGGCCTTAGGCAATTTCTCTGCTTCCTCTCAACTCTTCTCTCAAGACAGCATGGTCTTCCTCACTCCAAGCTCTCTCCAGCAGCAGCTCTGCTTCCCATTAAGTATGTGAAACACAGAGCTCTCCTTGAAATCCAGAAAAATTATACTCTTAGGCTCCCACGTACAGTCTACTCCCCTATCTCATCTCTTCTGCACTGCTTCTTTCTCACTTTTTACTTTTAAAGTGCTGCAGGATCAGACACTTCATTACATATTACAACATATACATGTTAAAATATATTCATATTTTATATACTACCCCCCTATATATATATATATATATATATATATATATATATATATATATATATATATATATCTATACACACATATATATATATATATATATATATATATATATGAAATTAACCGCACTCAAAAAAATTGAACGAAGAGAAGAAATTTTAACTAAGAAATGAACTTCGTGACAATAAAAGCATTCAATAAAATAGTAAATAACACCAACAACTCTTGTAGAACTTTAGCGCTTTCGTCTTATTTATTATCAAGACTTCTTCAGAAAGACATGTTTCATAAGTATGAGCAACCATTTTCACTTCCTTTATATACATTAGTTCTAGCAGGCCATTTAAATTAACAACAGTTCCTTTCCAATAGAAAAGTGTGAACAAGCAGGGTGCTGTGTGCATTTTCATTAACATTACAATTGCAGTTACATAAGGCAAATTGGTCAGACAGTAATAGCCTTGTGGTGCCGTGTGCATACTAAAAGGGATAGTATGCAAAAAGGGATCGTGTGCAAAAAGGGATTGTGTGCAAAAAAAAAAGGTTGGGGGGGGGCAGGAAAGATGACAGTCATGCTGTGATGATTCCAATATAAACACGTAACTTATGAGTGTTTGCCTCCAAAGGTAAGTAAAGAAGGGAACGGAGGAAGGTGGAGGAGTCAGGTAGAGAGTCCTACTATGCTTTGGCATCGGTGTGTGTGTAGAGAAATGTGTGGGTATGCCACCCGATGGGGGAGTGGGAGGAATGCGGTGTGGACTTGAGGGGGGGCTGTTAGGGGCCGCCCATGACAAGGAGCCTATGAATAACAGTGTCCCCCAGAAGACTGTCAGTGCAGATGGTACCACCCATGGGCTGGTTTGGATGGTATCACCCCTTGAATGGCTGCGTGAAAATGTGAGACCGGGGGGTATAGTTGGTGGGGTCAGCGGTGGCTAGCCTGGTGATTGGGAGCATGTGTGTAGGGGGTATGGGGAGTCAAAAGTAGAGAGAGAGTGGGAGCATGTGTGCAGGGGGTATGGGGGAGTCAAAAGTCAGAGAGAGAGAGAGAGAGAGAGAGAGAGAGAGAGGAAACACATTATATTCACTTGCACAGTTGTAAATCCATAAACACATTACATCTACTTGCACAATTCTTCAAACCCTCTTGCACAGTTCTTCAAACCCTATCACATTTCAATCTCTATACCATTTAAGTGCACATTTAATGTTCAGTGTCTCGTTGAGACCTGGATAGACATCAGCTCTCAGTTCTATCTGCCATTTTAATTCCTGGACTTGCAGGAATGTGTCCATGTCCCCTACAAATTCTGTTATTTTTCCAGCACTGTGAATTTGAATCCTGTGAAGTTTGGGCAAATAGTACTGTGTTTAGCCAAGGCATTCAAACTGTCCTGTTTGTGTATTGCTGCAGTGTGTTCTTTAATACGACTACTCAGCTTCCTGTTCGTTTTGCCGATATAGAAATTCCCACAGTGTTCAGAAAGCACAGTAGACTACATTTTTGTGTTGCAGTCATAGTGGTCATGTAGACCGACAGTTCTGTTGCAGTGCGGAAGGTGACATTGTTGCTTTTTCGTATGTGTACACAGGCAACACACTTGCAGTCAGACATTCCAGGTTCTGTCGATACTTGCTCTGTGGGGATGGGCTTTTATTCCTCTCGACGCACCACCAAAAGAAGAGGTTCGTTTGAAACAGAAGTTTGGGGATGTCCCAAGTAACTTTGTCAGACTTTTTCTCCTCCCAAGATGTCCCAATTGTTGGTGAGGACTCCTTTAATTCAAACATATCGGTGGAAATTGGAAGGGGAAACTTGACACCCAGTCCTTTTGTTCGGTCCGTTCTGTGCCCTTGCTGTGAATCCCTTTTCCAGGATTGGTGGGTACCTGGAGTGTCTGTGCTGTATGATCTCTTGGAACAGGTTGTCCACTAGATACTCTGGGTATTTTCTTTCTAGGAACAAGTTTCTGAGGTAACAACCTTCCTTGATGAAAACCTCGTCCCTAAAAATGAGTCTGGATAACCGGATGAATTGTCCTTTTACAATATTCTTTTTCATGAAATGGGGATGCTGGCTGCTGAACTCTAGATAGTTATTGCGGAAAGTGGGCTTGCGGTAGATGTTGGAGTCAAACTGTCCATTTTCCGGGTCTATAGTGAGGTGGATATCCAGGAATTGAGTGGTGGTTCCGATATGTCCTACCGTGAGGGTCAGGAAGTCCAGACTCTGGAAAAGGGTTTCCAGAAAATTGCTCAGAGAAAGTCTGTCCCCCTTCCAGACAAAAAAGACGTCATCAATATAACACCTGTACATTATGGTGTTGTTGAACCCGGGTAGTGATTCAACCTTATCCATTTCCCAGGCACTGAGGACTAAGTTTGCATATGCTGGGGCCATTTTGGACCCCATGGCTACCCCTTTCTGTTGGTGGTAAATCTTCCCGTTGAATTGAAAGAAGTTATTTCTTAATACTGCTTCTGTTAACCTGCATACAGTATTAATCTTAGTCCCACATAGGTTGGAGTGCCTGTTCAGGTACTGTCTGGTGAGGGTCAGTCCTTTGGCATGGGGGATGTTTGTGTAGAGTGCTTTTACATCTAGGGTGACCAGTAAATATTCCCCTCCATCCAGCCTTAGTTTGAAGATGTCATTTAGAAAAGCCCAAGAGTCCTTGATGTAGTATTTGCTGTTCTGTACAATGGGGTTAAGGATGTGGTCCACGTATTGTGAAATCTTTTCTGTTTTTGTCCTTGATTCGATACCACATGGCGGAAAGGTGGATTTTCAGGGTTCTTGTGAACCTTGGGGATTCGAAAAATTTTCCAAGGCTGGGTGTCATGACCTGCATGAAGTCTTTTTCGCCTTGAGAGATCTCATCCCTGAGGTACAGTTCCAACAGTAGGTTGTCAATTTGTTTAAAGTTCTGTTGTACCTGGTTGATGTTGACCTTTTTGTAGAACTGGTTATTCATGAGGGATGCTTCAAGTGTTTGGATATATCTCTCCTGCTCCATCACTACTATCCTGGATCCCTTGTCAGCCTTCATGATCTGTAGGGATTTGTCCTGACTCAGTTCCTTCCAAGCCTGTCTTTCTTCCCTGTTCAGGTTGTGCCACTTTGCTGAGGGCTTATCAGAAAGGAGTTTCCTGATATCCCTTCTGCAGGTACTCAAAGAGGCTCAGTGTGTTGGAGAGTGCAGGAGTGTACAGGCTCTTCATGGTAAGGGGTCTGTTGTTATCTTCCGAGATTTCATCATCTTCTTCCTCTTCATATTGTTGTATATCTAATTTTAGTTGTAACTTTCTCAGGTAGCACTTGAGGTCCAGGATAACATCCGCCGTGTTGGCTGTCTGCGGGATGAAAGAAAAGCCTTTCTTCAGTACCTTATGATGGCTTTCCGAGAAATCTCGTGTGGTGAGGTTAAAGATGTCACCTACCCTGCTGGAGACCTGAAGTCAGTGCTATCAGGTGCTGGTATCAGTGAATGGGGAGGGTGATCAGGGTGGTCCACCCCAGTAATACTAGTACTGTATCCCGTTCCCGCTCCTTCTTCCCCTGTGATTGTTGTTCCCCCTCCTTCCCTCAATATTGTTGGTGTTGTGGTTCCAGTTTCGTTCATTACCCCCAGGTCTGAACCTGGTATAAGTCCTGGTTCTGGTTGTGAGTCCTGCTGAAGATAAAAAAACATTGTTGTTGCTACTTGTGCTGTTGTTGGAAGACTGGTCGTTGATTTGTGGGGTCTGATAAACCCTTTCTTGATTGATCACACTGTCCAGTGTCCTGCGGTTTGTATTGTTGTTGTCCTCGTTGTTGTCGTGGTGGTCACGTTCACTGGTGTCTGGATCTCTCTGTGTCGGCTGATTCTGGAGAGGCATTTCTGGTCTTGGCTGTCCCCTAGCAGGAGTATGTACCATCATCTGGGAACTACTCCCTGCTAGTGGGCTGGATGTGATGAGGAGTCTATCCATCTCTGGTGTGTTGGGTCCATTTGTGGGTTCTTGTAATTCTGTCGTAGGCCTTAGTTCAGTTGTGGACAACGGATTGTTTGTGGGATATCTGTCTGGCCTTCTCCGTGTGTGTAAGGAGCGTGTGGGCCTGATCGGTATGCTTTTCCTTCCTCATATTGTTTAATGTCCCTAAGCAATTTGCCTTTCTTGCGTTCAATCAGTGCCGCCACATGCCTAGTAATTTTGTGCGGTACATTGTCCCACATTTCCGTGAAGTCAATAAATGTGGGATCCTGCAGGATGTGTTTGCAGATCATCTATTTGAGACTTGTAGGTGGCCATATTCTCAGTATTACTTTGGATGAGTGCTTTGATAGCTGCTAGCCCAGAGTCATTATATATTTTGACCAGTTCTTTGTGAAGCTGAGAGTTTGGAGTAGTCCTGTTAGGAAATTTGTTACACCTGAGACCCTGTGGGACTATATCCAGTTCTAAACACCTTTCCAGATAGAAGTTGTCATGCTCCAGGTTTTTGTAGGTTTTAATCAGTCTCTCGAATCTGGTAATTAGAGATCTGGCGCTCTGTGAGACCCCTCTGTTTTGACTGTACTCCAGTTGTGCTGTTGTATTCTGGACCGGGCAACGGAAGGGATTAATTTCCGTCTGCATGAGTATCAGGTCAAGAGCCTGTGTGGTCCTTATTTCTGTCCCATTTCTGTTGTTAATTGTGGCCCTGGGTCCAGAGTGGTCCGGGGTTCAGTGCGTCCCTGGTGATCCTTTCATTTGTAGGTGTTAAAGGTCTGCTGTTTAGGTCCTCGAAGAGATCCTGCGCCAAACAATTCTTTCCGATAATTTTGTAAGAACTGTTGTTGGATCAATTGGTGTCCTGCTCCTGGTTGCTTCTGTCTTCAGTTGGCTACTAGAGCCTGAGTTGGGTGCTATGTTTCCTGCCATACTGTTGCACGGAGTAGAAGACTTAGAACTAAAATTAACCGCACTCAAAAAATTGAGCGAAGAGAAGAAATTTTAACTAAGAAATGAACTGTGACAATAAAAGCATTCAATAAAATAGTAAATAACACCAACAACTCTTGTAGAACTTTAGCTTTAGCCTTATTTATTATCAAGACTTCTTCAGAAAGACATGTTTCATAAGTATGAGCAACCATTTTCACTTCCTTTATATACATTAGTTCTAGCAGGCCATTTAAATTAACAACAGTTCCTTTCCAATAGAAAAGTGTGAACAAGCAGGGTGCTGTGTGCATTTTCATTAACATTACAATTGCAGTTACATAAGGCAAATTGGTCAGACAGTAATAGCCTTGTGGTGCCGTGTGCATACTAAAAGGGATAGTATGCAAAAAGGGATTGTGTGCAAAAAAGGGATTGTGTGCAAAAAGGGATCGTGTGCAAAAAGGGATTGTGTGCAAATCCCCACAAATCAACGACCAGTCTTCCAACAACAGCACAAGTAGCAACAACAATGTTTTTTTATCTTCAGCAGGACTCACAACCAGAACCAGGACTTATACCAGGTTCAGACCTGGGGGTAATGAACGAAAATGGAACCACAACACCAACAATATTGAGGGAAGGAGGGGGAACAACAATCACAGGGGAAGAAGGAGCGGGAACGGGATACAGTACTAGTATTACTGGGGTGGACCACCCTGATCACCCTCCCCATTCACTGATACCAGCACCTGATAGCACTGACTTCAGGTCTCCAGCAGGGGTAGGTGACATCTTTAACCTCACCACACGAGATTTCTCGGAAAGCAATCATAAGGTACTGAAGAAAGGCTTTTCTTTCATCCCGGCACAGAGAGCCAACACGGCGGATGTTATCCTGGACCTCAAGTGCTACCTGAGAAAGTTACAACTAAAATTAGATATACAACAATATGAAGAGGAAGAAGATGATGAAATCTCGGAAGATAACAACAGACCCCTTACCATGAAGAGCCTGTACACTCCTGCACTCTCCACACACTGAGCCTCTTTGCAGTACCTGCGAAAGGGATATCAGGAAACTCCTTTCTGATAAGCCCTCAGCAAAGTGGCACAACCTGAACAGGGAAGAAAGACAGGCTTGGAAGGAACTGAGTCAGGACAAATCCCTACGGATCATGAAGGCTGACAAGGGATCCGGGATAGTAGTGATGGAGCAGGAGAGATATATCCAAACACTTGAAGCATCCCTCATGAATAACCAGTACTACGAAAAGAGCAACATCAACCAGGTACAACAGAACTTTAAACAAATTGACAACCTACTGTTGGAACTGTACCTCAGGGATGAGATCTCTCAAGATGAACAAGACTTCATGCACGTTATGACACCCAGCCTTGGAAAATTTTTCGTGATCCCTAGGGTTCAAAAGAACCCTGAAATTCCACCTTTCCGCCATGTGGTATCGAACAAGGACAAAACAGAAAAGATTTCACAATCGTGGACCACATCCTTAACCCCATTGTACAGAACAGCAAATACTACATCAAGGACTCCTGGGCTTTTCTAAATGACATCTTCAAACTAAGGCTGGATGGAGGGGAATATTTACTGGTCACCCTAGATGTAGAAGCACTCTACACAAACATCCCCGACGCCAAAGGACTGACCCTCACCAGACAGTACCTGAACAGGCACTCCAACCTAAGCGGGACTAAGATTAATACTGTATGCAGGTTAACAGAAGCAGTATTAAGAAATAACTTCTTTCAATTCAATGGGAAGATTTACCACCAACAGAAAGGTAGCCATGGGGTCCAAAATGGCCCCAGCATATGCAAACTTAGTCCTCAGTGCCTGGGAAATGGATAAGGTTGAATCACTAACCGGGTTCAACAACACCATAATGTACAGGCGTTATATTGATGACGTCTTTTTTGTCTGGAAGGGGGACAGACTTTCTCTGAGCAATTTTCTGGAAACCCTTTTCCAGAGTCTGGACTTTCTGACCCTCACGGTAGGACATATCGGAACCACCACTCAATTCCTGGATATCCACCTCACTATAGACCCGGAAAATGGACAGTTTGACTCCAACATCTACCGCAAGTCCACTTTCCGGAATAACTATCTAGAGTTCAGCAGCCAGCATCCCCATTTCATGAAAAAGAATATTGTAAAAGGACAATTCATCCGGTTATCCAGACTCATTTTTAGGGACGAGGTTTTCATCAAGGAAGGTTTTTACCTCAGAAACTTGTTCCTAGAAAGAAAATACCCAGAGTATCTAGTGGACAACCTGTTCCAAGAGATCATACAGCACAGACACTCCAGGTACCCACCAATCCTGGAAAAGGGATTCACAGCAAGGGCACAGAACGGACCGAACAAAAAGGACTGGGTGTCAAGTTTCCCCCTTCCAATTTCCACCGATATGTTTGGAATTAGAGGAGTCCTCACCAACAATTGGGACATCTTGGGAGGAGAAAAAGGTCTGACAAAGTTACTTGGGACATCCCCAAACTTCTGTTTCAAACGAACCTCTTCTTTTGGTGGTGCGTTCCAGAGGAATAAAAGCCCATCCCCACAGAGCAAAGTATCGACAGAACCTGGAATGTCTGACTGCGGCAAGTGTGTTGCCTGTGTACACATACGAAAAAGCAACAATGTCACTTTCCCGCACTGCAACAGAACTGTTGGTCTACATGACCACTATGACTGCAACACAAAAAATGTAGTCTACTGTGCTTTCTGCAAACACTGTGGGAATTTCTATATCGGCAAAACGAACAGGAAGCTGAGTAGCCGTATTAAAGAACACACTGCAGCAATACACAAACAGGACAGTTTGAATGCCTTGGCTAAACACAGTACTATTTGCCC
>NC_056732.1:1594999343-1595074343 GCF_019279795.1 Protopterus annectens | reverse complement strand
AAAGTGCATGGTAACACAAAAGCTTTTATTCTAGCAATTTTCTAAGTGTATAAGATGGATATTTGAAATTTGTCCCTATTTTTGTGACTGTATTCCCCCATTATTGGCTTCATCCAGGTTTTGTGCTAAGGTTGAGAGCTATGGTAAGAACTGAATTCACTGAATATGTTTGGGGGCTATATTCCCCCATTACTGGCTTTGTCCAGGTGTTTTTTGATAAGAGGTTGAGAGCTATGGTGAGAACTGAATTCACTGAATGTTTGGGGGCTGTATTCACCCATTATTGGCTTTGTTCAGGTGTTTTGTGCTAAGAGGTTGACAGCTGTGCTATTGTGAGAACTAAATTCACTAAATGGTAGCCATTTAAGTTTCTGTCTTCCTTTTTCACAAAACAGCTGATTTGGCATGATGGTATATTGCTCTGACTGTTTTGCACAGGGTCCTGGGTTTAAGGCTTGGCAGTGAAATGTATGGTGGCAACACAGCATTTTATTCTAGCAACTTTCCAACATTATAAAAGCAGTGTTTAAAATGTGTCCCTGGTTTTTGGGCTTTTGTCCCCCCCACAATAAAATTTGGCTTTTTCCAGATTTCTTTGTGCTGCAAATTTCAGAGATACAACTGAGTGAGTAGATTTTACAAGGAGCTGAGAGCTGCAGGGGAGCAAAAGTTTAGTGCTGCTTATGCTGTGTTTGTTTGCATTGTTAATAGCACAAAAGGTAGTATACTTGCTTTTGATACAGAAGGCTGTGGGTTCTACTCCCACAGTAGATAGATGTATTTCTGATACTGTACTGTGTTGCAAAAGGGGTGGATGCAAAGATACCTAGTAACTATGAACCTGTTATCAGTTTGCCATCCATTCCCTATTGCAATATTGCTAGCTTATCATTTTTTTTAGTGTAAGATAGGCAATTTATTCCTCAAGGGTAACGGGCACTTTATTTGTAGATGAAACAATGAAATACAAAGTAGTTTGCTAGCAGCAACCTCTTTATTAGTTACATATCTCTTTAATGTGGAATTATTTAGATGACTTTTACTTCTTCAGAGATTGTGCATATGTACTGATACTGGTGGACTGTAGAAGTTTGAGTAGACTTTTATGATGGAAATGTTCTGAATTGGGCAGTTTTGTCATTACTGGTGCATGCATTTTGTTTCATTGTTTACTGAAAAAATTTCAAAACAATATTTTATTTATTTTACATTTGTTGACCGGGCTAGTCTAGCTGGAGAAAATTCCATTTTCAGTAGAGGCCCGGGGAGAAAAGCTCCACAAAAATAAGTACATAGAGACAAAAAATAAAAATATTAGTATGCATGTTAATGAAAACAATAATAACAAACTGAACAATTTAAGATTGTTACTACAAGTGTTAATTACTATCATACATAGTTACAAGAAAATAAGAAGCTATATGTCTTAAAATTAAAGGTGCATGAATTAATTACTTCCCCTCACAGTTACAGTCTAGGGAAAACAGATATTAAATTTTATACAGAGAATACAGAGATGCATAAATTTAAAACACCCTCTAAAACTGTACTGTATTGTACAAGGAATATAATTTAATACAATCAGGAAGGTGTATGAAAGAGCATGTGTATGTTTCGTGTGCAAGGGGCCTATGATTTGAAAACAGCCCAAACCCAAAGTTAATATGCCCCTGGCAAAATGTATTTTCTTTGAATGTGGGTTTCAATGCTGTTTCAGTGATTGTGAGTTTTCAAGGGCAGAGAAGTTTTAAAGCTAAGTCTGTTCTCATTGTGAGACTGCATTGCTCTGTTTAGCAAATATGATATCTATTAGTGTTTGCACTGAAAAATGCAAAATAAAACTTTTAAATGAAGTCCAAATCATCACAGAAGTAAAGCAGTATGCACTTTAGTGTTTATGGTAAATGGGGTGAAATAGCCAAGTAATGGTTCATTGGAATGGCTGTAGGGGGGAAGCTCCATTCGACCATGATTTTGTGAGGGGGGAAGGGCAGCAAACTCAAAGACATACCCGGCTGAACTATACCTCTCAACTGTCTAGATTTTTGCAGAATTAATAGATTTTTGTTTCTTATTTTTCATTTGTTCCTCATAAAATTTGTGGTTTTCTGTCAAATCATTTAGGAATGAAGTCAATAAATAATGACAGACACTGAGTTTCAGACTTCATAACCTTCAGAAAAATGCATGCTAAAGCAAGACCTGTTATTCGATCAAGTGTCTCAGTTTATACAAGAGCAATTTTTAGTACTGTTTATATGTTACCCCCAAATATTTGGCCTTGTCCAGATTTCCTGCATTAACAGGTTGAGAGGTACATGTAAATAAATTGCTTTATAGAATTAGGCATATCCAAACCTCTCAACTGTCCCCGATTTTGGCTCAAAATGTTGCTCTTCCCCTCATAGTCCCTCTGCAAAATGGCAACTTTGGAAGAAAACATGGAGGGTTTACAATTAATAAATAACTGTAATAATCAGTTATAGATTACTTTTATTTCAGAAATGCAAGTAGATTCTTTTATTTTGTCAGCTGCTCAAGTTAGCAGTACTAACATTAAAAAGTGTTCCTTCTTTGACAGGTTCCCAGCTGTATTGTGTGGCTATTTTATATTTTTGAATCACATTTTTGGTCCATTTTTCATAAAATTGTGTTTTTTTGGCAAATTAGTGGCAAATCATTAACGACTGAAGTTAGAAAATAATGACAGACATTTCAGTTTCAGATTTCATACCCTTCAGAAAATTCATACTAATGCAAGACCTACTATTCCATTATCTTTCTAAGTTTATAAGAGCAATATTTAAAAATTGTCCTTATTTTTGGGCCTTTGTCCCACTTCTATGTATGGCTTTATCCAGATTTCTTGCTCTGAGGTTGAGAGGTATGACAAATGTGTCAGGGCCATCGCAGTCAGTCAGAGACATTTCAAATTGTGACATACTTGTTGCACCCCACTCCCCCCATGTAGTGACTCTGGATGTGTCCAAACAAGGCAAGGAGCAGTTATGCAGTGTAAATGTGCAGACTATACCCCCATCCAAGGTAGACACAAGTACTACAATGGCTTTTCATCTGTCCTTGATTTTGCAGAATGTTCTGGTTTCTGTCATATTTTTATACTGTTGATTTATGCTTATTATTATTCAGAAAGTGCCTGTTGCTCTGTGTTTAAGTAGCAGTGCTTTAATGACCATCTGGTAAGCTTGTCTGAGATTGTAAGATGTAAGTACGTTTTAATAAGCATACTGTTAAAGAATTGCCAACATTGAAAGCCTTTCTGTTGTTGCCATGCAGAGAATACTTACATAACTAAATAACATATAAGCCTTGGGTATTGAAATGTATATGACAGTATTTGTAATAAAGGACAGGATTACATTATTTTAAGAGCTCATTACAGGCTTTACCTGCAAACTAAACAGAATGCCAATCTATCATGTACGGTACATATCATGTGCAGTAATCCTTTAAGCAATGTATGTTGAGTTTGTTTCCTGTTTGCTTTTCATTTTTTACTTTGATCATGTTTTCCCCATGAAACAAGTAGATAGTTCTTAAACAAACAAACAAGCCAAAAGTAACGTTTTTAAATCCAAACTCCAAAAACTCCGAAAACCAGGCCAATAACCAGGAATAGCTCCAAAAACCAAACACACTCCGAAAAATACTTTTTTAGCGCTTTCATCCACCTTTATTTACGTGGACTTCCTCAGAAATGATTAACATTTGAGAATCATTGTTTAAATACTGTCAGTACAGGAAATGATGTCAATTGTTAAAAATATTCAAATTTCTTAAGTGTTTTTTAAAAAACAATAATAAATTTAACTTACTATAATTTCATTTGTCCTTTATATTCCTAATTGACAAAACTTATTCAGGACAAACATAAAAAATATATATATGTAAACATATCACTCTTTGTTACTAAAAACAATGAATTATATAGAGGCTATCTATATATTAAAAAGCATTTTAAATTTATTACTTCATTTAACCCTGGTGTTAAATCTGCTCCAAACACCAGTTGCCAAAAGGATTCCTTGCATTCTAAAATATTGTTTAGATCTCCTGAAAACAATTCTTTCCTGACAGTGTCCAAAATGAAGAATTCAAACTTTTTGAAGTCTTTACATGTCATAGCGTGCCTAGCCAAAGCATTATTTTTATCTTTCTTTTTAATGGCTAAGGTGTGCTCGTATACTCTACGCTTGAAAATTCTTTTAGTTTTTCCTATATAGTAGTTTTTACATGTCACACAGGTCGCTAAATAAACTACTAGTTCGCTGTTACAATTAAAATATTCCTTTGCCCAAAATGTATAATTTAAATGCTCCACTGTCACAAAAGAAGAATTACTCATGTACCTACATTGCTTACAATGGGTACAACTAAAGGTACCCTTCTTGTTCGTACAGCTCCTTTCTAAACGATTGTTGCTGTCTTTACCTGTTTCTAGAATACTTTTTAAATTTGTGATTTTCTTATATGTAAATTTAGGTTTATGCCCTACTATAGATACTAAATCTCTATTTCCCATAATAACCTTCCAATTATTCTCAATAATGGATTTGATGTTCCCCATTTCATTTACTATGGGCAGTGGAAAAGCTGTCACAAAATCTTTTGCCTGTCCATCATGGAAAATGTCTTCAGTACATACTGAAGGTGCCCCTACTATCATATGTTCAGAATGTAAAATAGGTTTAGCCACTCCTTTCCTTAGGGGCACTACTTCACATTCTGTTTTTTCTAAAAACTTCCTTGCATAACCCCTATTCATAAAGAGGGATCTTAGAAGTGATAATTCCTTCTGAAAGATACTTTCATCAGATGTGAGTCTGCTTAGCCTAATTATCTGACCTTTTATAACCCCTCTCTTCATATGTACAGGGTGCAAACTATCTCTGTGTAAATAACTATTGGCAAAATGAGGTTTTCTATATATTTTGCTACTAAAGGTCCTTGATTCGTCATTTATACTAAGACACAAATCTAAAAAAGTCACTGTTTTACCAAAGTCACATAATTTAAACTTCAAAAAACTGGTAGTCTGATTTAAATATTCAACCAATTCTATAAATTCTTTGTATTCTCCCTTCCATAAAAACAATAAATCATCTATGTACCTACGGTACATGTGAACCTTTTTGAATAAGGAATGAGTCTTGAGAAATCTTGTTTCCCAGTTGGCCATAACAATATTTGCGAAAGAGGGGGCTACCCTTGAGCCCATAGCTACTCCCAACTCTTGTTTATATATGTGGTTATTGAATTTAAAAAAATTGTTTTCTAAAATTAACTCCATTAGTGTACAAAATGAATTCACTTTCGTACCTGAGAAGTCAGTGTATTTGTTTAAGTATTCTCTCATAAATTCAATTCCGTCCTCCTGATCAATACTGGTGTATAGATTTTTTACATCTAAGCTACCAAAACATACCTCTTCATCACAAATTTTTGTGTCTCTTAGTAATTCCAAAAGGTTCCATGAATCCTTAATAAAGAATTCAGACTTCTGCACTATAGGATTCAAAATATTGTCCAGCCAGATGGAAATATTTTCTGTTTTCGAATGTTTAACTGAAATGATAGGTCTAAATGGTGGTCTAGTTTCATTATTCTGTATTTTTGGAATACCAAAAAATACTGCTAATTTAGGATGTTCTTTGTATAAAAATTCATAGTCTGATCTATTTAATTCACCTTGACAAAACATATCAAACAATGTTGAATCCAAAGCCTTAAAACTCTTACTAACTGTATCGTAGTTGACTTTCCTGTATGTCCTATTGTCTTGTAACAATTCCTCAATTGATGTTTTATAGTCACTATTGTTCATAATTACCACTTTACCTCCTTTGTCAGCCTTCATAATTCTAATATTGTTATTTATAACTAAATAATTTAAGGCTGCCGTTTCCTCACTAGTTAAGTTGTTTGTTTCATGTGAAATAAATATATTCCTAAAATCCTTTTCACATAACCCTTGAAATACTTGTAAACTATTGATTAAAGGAGGATTATAAGTGCTAGGATTACTGATGGTAATTTTGTCACATGCCTTGGAAGACCCTAAGTCTTCCATGATATAGTTTAGATTTAATTTCCTCAAGAAAAGTCTAAAGTCTATGAGTAGCTTTCCTAAATTCATTCTATTTGTAGGAATAAAGGTGAAACCCTTCCTCAAAACGGTTTCAATCACAGGGCTTAAGTCTAAATCAGACAAGTTAATTATGCCAACTTCATAAGAGTCACATTTAACTTCTGGAGATACTGTTACCATCTCCGTTTGTTCCTTCCTCTGCCCTTCCCCCGATATTGGGTGGAATTGTACCATTTCATAGTCTTTTTGTTTTTCTCCTGTCCCCTCTGAAAAGGGACATTGTTGGCTTCTGTAGATGTAGCCGCTTTTTCAGCGTAATTCATGTTCAAATTATTAGTGTTTGTGGTGACTTTACTAGTAGTCGGTAAGGCAGCAAAATCTTCTGAAAACCTTTCTCCATCACTGATTTCCCCCCTACATATAATTCCGTTATCTGTTTCACCCAAAAAAGCTGAGTTAGTTTGTATCCCATTGTGTAGATAGTTCTTATCAGGCAGCAGGTCTTTTTTGGATAAGAAACATTTTTACAAGTGGAGGTATCACAGAGATTGCTACTTTCAGCATGTTACTTGGTACTTTAATAAAGCTGAATATAAATTACAATTAGAACTGGAGTACAAAAAGAAGTGGTTTGAGTTGAGTGCTGCTTGTTATTCTTATACTTGATTTTGACTAGCATTCCAGTAATGTATTTAAAAAGTAATTTATTTTTTCATGCCTCACAACATTTTTGTTTCCATCTAGATGTTAAGTAAGCTGTCATGCAGGCAATGGATTGAAATATGTTTTTTCTTCTACACTTCATTTTGTCTTGATTGGACTCTCATAATGATGGTTTGGCACCCAGGGCAGAGTATTAATTAAAGTTACACTTTTTGTGGTTTTGAGCATAGCTCCTCCCCTTTCAAGTTGGCCACACCCATTTCCATTGACCCCACCCATTCAGCTGTCTCCTGCAGCCCCCCCCTTTGATTTGAAGTCACCAGCCACCAATGACTATAACCACTATTTCCGTACTGCAAATTAATTTGATATAGAAATGAGGTTTGTCTTCTCGGAGATGCCGTACTTTAGTGATTGACTTTACAGTAACTTGGATCATTTTTGCTTTGTGGGAGTAGTTTGCTTGTTTTGACAGTTTAGTGTGTACAGATTTCAGTAATGAGTCTCTGGCAGCCAGTGTCACTCAGAAATCTTGATTATCATAAGAAACAAGCTTCACAACTCTGGAACTTGGTAAGCTTTAGTGGATTGTCAGGGTAGAGTCATGTTTGAGATGCAAACATAACCAGTTCTGTAGATGGTTACTGGTAGATATATTAACACTGAATGTGACCCAGGTCTTGGTGAGGTTGTGGTCTTTCCTGTTTCAAATGTTGGACTGGTGCAATGAACTGTTATGATTTTTTTTAACTTATTTTATTTATAGGTTCATAGGTTCATAAGTTCATAGGTAGGTACTAGGCTATCGGCCCTGGGGCCTATATAAGCCTAGCCAAAAAAAGGTTCCTTGACTTTTGCCACCCAAGAAAATTATTTTCCTGCGCCCCTGTCGAGCAGCACCGCAGAAGTGATCCCTGGGGTGAATGTTCTATTTCCCATCCAGTCGTCAATATTTTTCTTAAAGAGGACTATAGGTTCATAGGTAGGTAACATTTGTTTACATGGAAAGTCCGACTTAGTATGAAGCCAGTTTTCAGCGTAGGTCCGGCTAGAAATGCTCCAGACCCATGTCTTTTTATTTAGATTCTTTTTTTGAAATAAGCTTTGTTGTCTCACTATTTGATAATCCAGATGGCTACTTTTTTGTATGTGCTTGCTGCATAACTCAAAGTGATTTCCATAGTATTTTTGATACTGCTTTTTTTATTCCATTAATCTGTACCCTATTTATTGGTGAGGTTCCATCTCAAAGGGCAAAACTTAAGATTAACATATGCATAAATGAGCATATCCATCTAGACTTTAGATATTTATTTATGTTTACAATTATAAAATGTCATTATGTTGAATTAATATGTTTTAGTTGTATTTACTACAGGTATAAGTAAAACCATTTAAGACTGATTGTGTGACAGACCTTTTCAATGGTTAACAGAGTAGAGTACAAACATTTTAGACTTGAATGGTTTGTTTCTTTTAGGTATGCTCAGAGTTATGGCTCATAGCAGATGGTGTGGCTTTCTGGTGGCATGCACTCTTTCAGTTTTTCTCTCAATGTTTCCCCCCTTTATGTCAGCCACAGTTGCAGACTTCTTGTTCTGTGAAAAATGCAGGTTATAAAAAAAACACTTGCCTTTTAGTTGTAACTGCCCTATCTCGGCAGATGTTTAACTCATGTTCTGATTTGGTTGAAATAATTTTAGGAATAATTTTAGTCATCATACTGGTAGGGAGAATTTTTTTTTTGTTTTAGAGTATAGCTGGTGGGTGGTTATGTGGTTATTTGAGAAAATGAGTTCAGACCTTATAGTTGGCAAAATACTGTACGATACAGTAGCATAGATATTTAAAAAATTACTTTATCATAATCGCTTGATCACCTCATTATTAAGCAAAAATTTGTACGTTGGGTACTAAAATTACAATCACTTTTCTTTCATGTATATATCCAGAATTTTTGACATGAAAAATTGGAAACCCTAATTAGTGCTAATGTTGTGCTTCTGGTGACAGAAGAAGCACAGGGGCATTACATCCCAGCAGTGTGAAGCTGTGGTGAGACCAGCACTAGTAGTACCAGAGAGCAGACAATTAGATGAATCTCCACAATTTATCATGCTTGAGAAAGTTAATTCATCCTATTCAGTTAGTTACCGTCTAATCTAACTTCAGAATATCTCCCTAAATGCTATATCCATAAATCATCAGGGTCTACTTTAGTAGTTTTCCCTCAAGTATTTGGCAGAGCCCTCTAAAGTTGCAGGCATGTTGAGTTAGGATTTTTCCTGTAAAAATACCCTTGGAATTTCACCGATACCTAGTTGTACACAGGGCCAGTATTTTGCACAGTGACAAGTACTGTTCCAGAATTGCAGAATTGCAAATCAGACACTCCTGACTTTAATCTAACAGCAAACTAGGTTAAGGAACAAATCCAGAAGTTTGAATTATCACATAAAATCCTTTATTTGCTGAAAATAAAGGATTTTATGTGACAATTCAACCTTCTGGGTTTGTTCCTTAACCTAGTTTGCTGCCAGTGGAGTCCTTGAACTGCTTTTGTTTCAGTTAACATTGTGTTTTTTTGCATTTTTTGACTTTAATCTATATTCTCACCACAACTGTCTAATCAATAAAAAAGGGTCTCTTGTCACATATACAAACATTCCTACTCTATTACCAACTTGGTGGATATAGGCATCCTGAGGTAATGTGGAAACTGTCTCTTTTTTTACTGACAACAAGCTAATTTTCAAACAAACTGATAAGGTAAGTGACAGATATATTTAGACAATGTCATTGAAAGTTCTCACATAAAAGCATTCCTAATCTCAGTCAGGTTGTCAGTAGTACACCCACTGCACCCATCACACACAGCACAAAGCAGACACATAGACCCACATATACTGAGGCACTTAAATATAACCTTACTGAACCACAAAGACCTCTTAGATGAAGCACATATAGCAAATGCCCTCAGCAGCCCCAAATGCACTCTTTCAATACAACATCCCCATCAACCATCAATACATACAGCCACATCTCATAGACCCTCTACTTCTAAGGTCATAAGACAAACCACTACACAATTCAACATTCTTGTCATTGGAGACTCCATTGTGAGACACTTTGATGCCCTTCTCACCAGGCTGAGTAAGGAGAAAGTCATGGCCAGCTGTTTAACAGGGTCCAGGATCCGCCATGTGATACACACACTCGGGTCATTGAACCACAAGTATCAGCATGACTCAGTCATGGTCCATGTTGATATAAATGACCTGAGACTTACCTCCCTAGACTATATCACAAGAGACATCATGGAGCTCCCAGAATATTTATCCCAGGCTGGTATGAGTCTAGTACTGAGCAGCATTTTACCTTCTCCAAGGATGATGCCACAATATGAACAGAAGATGATCAACTTTAATAATTGGCTTAGTTTCTGGTGTCATTCTAAATGGGTGAAATACTTTTCAGCACAGAAGGAGATGGTCAGCAGGCCCTGTTGTTTTGCCAGGGATGATGTGCACCTCCCTCCTCTAAGCTTTTGAATATTAGCTAAAACATTGTCAGCTCTTAGTGCCTTTTTAGGCAATGCCAAACTGAATATCCTTCTGACACAGCAAATCAAAATCAACAAAATCTAAAAGTGTTACTGCTTAATACTAGGAATGTTATCAATAAACTCTGTTCCCTACAAGCTTTCCTCATCCTTTTGGAGTATGATGTCTGTGCAGTTACTGAGACATAGTTTAAAGCCATGAAAAGCACTCCAGCAGTGTAAGACTATAATGCCTTCACACATTTAAAGCAGCTACTACACCGGAATGGACTAAAGGTGGAGGTGTATTGATTTACAGCAAAAATAAACATACCTCAAGGCTGGTCAACCAGGATGATGGACTCAAGCTTATCCATATTCAAATCACCAAGGCAAAATCCCAAACCACTTCCTTGCAAGCTATAGGTCCTCCACAGTAACCCAGGAAAATCATAACACATATTTATGCTGAATGAAAACTCTCACCAGCCAAACAAAAAAAAAATAATTTATGGGTGACTTTAATTACCCCATTATAACTGGTAATCATATTCAACATCAAATATGCAGGCACAGATATTCCTAGATTTTGTAAACACAAACTTCATAGACCAGACTGTCGATACACTGACCAAGGGCACAAAAAGATGGATCTGTTCCTCACTAATATGAGAGACAACTGCACTGCCCTAGTGTAATGTCTTGTCTGGTGAGGTCAGAACAAAAATGGTCTCCTTTGAAGTAAAAGTAAAACACAGAACCACAGCTAATGCTATACTACTCAGAAACTACTCTAAGGCTAACATCCTACCATTAGGTGATAACCTGTTAAAATTTCAAGCCTCCCTAATCCCTGAGAACACTGCTGCCAATGTCAAACTGTTCACAGAAACCCTATACAAGCAGGTTAATAGCTGCATAGAGGCAGTTGTATCCACTAGGAATAAGTACAGAAATAACTAAAAAAACAAGCCACCCTGGTGGAATCACAACATCAATAGGCTATATAACAGGAGGAAGAAAATCATGGCAAAAATTAGGAGGTGTAGCATTCATCAGGGTAAGGGTGCCCTCATCAAACTAAACAAACAACTCAGAAGATGAATAAAGCCAACCAAAGCCAAACTTGAGGCAAATTTGGTCTCACAGGCCAAGGACAACCCCAATACACTCTTTTGCTATGTCTGTAACCTCAAAGGCAATACACAATTGTGTGCAGAGCTCATTGTAAATGGAGCCACCTATACTGAGCCAGAATATGTAGCTAACCTATTAGCAGACAAATTCAGCCCTAACTTTACCCCTCTCTTCTTCCAGCCTCCCTTTAGGAAATGCCTTCAAATATAACCGGTGGGACCCAAAAGATGGTGAACTATGCCAAAT
Source organism: Protopterus annectens (assembly GCF_019279795.1). Lineage (NCBI taxonomy): Eukaryota > Metazoa > Chordata > Ceratodontiformes > Protopteridae > Protopterus > Protopterus annectens. The sequence continues at coordinate 1,595,062,647 of NC_056732.1, read as the reverse complement.
ATAAATCCCCCAAAGTATCACTAGGGAACAGGCCGTACATCTTTCTCTAAGGCCAAGAACATTTCATCAATAAGTCCTGACCATATCCCAGGCTAAATAACATGAAACATGACTTATCTGGGCCCATCCAAACAGGATTTCTACCTCATGAACATAGAAGATCAACCATCAACCCACTGCACAAAGGTAGACCATTTATAGACCATAGATAATAGAGACACATAAGTCTCATATGCAAAGCCATGGAAAGAATTGTCATGCAGTGTAGCTACCTTATAGTTATGGCAGAGGTGGCAGAGCAGATAAGCTGTGCAGCCTTTCCAAGATGTGTGCATGTGTGTGTGTGTGTGTGTGTGTGTGTGTGTGTGTGTGTGTGTGTGTGTGTGTGTGTGTGTGTGTGTGTGTGTGTGTGTGTGTCAGCTACTTGGAACAGGGACTCAGACCTCTAAAGTGGTCAGTGTGAAGTCTTATTTGGGGCTTGGGGAGAGAGAGAGAGAGAGAGAGAGCAAAGCCCAAGGACTGAAGTGTGCTCCCTGTGTGCTCTTAAGGGAAATTGTGCTTGGTGCAGAGAGCTGCATCTGTAAATACTGTATGCATCTATTTTTCTATCATAGAATCATAGGAAGTTACTAGGCTAATGGCCCTTGAGCCCTTATAAGCATAGACAAGTTCTTACCCTTATTTCCATGAACAGCACCTATTGCCCCTTTCCAAGATGGACAGTTGGAACCCCCGAGGTGAATTTATGGTCACCCATCCAATTGTCCATAATGCATTTGAAGAGGGACAGTGAGGTGCTTTGTTTGACATGAAGTGGGATAGGATCATAGGAATCAGTGAACATTCCCATGGTGTCAGTAGGGAGGAGTGAGGTTCCTTGGTCACTGGCCCAGTGCATTGATGTCACATATTGGTGAGCAGTGGTGTGGATATTAATTAAACTTCTGTACCCTTTAGGCAGTTTTCACTCAAGGTCTGTGTATTCTCAGCAGTCACAAGGTAAACATACATAATTTCATTTTCATTTTTTTTTTTTTATTTTTTGTTAGTTTAGTTTAGTCAGGGAAAGCAGGCAATGATTGCAGGCAACTGACAGTGCAGTAGTTGGCTAAGGTGTGGAAAGCCAAAGGACTGGTATGTTCCAACCTGACTAAAGAAGGAATGATTTCAGCCTTAGTCACACCTGCAGCACAAACCAGCAAACAAGAAGACAACCAGTCTTGTGTTGGAGATGTGCAGCCTGCAGAAACAGGACTGTTCACCTTTTTCTCAGAAGATTTAAAAACCCATCTGGAATTAATTAGACTTGAAATTGAGGCAAAACATATGGAATTAGAATCAGCAGAGCGACTGCATCATTTGGGGGCCCAAGAAAATGAGACACTGCAGTGTTTGGTGGCCAAAAAAAAATGAGCAGCAACTTCAACATGAGAGGGACATACTGACGTTTTAACAGGGTCACGTAGGTAATGGGGAAGAGAATATCTGAACCCCAGAAGCAAGAAAAGGTCAGTACCATTTCTTCCACAGTATAAAGAAGGTGACCATTTTCATAGTTTTAGTTATATTGGAAACAGTATGTAACCAGTATGAAGTTGACCAAGGGCATCTGGGTATGGTTCCTGACCCCCTTACTCCATAGTAAAGCTGTAACTGCTGTTTGTAAATTATCTGATACTGATTATTTAAAACACGACAAGGTTAAACAATGTTTAATGGAATGTTTTAAGTTAGTACCTGAAAGCTTACAGAAAAAAAGTTTTGTGAGCATATATGCAAGGCAGATAAAAGTATATGTGATTATATTGCTGAGCTAAGCACTTATTTTCATAGGTGGGTGAGTGGTTGCCAGGTCACCACATTTGAAGGGCTGGCAGACATTTTGGTGAGGGAACAAGCCTTCAGCACTTTGCCTGAGGATATGAGAATCTGGTTGGCAGATCAGGAGTGTAACTCTGCAGGGGAGAAAAGGGGATCCCTACTTAGCAAGCAGGTCAATACAGCATAAGAAGGGGATACACAGTGCTGCACATGGATATAAGAGAACCCATGGAGAGCAGCTTAAACCACGCCAATAGAGTTCACCAGTAATAGGAGAAGCCACTAGTTCAGGTATAAGGCCAGGATCAAGGGTTATATGTTTTAAATGTAACAAGAGAGGCCATGTAGCATACAAATGTCCACTGAAGCAAGGTGGGGAACAAATAGTGAGGGGACCCTGCAAGTGGGAATAACAGCATGCCAGTGGTAAGTTGTTTGGAGACAACAGGGGTACCAAACTATCACTGGAGTTTGTATCCTATCTTAGTTGATGGAAAACAGGCCATTGCTAAGAGAGTTACAGCCTCTGACATAACCATTGTGAAGCCTACAGTGGTTAAAGAGGAGGATTACTTGCTTACCTGTTTGGGCAGTCCTCTCCAGTCAGAGCTTTAGGAGGAACCCCATACCAAATGCCTTTGGCCATGGTTCACCTTGACTGGGAGGGTGGAAAAGGAAGCAAGCCAGTAGGTGTGTTTGGGGATATCCCTGCAGGTGTCTTGATAGGGAATGATTTTGCTAATGCAGTACCTTGAGTGCATGCAGATACACACAGTCAGGCTTGGAAAGAGGCATGTGGGTCTGGTAGCGTGGGAGAGACCCAGACAGACCACACACTTGAAGCCAGGACTGGTGAGTTGGTTACTTCAGGGAGGGAGCTACCCTGTAGCACTGAGACTGAGGGTGAGTCACAGATGCTTGTGGGTACTGATGCTCCCTTAGACAGAGTGACTGAAAGGGCACAGGTGAGTAGTAGTACCCAGGCTGACAGTGAGACACCACTGTCAGAGAATACCAGACTTCCTGTGGAAGGGGAGCTGGGAAGGGTTACAAAGGTAAAGTTGAGACAGGCTCGCTGTTGGACCCTATATTACAAGGCTTGAGGGAAGTACCTGAGGAAGCACGTGATTCTTAAGGAAGATGGGAGTCTGTTTACTGGAACAAAGCATTACTGTATAGAGAGTGGACCCCTGAGGGAGGGCTAGAGAATGAGGTAATACAGCAGCTGGTAGTGCCCAGAGCCTATCATCTGGCACTTCCAGCCATAGCCCATGGCATTCCTTTTGCAGTTCATATGGGCATAAAGCATACCAAGAGACATTTTATGCAAAACATTTATTGACCTGGGATTGTAAGGCATCTAACAGGGTACTGAAGGACCTGTGAGCAGTACCAAAAAGTAGGCAAGGAAGGAGAAAAGGTCAAAGCTCCATTGATGCCTTTGCCTGTGAAAGAGGAGCCATTTCAGAGGGTAGGTATGGATATATTGTAGGGCCTCTGAGTATCTCAAGTTCCACAGGAAAGAACTATATCCTAGTGGTAGTAGATTATGCTACTAGATACACTGAGGCAGTGGCTCTGTCCTCCATCAACGCAAAAAGGTGGCAAATGCTTTGTTAGATACTTTCAGAAGGGTAGATTTCCTGAGAGAGATATTGACTAACAGAGGTGCAAATTTCATGTCAGACTTGCCGGCTTGTTTCTGGGAGTGCTATGGGGTGAAGCACCTAAAGACCACCTCCTACAACCCCTAGACTAATGGTCTTTTGGAGAAGCTAACCTTTACACTGAAGACCATGCTAAGGGCATTTGGAGACCAGTTTAAGAGAGAGTAGGACAAATGTAGAGAAGTAGCCCAGGAATCCACAGGTTTTTCACACACTGAGTTGCTGTATGGGCATAGGATGAGGGGGGCCCTGGATCTGATTCATGATGAGTGGGAGGGTGAGTATGAATCTCACAAGGAGTCTGTTGGCATATGTCCTAAACCTTAGGACATGGCTTAGAGAGCTGATCAGCTTGGCCCAAGAAAACCTGGCAGGAGCCCAACAGCATAAAAAGTTTTGGTATGACAGGAAGGCACAAGCCGGGAGTATACTGTGGGACAGCAGGTTCATAGGTTCATACTAGGCTATCTGCCCTAGGGCATTTATAAGCCTAGCCAGAGTTGTGTGGCTTTCACCACCCCTTAGGTTGAAGAATACTATACCCACCCATTGGTTTGCTCTGTCCAGCAGCAGATACAGAAGAGATCCCCGTAAAACCTCACGATCTCATCCACTGGTCAAGATTTTCTGAACAGAGAGCCAGCAGGTGCTCTCTGTCTCACATGGACCGGGATTCTCCACAGCACAGGGAGTCTCTGGGTGATGAAATTGCCCTCAAGCACGCCTTATTTATATCCGTGTTGAGGTTTAAAGTCTCTTGCTCTGTGGCTCTGGTGATTTGATTTTTTGAGGTGGAGCATGTCCATGAATTCCTGTTGACATGGCCTTGTATGGCACAGTCACCTCTGAGTCACCCGGTATGTCACAATAGAGCTGGAGTTTTTTCAGTCGGTTTCTTCAGCATATTTTTGAGCCCTTATTTTATTTTGGTGAGGAACTTTTTTTTTTGGTTTTGCTGTGCTGGGTGTGCCGTATTCGGGTAGGTAAGATTCCGAAATCATTGGTCTGATAAGTGAGTGAAGAGAGTACAGGGAACCTCCCAGGGAACAATGACCTCTCAATGATTGATGTGAATCCCTTCATAAATCAGGTGGGCAATGTATAACTTTGGTGGCAACACTTTGGCAAAATGTTGTCAAGAAAGGTTAGTGGGTCCCTGGGTCCCCAGGTCCTTGATAACCTCTTCTGTGCTTAATGAATTGCCACCTTATGGGTTTACCTGGGTTTTGGTGGCAGGGTTACCTTTTTGCTTTTAAGGAAGGTCATTTTTTCTTGGCTCTCTGGCATAGGTCATGGCTCTGGCTCCTCCTCTGAAGGATATCTGAGTGTCTGATGATCTATTGCTGTGGGTTAGTTTTGCAGTGCAGTGCAAACCAAACTGAGTCATCTACAATCCTTTATCAACTGAAACTGAAAGTAGAAGTAGATGCCTCTGAAAAGGGGGGGAGGACTGACCCTGTGGGACACAGAACCATGTGGCACACAAGACTCGACCTGGCACCAGCAACTCTAACCCTGTTGAGTCTGTCCTTTGAGACATTTGGTGAGCATCATCTTTATAAGCTGGGTTTACATTGGGCGTGAGGGTTTGATACCGTGAGCTTTGGTATGGTATTGTAGGCTGTTTTTTGTGGGTCAGGTCAAGGTAGGCTGTGTGAACTGCCTTACTGGTCACTTTCAAGTGGTTTCAAAAGCAAAATCAAAAGGTCAAGCAAGTTGGAGAAATGTGATCTGTAGAATCATCAAAATTTTAGGTCCCCCATGTGTCTGTAGGTCCCCTATGTTATTATTTATGAGTCCTCTTATATGATCCTCTCCATATAGCTTCAGATTAGTTAAAGGTAGCTTATGAGGGGTCCAGGGTCACAGGCCCTTTTGGGGGTTGTGGAGTGTGACCACACTCTCCGTCGGTGACCTTTCCTGTAGGTAAAGATTAAACAGCAGCCTTATGTTATTGCAGCCTTAGTTTAGTTCCTCATTCCTCATTGTCATTAGCAGCACTCAAGAGGACACCACTGCTTCCGTCCCTGATGCTGTGTTTTAGCTTTTAGAGACCTGGGAGAGCAGCTGGGAGGGGAGATTCTTGAGGATGACTGCTGGGACTGATAGGAGGAATTTTTGAGAAATTTTCACTGGGAGGATAAATTTTTATTGTTTGCTTGTATCTGTTATGTGTCTGTGGGTCCTGTTTTTTATGTATCATTCTGAACTAATTCTAGTTTCTATATCTACTTTTTTTCCACTCAAGAAGGCTAGCTTGGCTGATTTCCTTTTGAGATTTGTTTTTTGAGTCAAAGTTTTCCTTGGATTCTCTTCTTTTTTGATTGATGATTTTTTGAGGATATTGATTTTTATTGTCTTGATCAGAGATGTCTTCCCTTTTATCTTGTTAGCTGCTTGCTCCTCTTGTTGTAAAGTTTGTTTGTTGGTGAGTTTGGGTCCACCAGATTGGAAAAACCTTGCTGGGAAAGCATTTGATTTGGATCTTGATTTAATTAGGGTTGATTGCGTGCTTCCAATTTTGGAGGTGCTTTTGTAGTGATAAGGCAGTGTGGAGGGAGGTGGTTTCTGTGGTTCAGATACCAATGGCTCAGGGCCTTGAAGAATGATCCCACTGAAGATTTGTTTGAAGTTCTTTGGCACCAATGAGGGGGAGACTTGGGGATGTGGATCTTTGGTGAGATTTGATTGAGATGATTCTTCGGTATGGGATGGTCTCGTGTTGAGCATTAGGTCCCTACCATTGTTTGTTTATATGTGTCTTGTGATTGTTCAGGGCTAGAATATTGGGTTTGGAAACAATCCAGTTTATGGCATTTGAGTTCCATTGGGCCAGGTGAACTGTTTTAAGTTTATTGGGGGGTGAGTTGGGTTCTTTGTCGCTGTTTGGGTCTATGTTTGGGCCCCAATATACTGGTGTTCAGAGAGACATTTTTGGAGGTTTGTACTCTCAGAGAGGGTGTGGTTCCTTGAGAGGTTGAGCCTGAGCCTGAAACTAAGCACAAACTGTAGAGCAATTTGGTGGCACCTTTAAATGCCTGAATGGTCTCGGATGCTTGGGTCGTGAGATGCCACCTGATGAGGTGGTGGTATTTGGAGATGTTGGATGGTGTGGCCTTCCTGGTGTTGGCAGTCACCACATGCCAGGGCTGGGTCATGATAGGGAGGAAACCTAGGGCAGGGGGGGTGCTCTCCAGAGGGAGTGAACAGGTTTCAGTCACAGCACACATCATGATGTTCTCCATACTGAGGGGGGGCTTCGGCATGCATGCATCTTGAGATTTAGACTTCTGGCATGTTTTGGCATTTACCTTAGTTTTCTTAGTTTTTGTTTTATTCTTTTCCTAGGTTTTTGAATTTGTTTGTCAAGCCTGTCTAGGGGGTGGGGGGTGTGGCACTTATGGGGTGATATCCGGACCAGCAGGGGTGACAAAACATGGGCATGACAGCTTCATGGCATCATTATGTCAAGCATGTCATTCCAGGCACACAGATCATTACATTCATTCCCCCAGAAATGGCACCATTTAAGAAGATTATTAGTTGTCATTGTGTCTTTTCGCTGTTGGGGTCATCTCTGGGGTGAGGGTGGTCCTCTACATCATCAGTCTTTATACCAGCCTCTGCCACATAATCTGTATGTCTCGCTCCATCTTGTCTCTGAGGTCAGGTCTGTTTCATGTACACCGGTGACCTACACATCCCTGTAGCCAGCTGTGTTCTGGCGCCAGTGCTGTGATGTGGCATGTGTCTGTGGTGATTCGTCTGGTGGTAGGGTGAGGTGACCCTCTCTCGACAGGCAGCTCACTGATGTGGACATCCTTGTCTCTGATTGGGGAATGTTGCGTCAGACAGTGTGTCTATGTGTGTTTTGGCCTATAGCTGTGTGTTGATTTGTTGTGTGACTTTTGTTTGTATGTGTTGTTGTTATGTGTTTGATGTTCAGTTGTGTTTTGTGTTGTTTTTAGGGCCTCTGCTGTTTTGTTATTGGTTGTCTGCTTTTGCGGTTGATGCTGTGTTTGAGCTTGTGTGTTTTGGTGTGTGTAGTTGTGTCTTGTGATAGTTTGGTTTTTGATGTGGTGAGTGGTAGGTTCTCCTCATGAGGCAAATTGGTGTGTGGTTACCTTCTCCTCCTGTCCTCCAGCTTGAGTATTTGGTTGCTCAGTTTCAGTATTCAGTTGCTATTTGTGAGAAGTGTTTTGTTGTGTTTGTGGGAGGTTGTGTCTGTGTACATGAGGGGAATGTGTAACATTGCCTCAGTGTTTGCCAGCTCACCAGCTGAGGCAGCTTTGCTGTGACTTTTTGAAATGCTTTAGGAACAAGTTGAGAGTTTTAAAGATAGAGAAAGGACCCTGAAGAAAGGACCTATTAGGAAGTGGGTACTCAAAGGAGTAGAAATGCTTTGTATAATAGAGCTAGTTTTTACCTGAATAAAATAGAATAAATAGAGTGCTAGCTGATGCTTTACAGATAGAGAATAGACTGGAGATTATGGTGCTCATTCCTGGGAAGGACCCATGAAAGTGGTAAGGAAGGTCAGTGATGTTAACTACATGGTAAACCTGCTAGGCAGATGGTAGGGGCACAAACTGTACCATGTTAACATGATGAAGCCTTACCAGGTAGGTACCCTATCTACCACAAGAGGAGTGGTTTCTGGCCCAGAAATTGTGGTTTATTGGCTGTTTGGGCAGTTTTTCCATCTCTTTCAACGTTCTGGTTTCAAAGCCCGCATTTGAGCTTTTCCAGCCTTTCATGTAACTAGTCTAGTCCAGATGCAGATTTGCTGTATCCATGACTGTTTGTAAGCTTCTGAGCAGTGGCAAAGTATGCTCTTCAATTTTCCCTTAGATCTGCTAGTTCTCTCCTTTCCTGCACTTTTACTAGCTTATTAGTCTAGCACTTTACCATAATTCTTGTAGCAATTATTGTAGCACACTAAACTGCTACCAGCACTAAATGTTCTATAAGGAAACAGCTCTAGCACTTATTATTAATCTCCACACCTCCAGGCATGTTTAAAGGTCAGTTCCCTGTGCTTTCTCTTATTAACCTGGTGAACTTGGGCATCCTGAGGGAATGTAGCAACTGACTCATGTACACTGACAACCCTCTCCTCTCACCTCCAAACACTCAGACTTGCAAGAGATGCACTTATATATCCAAATTGGAAGTCATGCACTTTCCAGCCAAGACTGAAATAGCTTGTCAAGAGGAGAAAGTCAACACTTTCACCACAATACATGGAACGCATAACCCTCCAGAACACACACCAGCACTGCCTTCACATAAAAACACAAACCACACACCCACCTTTGCGGAGGCTCTCAATAAAAATCTACCTAAACAGCAGAGACCGCCAAGGCAGAATTACACTTGACCACCACAACACAACACTAATCATGAGACACATAACTCTCCTAAACAGTGTACCACTCAACCAAAGCCCCTAAGGCAAAACAGCATGCCCGACACACTAGTCATTAGGTGACTCAGTAGTGAGGCACACTGATGTCCCACTCACTAGTTTAAATAAGGAAAAAGTAACAGTCAACTGCCTATCAGGTGCCAGGATCTGCCACATAATGCATGCACTCAGGTCCCTCAACAAGAGGTACAAATATGACTCTGTCATTGCACTTGTGGGTGTGAATGACCTGAGACGTACCTCCCTGAACTACATGAAAGGAGACATGGAGGTGCTCTTGGATTATGTAGCCCAAGCAGATATGACCCTAGCCCTGAGCAGCATCTTACCATCACCCAGAATGATACCACAGTACAAGCAGAAAATGACTGATTTCAATAATCGGCGAAGTTTCTGGTGTCGTTCTAAGGGGATTCAGTATCTGTCTGCCTGGGATAACGTGATTGACAGACTTCAATGCTTTGCCAGAGATGGCCTGCATCTATCACCCCTGGGCTTCCGGATACTGGCCAAGGCCCATGCCACCCCTATAGTGCCTTTTTTAGGTGGTATTCCAAAGACCAAATTACCACCATAACAGCTACAAACAAATGCAATCTGAGGGTCATGCTGCTCAAAGCTAGAAATCTAAATCTCAAAATCCACTTACTCAAAGCACTCCTTAAAATGGAGAACATTGACATTTGTGCTGTAACAGAGACCTGGTACAAGGCAGCAGAAAGCGCCCCTGCACTACCATTCCACACCTTTTGGCCCCAGACCTTAGACTGAAGCTCCAAAGGTGGTGGTGTTTCCATATTCATAAAGGATGTGCAAACTTCCAGACTGGTAGCCCAACATAATGCATCAGAGATACTTCAGGTGCAGCTAACATGGGTAAGACATCGATTCAGGTCATAGCCTGCTATAGGTCCCCAACCATGTACTAAGACTCACACTCCACATTCCTAAGCATCCAGGAGCATATTAAGGTCCAACCTAACACTCTCATTCTGGGCAACTTCGACTACCCCTCCATTAACTTGGAAAGCTACTCATGTACCAATGCACTTGCCCAACATTTCCTGGAATTCATTAATTCCAATGCCCTGGACCAGCTTGTTCTTACTCCCACTAGAAGTAACAACATCCTTGACCTGGTCATTACTAACATGGGCAACTGTTGCTCTACACCAGTAGTCAACTCCTCCCTGGTTAGATCCGACCACAATCTAATCACCTTTGAAATCCACATCCCACCCATCCCCCGCAAAGGTAACCACCATGAAAAACTTCTCCAAAGCTAACTTTGGGCTCCTAAAAACAGAGGTGGCTAACTTCACGACACCCATGCAAATGGAGAATAGTTGCATGACTGCAGAATCATACAACAATGCACTGTACAAACATGTACACAAATGCATGGATCTCACCATACCCAATAGAACCAAGACACTCTCCTCCAAAAAAAGTAAGCCAATCTGGTGGTCTCCTGCCATAAACAAACTCTACAACAGAAGGAGGAAACTGATGCAGAATAAGGTGAAGTCCCAAGACTGGAAAAACTCCCTTATCAGCCTCAACAAAAAGTTGAGATCCCTCATCAAATTCTCTAAAGCTAGCTATGAAAACAGAATTGCAGCAGGTAGTAAAGACAACTGCAAGGCCTGTCATAGTTATGTAAAGAATTTCTGCTGTAATGCCCAGATTTGCTCTGAGCTATTGCACAACGGTACCACCTATACCTAGCCAACAGATATTGCTAATATACTGGCTGACAGATTCAATGCCAACTTTACCCCTCTGCCCCCCCCAAAGGACCAATCACAATACCAGTAGATTGCCAGGCACCCAGTATTACTGCTGCACAGGTTAAAACAGCACTGTTCAAGGCCAAGAATACAGCTTCTATGGAACCTGACAATATCCATGGCTGTGTTCTACATAAATTACAGAGTGAACTGGCACCTCACCTGTGTGCCCTGGTCAATCATAGCCTCATGTCAGGCTTTGTCCCTACTGAATGGTACACTGCTACAGTCATCCCTCTCCACAAAGAAAAAGCAACTACAGACCCTGGGAACTATTGCCTCATTAGCCTGACAAGTCTGCTATGCAAAGCTATGGAACACATCATCATGGACCTAATAAACAAGGATATATGGAATCTCCAAACTCTGGATCTCACACAGTTTGGTTTGGTGAAGGGTAGATCATGCCTGCTCAAACTGGTTGACTTCTTTGAGTCAGTCACCAGAGTTGTGGATGAAGGCAAGGTGGTTCATACAGCCTACCTTGATCTGGCCAAGGCCTTTGATACCATTCCTCACTCAGGAATCATAGAAAAGCTTACTAAGCTGGGCATCAACCCCTATATCACTAGGTGGGTTACAAACTGTCTCACAGGTAGAACCCACAGTGTGAAAGTAGCTGACTCCAAGTCAGACTACTGACCAGTCATGAGTGGAGTCCCACAGGGTTCAGTCCTGGGTCCTCTCCTGTTTGGTATCTACTTCTCTGAAGTCCAGGCTAACAAGGAGGGACTCTGGCTGACAAAGTTCGCAGACAATTGCAAGTTGGGAGATATTATTAACTCCCCAAGTGATATTGGCATCCTACATAAAGGCCTCACTGAGACCAACGACTGGTGTCAGAACCATGGCTTTAAGCTAAATGCCAAAAAATGTGTTGTCATCCCCTTTGGGAAAAACCCGGTTCACATGAATTACCATATCGATGGTAGTCCACTGAACACAGAAGGCGTTATAAGAGATCTGGGAACACAGGTTGACAGCAACCTCTCCTTTGACCACTACATTGCCACTGTGGTCAGAAAGTCATTCTATGTGGCACATCTCATTACTAAGGGTTTTGGATCCAGGAAGAAAGAGGTCATTGTCTCCCTCTACTCTTCCCTCATTAGGCCATTCATCAAGTCCAATGCCCCATTTTGCATGTACATCACTAGCCACCTGCAAACCTCACAAAGAGGATCCTAGGCATTAAACACTTACCCTATATGGACAGACGCAAGAAACTCCAACTATTCTGTTTCATATCACCTACTTAGAAGCAATCTCTGTTTGACTTACAAAGCCATGTCTGACCCAGTTCTGTTAGAAATGCTACATCTAAAGAAATCCCAATCCCTCCACACCACATGCTCCAGTGGCCTCAACTTCATTACCACAATCAACAGAACATGCTGAAGGAACAGTTTCATAACCCAGAGACAGCCCATGCTATGGAATAGACTTCCCATAGATGTCAAACAGAGCACCTCACTGGCCCTCTTCAGGAGAAATCTTGATGAGTGAATGAGAAATAGAAAATTCACCCCGGGGATCACTCCAGTGGCTCTGCTTGACAGAGGCACTGGGAACTAAGGTCGGTTGGCATGATGCCAGGGTAATCCTATGGGCTAGGCTTGTAAAGGCTGCAGGGCTATTAGCCTAGTACACACCTATGAGCTTATGAACCATGATAGGGAGGCCCTTGTGCTGAGTATTTGCAGTGGGTGGCAAGAGGAGTCTGAGGGGAATCTGGTGACTGATCTCCTCATTGAGGCTCAGACCGACACCTCAGTGGAAGGGGTAGTAATGTCCCAGCAGCTATCCCCTACCCAGGTTCAAGAAATCGAAGCAGTGTTACAGGAGTCTGGGAATATGCCAGATAAGGCAGTGTGTACCCTAGCCTGTGAGCAGGCATTCCAAAAGCTTAAAGGAGCTTTGTGAGGACCCCTGTGTTAGCCAGTCCAGATTACAACAACACATTTGTTGTACAAGTGGATGCTTCAAACCACAGAGTGGGGGTTGTACTCAGCCAGGTTTCCTCAGATGGAGAAGAGCACCCTGTTATATATCTCAACCATAGACTACAACCCAGGGAAGAATGATATGCAGCAGAAGAAAAAGAATGTCTAGCCATAGTATGGGCACTGCAGAAACTTCAGCCCTACCTGTAAGGAAGAAAATTTACTGTGGTTACAGACCACAATTCCTTGACATGGCTAAATAGAGCCAGCCATAAAAATACCGAGTTATTAAGGTGGAGCCTAGGGTTGCAGGCATATGACATGACAGTGCAGCACCTTAGTGGGTTCCGCAATGCCAATGCAGATGGGCTGTCAAGACAGGGTACGGGTTATTATGTTCCCAGACAGGGTCATATCTCTCAAGCCATGTTTCTCCAGTTTCACTTGAAAAACTAGCTTGAGTCTTCAAAAGGGGGAGAGATGTGAAAATGTGAAGTGTAATGCCAGAATAGGTAGCTTGAGGTTTGTAAAGAATTGTATGTTATTTGAATATCAAACTGATTTGTACAAACACTTGTGTTTGAGTTAAAAATGGATAACAGGGGGTCCTGCTGTGACAAAAAAAAAAGAAATATACATGTATGTCCAACTGCATTCTTGTAACTGATTAAATGTATATATTTTAACAGTGGATCCTGGAAGGGAAAGGGTTAAACTCAGCCCAGCTCACTTTAAGGAAAAATAACATGAAATAAATGACTTGATTTGGGCATAAAGATCTTATCTGAATGCAGCCAGAGATGCAATGTCTGTGAAGAGCATTCTGCTCCTATTGTCCTTAGTAGTGAACTAATTGCCACCCTGGGTACCAGAGAATGGCTCATTAGTTTGGAAGTGTTGGAATTGTTAAACAATTTCTAGTAAATGGGGTAATGTAGGAACCACAGAATCAGGTGACCTGATGTGATGTTATTCTACACCCAGCACTGAAATGCTATTTAGATACTAGTAAGAGATTAACAGTCTCATAACACTCAGCACTCTGTTTTTGGAACATGACAAGAAAGACCTTTATCCACTTCATGTTGCCTTGCTCTAGTAAGTAAAGTAGGGAACAATAATTCTTTAATCATTCAGGAAAATATAGTGAGATTAGCTAAATGTAGTTTTTTTCTGTATCTGTGTGAGTCTATCCAATCATTTTTATATTTCCTGTGATTGAAACTCTGGTGTTTATTGTGAATAGGTATTCAGTATTGCCCTGTTTTCTTTTTTTTATTATTTATTATTAAATATATTTAAACTTTTCATTGTGGCTGGTCTGTTTAAAAATCTTTGGGAGTACTTATATTTATTTGTTCACACTCCTGAAAGTCTTGCCAATTTGTCAACATTACCATTGGTATTAGTATCAATTTTACTAAGTGTAATTGGATACCCTGGTAAGAGCTTTAGAGTAGCTGACTGGTGGCAGTGTAACTACCTTATAGTCTGGGCAGAGGTGGCAGAGTGAGTAAGCTGTCCCAGCCTTGTTTGTGTGTGTGTGTGTGTGTGTGTGTGTGTGTGTGTGTGTGTGTGTGTGTGTCTAAATCAAATGTCAAAGAGCATGTGTGTGTGCCAGCTACTTGGAACAAGGACACAGAGCTCTAAAGTGGTCAGTGTGGAGTATTAGTTGGGCCTGGAGAGAGAGACCCAGTCCCAGGACTGGAATGTGCTCCCTGTGTGCTAACAAAAACTGTGCTTGCTGCAGAGAGCTACATCTGTAAATACTGTGTCTATTTTTCAGTGAACATTGTGCACCAGTGTCAGTGGTGAGAATTGAGGCTCCTTGGTCACTGGTCCAGAGGCGGGACGTCATAGCATACTGTGCATGTTTTAGCAATGCACCCTCGGAGAGAGGACCTAACATAAAACTAGATAGCCATCCTGGCTTTCTTGCACTGAGATATCTGCAGCAGCTGCAGCCAGAATATGTTGTGGTAATGTTGCCTGTGACCTTTAGGTTTACAGGTTTACAATAGTATTCAGAGTATATGTGTGTGTGTGTGTGTGTGTGTGTGTGTGTGTGTGTGTGTGTGTGTGTGTGTGTGTGTGTGTGTGTGTGTGTGTGTGTGTGTGTGTGTGTGTGTGCGCGCGCGTGCATGATTATCATTTTGCACATTTGTTTGATGCTGACAGAAAAACATATTTTAATTTTTTAGTTAACTTTGTATATGGCAAGTTCTGCTGTCATGGCTTTGAACGTAATGATTCTAAAGTGTACTTAGCATAGCAAGAATGTTGACAGAGAATACATCTGTGATGGCGGTGCCAGACCTCAAATTAACAAATTATGTAGTACTTTAGTTAAAGTATTGTAAACAGGATATACTATTTTATTATTTTTTTTCTACTTCTTTATCTAGGTCCATGTAAAAGAAGGATATAACATTTCCTTCTAGTAAAAGAAGGATATAAAAATACAGATAGATGGCTAGATAAATGGCCAGATAGCTAGCTAGTTAGACATGCAGTCAGGCAGATAGAGAGATGAACAGATAGATAAATAAAATTAATTTTGTCTAAGCTGCTTGTCTTGGATCATGATCATGGTGGCAGCAATCTCAGCAGGGTAAATTCTCTATCCTCAGCAGTAGTGTTCAGCTCATCCTGTGGGATCACTAGGCATTCTCAGGCAAGTTGGGAGAGATATTGGCATTCCTAGATAGCCAGAGTCTGCCTGTGTTTTTTCTCAGTGAACCATGCCTGGTACATTATCCATCTCTGGCATGCAAGAATATACTCACTTTGTACCCAAATCAGCTCATCTGGCTACTTTCATGCTGGAAGAACACTGGTTTCTTACAAACAAGGATGGAGACTAAGTCCAGCTTGTTTGGGAAGGATGCTCAATCCTGCCACTTGTATGTGTGAGCTCATCTTTTTGATCACTGCCAAGTCCTCATCATGATAAATGAGGAGGGGGAATGTAAAGATGCCAGTAAATCATGATTTTTCATCCTATCAGTCATTTCTCATTTTAACAACACTGTAGTATAATGGCTGTGGTACTTCTTCTGCTATGCTCATGTTCTGGTCAGTCTCCTGACTCCATCTACATTCATTCATGAACAAGTGCCTATGATATTTAAACTCAGTTTTAGGTGGCTGTCCACTGTCACCTACAGTGTGTAATCCATTCTTTTTCAGATAAGAACTGTGACTACTGATATGGAGGTACTGATTCTTCTCCAAGTCACTTCACATGCTCACTTGAGAGCCACTACAGCTCATGCAGCAGGTCACAATTAAGGCCATGAAATCAATATCAGTGAACAGCAGACATGCAACCTACATGCATGCAGCCATGATCACCAAACAACAAGCATGCAACTCTCATGAATCCAAACTGGATACTCTCTGTACCTTGGCTGTACTTTAATATTTTATCCATAAAATTCAGGATTATTAGAAGGGACAAGACATACCCTTCATGGACTCACACACCATCCTTGCATGTATTCACCTTAATGAAAATGAGGCCACAGCCCTCTCACTGGAATTTTAAGGGCAAAGCCACATGCATTAGTAGTCCTGACACCTTGTTCTGTTTTACCATTTCCTATAAGACAGAGGTTCATAGTTAAGTACTGAGCCGGCTGCCCTTGTGGGCCATATTAAGCATAGCCAATTATCCTTTCAAAGGTGAGAATCAAACCCTGTACTTTGTGTCTTGGAACTAGATACCTTAACCATTATATCAATTCTCAATGCAATAACATTCCAGGATATGTCATTATATTACTTCTTTGGGTCAACAAAATAAATGTGGGTAGCACTGGCAAACTTGTGACTTTTCCGATATTTATAATGTCTATGAAAGGGCTATTCCTTGGTTATGACAGAATCCACTTTGTTCATCCTGAATTATAGGCTTTACTATGGCATAAAGTCCTCTTTAAATCGCTGACATGCAATGTCCAGGAAGGCCAAGGAACACGATCACTCTGTAACTCAGACAATTCTTTTTTTTCTGTTTTTAAAAATAGAGACAACTACCCCAGTTTATATATTCAGAAAAAACTGTTCCAGTATTCTGTGCAGCATTAAAAAGGCATTCTAACTACAACACCCCAACAATATCTAACTCCATTACCATATCCATGTAGATTCCATATTTTCCACCTGTCTTGTCACTGTGCAGTTATTTAGCTGCCACACTGACATCATCAACAAAAAGTGAATCCAGTCCTAAGTGTAGCTTCTAGTATTGCCTCCTCAGAAGAAGGTATATTTATTTAATTCAAGAATTCTTGAAACTGTTCTTCATCTCCCCCATTTTTTTATCCATGATGTGAACTGCTGGGAAAATGTCCAATCTCTCCCTACTAAGTCAGCAGATGGTTTACTAAAAGCTCTTTGAGGACATCTGAAAATTATTGCCTATGGTCTTTCCTTACTCTTCCCACATCTTGATTGTGGTTTTGGTCACTGGCACTGCTACAGCTGCTGTCCTTCTGACCTGTCAGTACCTTAACAAATCAAGAGATTCTCCCACAAAAAAACTTTGGACAAAATGCCTTTTTCTTTAACATGATGCTTTCCTTAATTTCTGGTGTACACCTGCACGCCCTGTGGTTGCCAGGATAACAAGCACTGGCCACCTTTTGGCAGCAGCTCCTTGCTGCTGCCGCAGATATTGATACCATTTGACTGGTTCATTCAGACATAATGACACAGACTTTTGCAGGTGTATGAAAGAATCTCTTTCAGAACTGTGAACTGAAGCAGTGGCCAAACATTCAAGGATACCCTCTCTAAAAGTTTAGATTTTGTGGGTTTGGTCAAACTTTGCTCCACCATCTGAATAAAGTCATCACCAAGAAGGAATCAATTGACAGCTGTGCACATCTCTTAGTCTGTGTGTCCAGAATAGACAGTCTGAGGTCCAACGAAACAGCAGTAAACTCAGATATTTACATTTTGCCCAATGTGCTCTAATGCTAAGCACACTTACGAGTGTTTTCCAAGCAGTGTCAATAGTGCAACAGAGAGCACACTCACCTTTGGTGCAGAAGGCTGTGACACTGCAGTGTAGCATAAGGGTGGTGCTACACTCCTCAATTTGCCAACCTTCAGATAAGACATTAAACTGAGGTCCCATCTGCTTGACTTGATGGTAGCTGAGATGGATGTAAAATAAAAACCAACACTAAAATGGAATAACGAATTACTAGAGTAAAGGCAGAGCACGGACCCTTTATTGTCGTAAGCGCTTTCGGTAGGGAGATCCCCCACCTTCTTCAGACAAAGATACGTTGGATGTAAAATATCCCACAGCACCTATTGAAACGAGTTTGTAAAGTTCCCCGATGCCCTGACCAAATTTCACATAGCAGTATAAATACCATCTTGGGCATCCCCTGAAAAGAAGCTGCTAGCCTAGTGAGACATACACAGTCAAAAGGGCTAAATAAATAAAATGAAATAAAATAAATTTTGTGTTTGAACATTGTAATTGTTATATACAAACAGCTACTTCATAAATGGATGTGGACATGATCCTAAGCACAAACAACAGCACTCTAACATTAATTTCAATTAAATAAACAGCATAAATTTTAATTGTTTACTTTTGCAGCTTCATCAAAATATAATTCATGCAGCTTGCATTTCTTTTAATATATTTGAATAGGAATAGAATAATGATGCTTCTAGAATATCAATGAATACATTTAATACCTTTGTAAGGTATTCTTTATTTAAGGACTATACGTGTCTTTAAAATGTTTAAGTATATTAATTTATCTTAAAATTTTAATCATGTTGTATTTAGATTCTCATTTTTAAGAAATACAAATAAGATTATTTCACAGATTCATGTATCATCAGAACATAGATCTAAAATGCCACTAGATGTCCCCACACGTTCTTAGTTACCTTTTTCATTTATTCAATTTAGAAATCATTTAAGCTCAAACAAATCAGTAGTATATACAGATAAACATTTTGTTGTAAATTCTAGTAGATGTCATGCATGTTTAAATCATTATCAATGTCTTTCTCTAACTATTAATATGCAAAGCTTTCTATTCCAATAAAAGGAAAACTACCCAGATTTATCAGTTTAAACATGCATTCACCTGGGCTGAAGAAAGCCATAATGCTATGTGCAGTCCCTCAGCAAGGTTGCGCAGTGCATTATTGTTGAGCGATTTGGAGACCATTTTTATCACTAATGTGGTACAAATACATTAGCAGTCTCACTGATGAAGGCTGCCTGCAAATGTTGCAGTTCAGGGGAATGGTTAATGACTATTAGTCATGTACTCTTCCCTGTAGGTTTCATTGACATTGGAATAGCTTAGCTGAGCAACTCAAATATTAGATCTAGTACACTTTTGGGGCAGCAAAGTGAAACAAGTGTATACTGTCTTTTAAAAGTGTACATCAATTCACTTTTCTGGCAGGAGTGGGACCGTTAGTACAGCAGGTAAGTACCGCAAAGCTATGTCTGTGCGTGTCTATGCATGGAACAATACACATCATAACAATAATAAGCTGTCTGCTGCACTCTTTATTGACCTTTCTAAAGCCTTTGATATGGTGAATCATCAAATACTTTTAGACATACTAAAATCACTCTCATTCAGCTCACAGGCACTACAATGGTTCAAGTCCTATTTAGAAAATAGACAGCAAGCTGTCCTCTGGGACAACAACCTTTCCACTCATTTTCCTATTACTCTAGGGGCCCCACAAGGCTTTATCCTGGGACCTCTCCTTTTCTTGATATTCATTAACATCTATATTTAAATATTCCTCAAGCCACCTGCATTCAATATGCAGACGATTCTACACTAGTGTGTACTGCCCCCTCATCAGCTGAGCTTCAAACCATTACTCAAACTATTTAACTCAGTTGAAAAATGGTTTCTACAACGTTGCCACCTACTAAATGCCAAAAAAACTAAATTATTGCTTTTTACTCCCAACACTAAAGTCCTCTCCTACTGATCTCACTGTCAAGGCCAATAATGGTACTGTTATTGCACCAGACGCAACCACCAAACTATTAGGCATAACAATTGATCAACATCTTAACTTTGACTCACATGTTAACATGACTATCAAAACTGTTAACAGAAAACTTGTCTCTCTCTACAGAATAAAATTGTTCCTTACCCCTGAAGCCAGAACCACCATTGCCCATACCCACCTAATCTCTACCCTTCTCTATGTCTCACCCATTTCTAATAATCTTTCCAAAAGTAACCTTAATAAACTAGCAACCTCCTATAACAACATTGCCAGATTTGCCACTGGCTCACCATTTAGAACCCACCATTGTCTAAATCTCAAACAGCTAGGATGGCTAGAACTGCAAAACCAGCTACAACTTCAACAACTTACTATCACCCATAAGATACTTTAACAGCCCAACAATACTCCTATTCTCAGTAGCCTAATCTCCTCCTATAGAAATCTTACTACCCTTCGCTCAGCAAATAAATTACTAGTAACCATCCAGAAATCCTGTAATAAAGCAGGAGACTCCCTTTTCTCTAATTCTGTAGGGAAAATTTGGAACAGGCGTCCCATCAATCTACAATTACCTTCATCATTACCACTCTTCAAAAATCAAGTAAAATGACTCCTTAAAACACAATGGCTATGCCCATGCACTAACCCAGATTAAAACCAATTGTATAGCATTACTGTTTTTCACCCTCCTTCAACCACCTAGTCAGATTACTAAGCCTCTTTTTACTCTATTTTTTTCAAGTCTTCTATTGTCCGCAAACTACCCTGTAGTACATACAATTGGAAAATGACCCCTGCTCCAGGTACCTGTATTTCAGCTTTGAATGTATACCAACTGTTTTACTTGAGTGTATAATTCTGAACAAACTTAATAATTAATTTTAATCTATCTTTCTTTTCCTGCTCTTCTACATGTCAAATGTCAACCCCTTAACCACTGATATTGGCTTCTAGAACTACTGTTTTGCTAAACCGAGTACACATGGTTCTTTTCAGGCTGTTTCTACAATGTTAGCCTATAGCAATAATGTATTTATTGTTTTATTTTGATGTTTCTTTTCATGTCTTTTCATTTTTTGTATGACTGTTATATTAGCATAATTTTGGAGCTTATCTCCTTGGGCTTCTACTGAAAATGGACATGTATCCAGCTAGACTAGCCCGGTCAATAAATGTAAAATAAAATGTGTACATGCATGTGCACTTATTTGTTTCTGTGTGTTGCTAGTGTAACCATGCTGCATTGAATATATATGGGGAGCGCAAGCAGAGTTAGGTGTAACAGCACTAGTGTTCAGGTCAGAGAAATGATAATGACCTGCTAATGAGATACTATTTAATGTGGTTTATCATATCTCAGAATCCTGAAATATCTTCATCGTACTACTGGGTACAGCAGTTTTGCCCATATAGTGTTGACTTTGATATTTCTTTAAATCCTGGCCATTCTGTTTATGGCACCTTTATTCAATTTAATACTCAGTAATTCCAGCTTTAAAAAACTCTGCTGACTTTTCCTACACAGAAACTGCCACACATGCACACTGCAAGATAAATCATGCATTCAAACTTTTCAAACATCTTTCACACTTAACCTACCTGGAATGGTCATGTTTAATGTATTTACAGATATTGCAATCTATGAATAAGAAGCAATCTTTCGTAAATGTACTTTCTGTTATAATTTCTGAATAACATTTTATGACAAGTACTTCTTAAATTTAGAGCAGGCGGCCACGGTGGTGCAGCAGTTAGCGTTGCCACCTAACAGCAAGAAGATCTCTAGTTCGATCATCGGCTGGGGTACCTTCTGTATGGAGTCTGCATGTCCTCCCTGTGGTCATGTGGGTTTCCTCTGGGTGCTTCAGTTTCCTCCCACATCCCAAAGACATGCTGTAGGTGGATTGGACACTCTAAATTGGCCCTAGGCATTAGTGCTTGTGTGTGTGTGCCTTCTGTGGAAGGTTGGGTGCCAGGCTGCCAACTCAACACTGTAAAACTCCACTGCCAATCATGAGCAGACAGGTAACTTGCTGTGGTAACCCCTAACTGGAAAAAGCCAGTAGAAGGAGAAGTCTTCTAAAATTTAGAGCCAGATTCTGAAAGATTAGGGCAGCACTATGTAGTTTAGAATTAGCAGCTTTTCTTGTTGTTGTGTCTTTCAGCTTTTCCCGGTTAGGGGGTCACTACAGTGGAACTCCGGTCCGCTAATGACTGGCAGAAGATTTTTATATGCCGAGTTGCCAGCCCTGACGCACAACCTTCCACGAAGGTACGCCCCTTCGCGCATGTCTCCACACAGAAGATGCTTTAGCTGAGAATCGAACGGACAACATCTTGCTGTGAGGCGACTTTTCTAAACTACAAAAAAGTAGCATGTCCTTGGGCATCAGTGACGATATCAAAGAACCTAATAGTGCAACTCAAACAAAATGTGCTGCATATGAAGAAGTAATGTAGAAGCTGTGGCCTGAGGTTTTTAAAGGAAAATATATCTTTACCCCAAGCCTCTCTTCTATGCTTTCTGAACAAATATTGTGGAAAATACATTCCATGCTAATAAGATTCATTACATATACATGGTGCCTTACCCCATTTGTCAACTTCTATAGGTGACATTTACCACATAGCAACACAATAATGTTAAGTGCATCTCAAGGCTTCATAGCAACTGAGGAAACACTGGGGGCAGCATGGCATGGCTGTTATGATCACAAGGCTATGTAAACAATACAACCACTATATGAGTATGAGTCAGAGTGATTGGCAACATGCATTTACAGACCGGTGCAATGAGACAGATGTCATGGTGACTGGTGATGTACTGACTATAGAACTGACAAGGCTTTTGATTTTGGAGTTAGGTAACCATGATCAGTTACCACCATGGAAGATTGACTGAACTAGAGATGATGCCACACTTTGCATTGGCTTTTTAGGATAGAGAAGAGGCAGCACTTGTCATTGATATTGGGAAAGGTTGTTCTCTGGGATAGACCACAAACCTGGCCATAGATGTAGAAGGCAGCCAGCAAACAGACCATAACAGCCATGCACATACAAATGCCGAAATTCCAGCTGTGTGGCAATAAGAAAGGGATAAGGCATGTTCCTTTCTTTCTTTCAGCTTTTCCCAGTTAGGGGTCACCACAGCAGAACTCCAGTCTGCTAATGATTGGCAGTGAATTGTTACAGTGCCAAGTTGCCAGCCCAATGCCCAACCTTCAAGGAAGGCACACCCATTCATGCACGCACCTACCTGCATGTCTTTAGACTTCACTTGCCCATGGGGAGGACATGCAGACTCCACACAGAAGGTGCTCCAGCTGAGAATGTAACGGGAGAACCTCTTGCTGAGAGATGACAACACTAACCGCTGCACCACCATGGCCTATGGTAGAAATACACATACTTGGTTGGAGCAAGTCACCTGGCTGCCTGTATTGGAAAGGCACAAAACTTGATGATATGCTAGTCAAAAAGCTGAAGATGCTGATGCCCTGAGGGTCCACATGCAATCAGCAATAGGCACAGCGATGTGGAGGGAGACAAGGGCATATGCCATCTGTCAGCACTGTGACTACGGTTGTTAGGAGGCTATGAAAAGAAGCTGCATGGAGAACTTGTTATATGTGAGGAACACCTGTGCACATATTGGGTTGTGTACTACTGTTTTAAACTAACAACCAATCAGATAGATCATATTACATTGCCATGGGATGGTATCCTTTACAGCAGACATACTAACATCCCCTTATATAACCACACATATTCATGTGGCTTACAGCTGTTTTTAAATACAGATCCAAATACACAGTGATCCTCATCGATATAATAGCAGGGTTCTCACTAAAGATCCCTGCTTACCTGCATTTTCAGATTTGCCCTTTTGTTTACATCTAATATGAGCAACACTGGTGTCTTAATTCACTTTTGTAGAATCAGGCTTAAGAACTTTGGCAGATCACAAAGGCTTGCATGCTTTATCATTTACCTACAACACCTGTATGTCTTCTCATGGAATCACACCACATCAGTTTGCTTTTACAAGATTAGGCCTGTGCCTTGCACCAAGCAATAACAGTGCTGGATTCTGGTCCTTAATATCATTCACTACCTAACACCTCTTCTCAGGACAGGATTGTCCTTATGTATACAGAATTGCTGTTTGTGCCTTGGTGGCCCGAGTCATGGATGAAGAAAACTTCCTGTCCAGCCAGCTACCCAATTAACAAAAAAAAAAACAAATAGGTTGCTAACATACAAGAGTAATGGCAATAATACATGGCACTAGAAAATGAAATAGACAACAAAGATTAATATGATACATACTATAGCACTCAAGTTATACAAGGAAGTGCATCTTCTGGCCATACTGTGCATTTAATGTCAATAAACTGACGTAGTATAGGGGCTGGGCAGAACACAGTTGCCATTACTTGCAGTGCTGGAGGGAGACATTGATAGCTGCACTGTAGTACACCAATGTGGGGGAGATTCACAAGAAATGAATGTGGTAGCTACATACTGAGACAGATTGTTGGTTGTCAGAGATTGCATCCTTCACTGATAGGACTGGAGCACCACTACATGACTGTTGTTGTGTGCAGTGTGCTAGATAGCTGTTTTAAGGCAGGAACTGTGTCTTGGCAGGAATGGGGTCAACTATGAGACCTTGCTGGGCAGCTCGAAGAGTTGTGCTATTGTATAACCTGATAAACACTTCTGCCTATGACCAGGGTTTCAGGCCAAGTGCTATTACACAGTGCTAGTGGTGCATGTGAAATTGTTCTTGGTCCTCTTGTCTGGACCCTTCCATGGCCATGGGCCCCACAGTCACCACATGCAAATGGGATGGCAGTTGTAGTGCAAGGGTGCACTTTTGGAAGCAACATCCACCACCATGACCTCATTATCAGTGCCACTTCATTGTGATGATACTCCAGGTCACTGTGCAGTTGGCACCTGTCCTCATACACAGCACACTTATCAGCTCCACAGTGCAATATGCAGCAGTTTTTGCACCTGGATTACCAGCCAACATGTCTGTTGGTTGTTTCTGAGTGTTGCATGAATATCAGGGACACAGGAACATCAGAGGAGTGAATGTGGCATTGGTCTCCCCAGTTTCTGTCATCTGTGGAGGATATGCCCACAACAGAAGGAGAGCACATATCAAGTGCTTCATCTGGAGGGGACATAGGAGGAGCCCTTGTGAGACTCTCACTTACAGGTATTATATTGGGATCCAATGAGCTCATATGCTCAGCAGAAAAGAAACCTACAAAGGGGCCTCTTTACCTATGGATGTTGGTGTCCCCCCACAGTGTCACAGATAATGTCACTGTGTCATCAGACTGTACCACCTGCATTTGCCATCATCATTATCAGCCATAGTTGACCTACTTATGTCAGCACTTTGTTGCCCCACAGTACTGGAGTTTACACCAGCTGAACATGTGAATGGATGAAAAATATGACATCAGTGTGAGCTCACAGGCATGCTGTTCTACTATCACCCTGTGCCATGCATACTGGGATACATGACAAATATTGTTATACAGTACTGTGTAACAAATAACATTTTGGGCATGACAATGTGCTTGTAGACCAAATGTACCCACAGGACAGATGTGCAGGTCAACAACAGGCATGTCTGTTCCACTTCATACATGCATATGTGTTGTACCATAGTAGTGTGGTCATTACTAACCTGGTTTATTACCTACAGTCACAGGCCTGCAGTCAAATCCAAGCCACCCAGACAGTGACAGGAAAAACTTGTAAAACTCCATCTTTTGTGAAAACCCTCATTATCATGATGCCCTAAGCCTTTTTAATTTGCGTGAGAGGGCATATGAGTAACCCTCCTTACTATCTGCCAAAGTGACCTATTAAGTACTCCCATGCCATTCTTATCCTGTATTATGCCCTGCCCGATGAGCTCTCTGACATGCTGATCTACACTAACTCTGGCAAATATACACATGTCATGTTTGTAACAGGCTGAAGTAACACATCATTCTCCTGGCTTTTGAACTTCTAAAGGTGTTGCCTCCCCCCAAGTGCCATACATATACCTGTACAACTGCAGACAAAACATGTTATTTAGTGGCTGCATGTGCTCAACTGCACCATCCATGTGCTATTTTCCTTATCTCTCCGTTTCTCTAATCGTCAACCTTTACAGCACTATCATAGAAATTCCAATAAGTTCCGTTTGTATATTTCAGAACAATCTACTGCAAGATGGCACTTAGCTGATTGTAAATTCTAATGAGGCCAGATAGTTGCTACATCTTTGAATCACTTAGTCTATGCACTGTGCTAACTATGCCTGTCAGTGTGAGCCATGCATGCACTATTTAGCATAAGGCATGTCACATCTACATGCATTCACTAGGCCAGGGATAACACTGTGCAATGGTGCACTGCTACATTGCATGACACGTGATTCAGCAATATGTATTTCCATGCTTCTCAGGTAGATCTACCGGGTGGCAATAGCTGATTTTGCCAGGTTTAACTGCAGGGTTTCTGCATGGTGTGCCATGGACATCATGATTTTTGTCCTTCCTACATAGGGATTTTAAAGAGCCCTTACTGGCATGATGTGAGGGCCCTTTTAAAGGGTTTTTGCCTGATTTAACCTGGCAAAAGCCCTGTCTGTTGTCAAAGGGGCATCATCCATACAGGAGAAAAGCAAAGGCATTGGTATGGTGACCTGCAATGCTGCCAATCTAACCTGCTTTACCGGTAGGTGACAAAGGTTAAGGAGACACAGCAAAAAATGTACTGCAAGTAGTTTATTTTTATTTATTTATTTTACAGTTTGTTTACTGGGATAGTCCATTGGGCCAATAAGAGCCTGTTTTCAATGGAGTCCCGGGGAGAAAAGCTCCATGAACAACAATATAACAAGAAGAGAATGCATTTACATTTATGTAATACTATTGATGAACGATGGTATTAGACAACGTGACACAAAATCCATGATTGCAGTGAAAATACAGTCAAAAAGCAAATGGTAAAATTACACACACACACACACACACACACACACACACACACACACACACACACACACACACACACACACACACACATACACACAGTCAATTAAAATAAGAAAAATCCATTGGTGCATATTCCTGTTAGATTTGTTAGAATGTGAAATAACACAGGGTTGACATTACAGTTTTACATGAGATCTTAGCAGAGTTAAAGTAGGATGGGGGATAAGAGGTGTTAATTGTTGAATGTAAGAAGGGGGGGGACAATAAGAAATAAAAAGTAGAGCAAGAGTAGGAGTAAATGAGAAACATGAAGATGGTAGTAAGAGAAGCTCAGTATGATGAAGAGAAAAGTAAAGGAGTGTGAGAAATGGGGAAAAATGATGTGAGTCATGTGGGATGAGAACAGGAACATTCCCAGAGGGTTTTGAGATGGGAATGAAGCAGGGTCTTAAAGGTAAGTGGTTGTCAGTAGTACGAATAAGAGGTGGCAGGGAGTTCCAGAGGCGAGCTAGGGAAAAGGATAATAGGTGTTTGCCTGGAGGATGAGCAGGCTTGTGCAGTTCAAGCAAATTCTGGTTATTGGATCTTAGAAGTCTGTTGAGTAGGTGCATTTTGAAGGAGGAGGCAAGGGGGGGCAGATGGAGGGATTAAAGATGAGTTTATGGGCATGAGTAAGTTTAATGTAGGTAAGATGGTTGGGAAGTTCGAGCCAATTTAGTTTGTGTAGGACAATGTAGTGGTGGGAGGAGGCTTTATAGCCAGTAGCAAACTTAGAAATTTTGTTATAACAGGAGGATAGCTTTGCTTTTAGAGAAGATTGAAGGTTGGTAAGAAGTCGGGCACCATATAGGAGAGAAGGAATGAGGAAGGTGTTAGAGAGTACAAGTTTAGTAGTGGGAGTGAAATAGCGGTTGTGGTGGTAGAGCATGCCTAGTTTCTGATGGGTTTTCTTTACATTGGTTAGTAGGTGGGTATCAAATTTTAACTCTTCATCAATAAAGACTCCTTGAGGCTTTGCATGGGATGTTACCTTGAGAGAGGTATTGTTTTGACTAGTAATGGAGAAAAAGTTCTTGTTTTCAATGGTACTTTTTGAAGGGGAAAATAACATAATTTTAGTTTCTGATGTGTTGAGTGATAGGTGGTTGTCTATCATCTAATGTTCAGTATAAGAGAAAGCATCCTGAGTTAGTTTTAAGAGAGTGGAGGTGGAAGTGGCGGAGCAGATGATCATAGAGTCTTAGTAGAGTCGTAGAGTAGTAGTTCTTGTCCATTTAATCTTCTACTGTGTTGTGCACTGTCCATTTGTAGTTTACAGTCCTTCTCTTCTTAGACAGCCATTGAGGCATGTTTTTCTAAGTATGGTTCACTGTTGCAGAAGGCAGGAGTGCCTCTCCAGGCAGCAGGGTGTGTTTGATTTGTTTAGCCTTCCAGTATACAACTGCAATGCTGTAAATGTTATATGTGTGTCTTCTACTTTTCTTCCCATGGTATCTCCTGCAGGTGCAGCTGAGGCAGGGGAGATGGTGCAGTTATACTCATCTCAGTCTCTGCCAGCCAGTATGGTTGCTGCTGAGTCATCAGTATTCTATGTGTATGCCTCTCAGTGGGGAGGTAAGCTTCTCTGAATGAACTGACAAGGAATAGTTCAGATTGGTTAGTTTCTTGGGAGGGTTGAAGATCTTCTGTTGAAAGTAGAGGGGGTATCACCTGTGGTGACATAGAGGCAGATGCAGAGCTTAGTGTCTGTTGAGGTGCACTGGTAGCTGGGCATTCACTTTGGTAAGATGGAGAACATTCTGGAGTAACTTGGTGAGTCATTCAACTGCTGGGGCAGCAATTGGTCCATGACATTAGCCACTGAGGTGTGTGATGCCTGGGGTTGTGTCCTATGGGTAGTCACGCAGCCATGCATGCCAACAGCCCAACCTGTCCTTTTCATAGTGTTACATCAACACTCTGTGATATTGTTCTTGTCTACGCTCTATATGTAACATTCCCTGTCTACCCCGACCTTTCATATGTACACCACCCTTGTCTTTCAGTGTATTTTGTTTATTTCTGTCTGCACCCATAACCTGCCCTTCTCCCTCAGCCTACCAAAAGCCATCCCTCATTACCTTTCCCATCTACATTTCTCTTCAAATAACAAAATGTATCTACCTCATCAAAAAAGTCTCTCAAGATCTACTCCATTTTGCTTGCCCGTATGTTTTCTGTTTGCTGTACTCCCCTTTTCTCCTTTCAGATGCATCCCTTTTCCTCCACATTAATATGAAGAACAGCTGACCACTTTAGTGTACACATTCCATTTGCTATTTCTGTTGAGTACTTTATTATATTATACTGCCTTTTTACCCTTGGCTATGTGCTATGTGCCAGTGCTGGCTGCCATGGCATTTCATGGAACTAGTTGTATTGCTTCAGATGCAGAAGGAGGATTTTGGTGTGACATCGTGTATGTCACCCACATCTGCTTTGGTAATGCTGCTCTTCCAGTGCCCTGCTATATTGTTGTGCTACAACTGACCATCTGCTTTTTATGGTGCTTTCAGTTGTTATTCGGGTGTTATCCCTTGCTTGTT
This sequence comes from Protopterus annectens, assembly GCF_019279795.1. Taxonomy (NCBI): domain Eukaryota; kingdom Metazoa; phylum Chordata; order Ceratodontiformes; family Protopteridae; genus Protopterus; species Protopterus annectens. Next base: position 1,595,033,374 of record NC_056732.1, on the reverse strand, counting down.
GCATCATCAATTAACTTTTGGCTGCTTTGCCCAGTGACCCCCATTGGTTTTAGTGCTGCTCTGGCTAACAGCATAGCTCTACAAATCCCTGTCCTTCTTTCTGATTTTTTTTTAATTTACTTGGAATGCAATTTGATTATGATATTGATGGTGCATTACTGTTTTATTACTCATTTTCTCTCATTTATGTGTTAATCTCATCAAAACAAGCTTGTGGCACTTTTAAATGCCAAACATTTAAAATGCTTAATACTGCAGAGAGTGAAAACTACACAAACATCATCTTGGTCTATCTATTGGCAAATATTGACCTACCACACGTGAAAGAGACAAGCCTGCTGAGTTAGGGTTAAGTTCACCCTCAAATGTATTTCAAAATTACACACATGCACTAATACAGTGTGTTGCATGTTGCCATCCAAGGGGGAGATGTGTGTTTTCGGGGACCTCGACCTGTTAAAAGATTTTCTGTTGGAGACCAAGTGATCCTAGTGCTGGAGGGGCAGGGCTTCTTGAACGGGAAGGGGTATGCACAAGTGAATGAGATCCCTAGGCTATGCTTATTGGGTGATACAACTTTGAGCAGTTGCTAAGAAACAGAAACAAACTCTAAGTATATATGCAAAAATGACACACCTAGTATGACAGATTACTTCTGCTTCACTTTCCTCTTCATGAGCAGTTGGGTAGGGAGAATAAAAAATGAGAACATTATTATTGCTAAATATAGTCATGTGAAGAGAAGAAGGGTCTAGAGATGAACATTAATGGATATTAAATGGTGGGAATTTTCTGCATGTACACTGTTTGATCAATGGCACCAGTCGGCATGCATAATAGAGGCCACTGTTATGTCACCAGGAAAAAATATAATTTATTCATTATGTAGGCATACAGAATTTCATGTTGTGGTCAGTGACACCGCTACACAGCATATACTATGCTCAATGTGCAATAAATGTTTCATGAACCCCACCCTACATCATTTTGAACAACATGAAAATTATAATGTTATTACATCTTTTGAATTTTTTAATTAAATGAATATATAGCTTTTTTATAATCCCATGTAAATGACACAGTTTTCCAAGCTTTACACTTTTCTTTGGCATTAAGAGTATGACAGTTTGTTGTTCCCATTGAAGTCATGTCTAGCATTTGCCAAAAAAAAACGTCACTCCTTTACTTCATGATCCAGCCCTGACCTTCAGGCTTCCTGCTTCCTGTATTCATAACTTGCTAAATGCATATTTTTTTAACTCATGCATATCTTCTGTTAGCTTCAATAATGATATTAAATCTCCATTCCCCTGTAAGGTAGAACACGTAAAGGCACATACTGTAATGTGCTCTCTTCAGAAAGTAAAAACTGCAAGAAAAAGTCAACCAAGCTAGAGTTTCTGCTGCGTAATACCTTAAACTCCTTTAAAGAAGGCCTGTAGGATATATGCAAATGATCCCTCAAGGGCATACAGGATTTTGGCTACGTAACTTCTGAATGTCCATGACTTTTTACTTTTTAAGTCTTTATGTGCAATTTCAGGTCAATAAAGCCAAAGTGCTACTGAGGGAATCTTCCACAATGTCCAACTGCCCTGCCCCCACAAGTAGCACTGCTGCACAGTCCTTAATTCCTGCACTATACTCTTTACCTTCCATATTACACTCCAACCTAATGAAATTATGGACAACACTATCCCAAGACATGTCTAGATGGCAACAGATGAAACTTCCTATGCTATCCAAAACCTCCATTATTAAGATGAACATTCTCCCTAAAATTCTCTATCACTTTTATGCATCTCTATCCTTCATCCCCAATATATTTTTCTCTAAAATCCACAAAGCTTTTGCTAAGTTAATCTGGTATCCAAAGTCAGTAAGAAAAAGACTTACTCTCCCAAAAGATAGAGGAGGTCTTGGTTTGCCAGACCTACAACTGTATTATAGAGTTTTACACGCTAGCAGACTAATTAAAATTGCTAACTAAAGGCCTAGCAATCAAGTACGGACCCCCCTTTGGATTAAAATGTGGTTTAATCATGCCTTAAAAAACAACTTTATCCCCAAAGCTCTTCCCTTCATAGACCCAATAGTCCTTAAAAAATTAAAGCTGCATCATATTTTAAAGGAAAAAAAATCAAATCTTTTCACGGACTATTTAAATCCCTGAATCTGGAGAAAGCCCTTATGTTACTCCAGCCTATACATCTAAACCCTAATTTCCAGCTGAATAGGAACATGATTAACCTGAATGACTACCCACTAATCAAAGAATACACATTATGGGCTATCCATAAAGATAGAGATTCATCACTCACAAATCTACAGGAAGTTGGAAACTTATCTAAAAAATGCACTATAATTCTACGACAAATAAGGGAACTTATTGCCACTCTCCCTTTTGATTTCAATATAGATGGTCCAGCTCTCAATCAGGTCTCTAAATTAATGTAAATTTTAACCAGCAATAAGAGCATGGTATACCTTGCCTATAAACTGATTAGTACAATGTTACATCAAGATAAATTAGTATTCACAAATTACTGGAATCAACATGGTCTGAATATTTCTAAGGAACAGAAAGTTTCTGCCATTAAATCTACTTTTTCTTTCTCCCCTTTTAAAAATCTTATTTATACACAATATATGATTACCAATAACCTATACTTCACACCTGTCCACCTAAATAAATTTAATCCGAATGTCTCAACTGCATGCCTATGCTGCTCTTATCCCAAACGGACATCCTACATATAATTTGGTTTTGTAGGTACTCCCACAGTATTTGATGTTCTCTTAAGGTGAGACTTGACAAAATGGGTTATCACAAATCAACCCTTTCTTGGGAAATGGCAGTGTTACATATCACCGATATTAGTATCTCAAAATTAAAATATCACATTTTAATCACCCTCTGTCTTCTTGTCAATTCTACATCATCAAAAATTGGTTGGATTGTACTAAGTTGTCATGGAACGGTTTCAGGAACATGGCAGTCAAATATATTACTTCACAAAAACTGTTATTAACTAGTCCCCAGAAATGCATTTATTTTCAGAAGTTCTGGAATACCTTATTTGAACTACTATCTGATAATTAGCATCCTACTTAACTTGGAGGATTCAAACTTAAAGGCCCCTACCATATTCATTTTATTTGTTTTCCTTGACGTCTCTCCTCTCCTTTTCCACTGTTCATCTGTTGTGTGGCTCAGTTTTCCGACTAATTTCCCTTACTCTGTTTGCTTCTTTAGATGTTACATAAATGATAATACTTTGAGCACAGTTACAATTTTGACCTGCTTACATTTGTGTCTATCACTTTTGCTAACTCGGGGTATATCTCCATGTAGCACTTTTGTATATATTGTGTATATATATATATATATATATATATATATATATATATATATATATATATATATATATATTGCATTCATCTGTTATCTTGTATCTGAATGTCATTCTTATTCTGCAATTGTTTTGTGAAGTATTTGTATTGAAAATCAGTTAAAAGTTGAAAAAAAAAATAATTTCTGCACTATAATACGAGTCATATAATGACCAGGACATTTTTCAGTGAAACAGAGACATGCACAACACAAACAGATGTACCCAAATATGCTTACACACAGAGACACACACACACACTCACACACACAACACACACACACGCAATTTCTTGGAAAATAGTCCTTACCTTCTAGCTGCACAGCATTTGTCTTTGTAGGTCTTGTTTACAAAGGTGTGTCACAGCTTTCATGTATACATGCCATCCTAACACACTAATAGGGTAGCCATTTTCTTTTCTTACTTTTCTGGAATTTGAAGAGTGAAATGTTCTTCAGCCAACATCTCTTAAATAGTAGGCATTGCTGGTGGGAGAATATGAGTGCAGTACCTGATTTATTCATTTGTACCGCTCATTTATCAGATACATTACAAGTACTACTAAACCACTCAGAAATATTTAGAGTACAACAAACAGTAACAACAGCTAGCCTAATAGTTAGCCTGATCCCAATATCTATTATTTCTGCATGGGCAAAGAAACTTTCAGTTACAAACAGAGTTGTTGATGTAGTAATATCACTGATGCCAGAGCTACAACTCATGATTTTTATTAAGGTCTTTTTGCTTGCTATTTGTCATCTCTCCATCCTCCAGATATTGCGCAGCCCATCCATTTCTTGGTGGCACAACTGTGGCTTACAGAGGGACAAATTACAGAGGTTTTTGACTCCATGGCCTTTACCCCTCTCCAAGCAGCTGATGTACAAACTCATATGTGAGTGTCACTGTCAGCTATGCCTTCCACTGTGAGTGTGCTCATTTCTACCTATACCCCATTAAGGCTACTGCATGGAAACAGCTTGGCAGAGCAGCTACTGCATGAAAACAGCTTGGCAGAGCAAAGCATACATAGGTTCAAAGGTTCATAGGTGTGTACTAGGCTATTGGCCCTGGAGCCTTTACAAGCCTAGGCCATAGGATTACCCTGGCATCGTGCCATCCGACCTTAGTTCCTAGTGCCTCTGTTGAGTAGAGCCACTGGAGTGACCACTGGGGTGAATTTTCTATTTCCCATCCACTCATCAAGATTCCTCTTGAAGAGGGCCAGTGAGGTGCTCTGCTTGACATGTATGGGAAGTCTATTCCATAGAATGGGCAGTCTCTGGGTTATGAACCTGTCCCTCCAGCATGTTCTGTTGATTGTGGTAATGAGGTTGAGGTCTCTGGACCATGTGGTGCAGACAGATTGGGATTTCTTTAGATGTAGTATTTCTAACAGAGCTGGGTCAGACATGGCTTTGTAAGTCAAGCAGAGACGATATGAGACAGAGAATAGTTTGAGTTTTTTGAGTCTGTCCATATAGGACAAATGTTTAAGGCCTAGGATCCTCTTTGTGAGGTACTTTTGTGGCCTCTCCAGTTGTTGCAGGTGTCTAGTCAGGTACATGCCAAATGGGGCATTGTACTCAATGAGTGGCCTAATGAGGGAAGAGTAGAGGGAGACAATGACCTCTTTCTTCCTGGATGCAAAAGCCTTAGTAATGAGATGTGCGACATAGAAGGACTTTCTGACCACAGTGGCAATGTGGTGGTCAAAAGAGAGATTGCTGTCAACCTGTGTTCCTAGATCTCTTATAATGCATTTTGTGTTCAGCGGACTACCATCAATGTGGTAATTCAAGGGAACCGGGTTTTTCCCAAGGGGTATGATAACACATTTTTTTGCATGGACCTTAAGGCCATGGTTCTGGCACCAGTCGTTGGTCTCATTAAGGCCTTTCTGTAGGATGTCATCATCACTTTGGGAGTTAATAATAGATCTCAACTTGCAATCATCTGCAAGCTTTGTCAGCCACAGCCCCTTTGTGTTGCCCTGGACTTCAGAGAAGTAGATACCAAACAGGAGAGGACCCAGGACCGAACTCTGTGGGATTCCACTCGTGACTGGTCGACAGTCTGACTTGGAGTCAGCTACTTTCATACTGTGGGTTCTATCTGTGAGCCAGTTTGCAACCCACCTAGTGATATAGGGGTTGATGCCTAGCTGAATTAGTTTTGCTATGATTCTTGAGTTTGGAATGATATCAAAGGCCTTGGCCAGATCAAGGTATTCCTGGCCCTTCTGTTTGTGATATACATGCTTGTTTCCCACTGTAACAAAACCTGATCATTGGAGTTCATCATCCAGGTAGCTACCATAGGCTTTTGTCTGCATGGCTCTAAGACCACCATTAGCTAATATTCACTCCTACATATGCGAAGGTTTGATACACATTTTTTGTGCACATGCATTTTCATGCATCTGCCCCATCCAGGTCTAATTCATAAAAGCAACTTGGCAGACCCAAGCATACATCCCCAGAATGTACAGTGAGCTGCATTGCCTCCCTTCCATAAGCAAGGATGTGTAAGGCAGTGTCAGCTACACATGCCCACCCTTCTTTACCCAACTCCTCCAGCATCCAAGCCATTAGTCAATATCAGCCCACCTGGGTCATAGTCAGAGTTTCACCTCTGTATGCTATAGAGTAGAGCAAGTCTACACCCAATATTAAACCAAATCTTTCACAGTGACACAATGCATTTACATCATTGGAAAAATATTGTAAATAAGAGGAGCAGCTGAGACTGCGGTCCCCACACATTATGCTATGTCACATAATTAGAAGCAGTAATTGTAGTCATACAAGGAAAGGAGTTTATTTCCAACTGAGTTATAAGAGGTTATAGGGAGGTTTCTAGGCTACTGGCCCTGAAGCCCTTATAAGCCTAACCAAGAAGTTTAACTCATGTTTAGACAAATCAGCAGCCAATGCCTCTGTCCAGCAGGGACATGGGTTGAATCCCAGGGGTATATTTTCTGTTTCCCATCCAGTTATCCAGGTTGCACTTAAAAAGGAGTAAAGAGGTACTCTGCTTGATTTGGAGAGGGAGTCTCTTCCATAAATGGGGGAGTTTCTGGGACACAAATCTGTCCCACCAACAAGTCTTGTTGATGTTACAGACCAGATTGAGGTCACACATGCAGTTTACTTGAGTGGAGCTTGACTTGCGGATATACAGCAGTCCCATTGTGTCCATATTACAAGATCATTTGCTTAGGTGATCGAATACCTAAACATCGAACTTGTAATATCAAACCTAAAAGCATCAAACGGCGTAGGAAAACACATTGGTTGGCCACAAAAATAAAAAAATGACTTTATGCCCAAACTAAATGGCCATCTTTGCCCCCCATCCCTCCAACTAAATATACCTACTCCAAAATCACTCTACAGTAGACAAAACAGCAAAATCCTATGAACAGCCAAGGGAAATCTTTCCCTGCGTTAAATCGGCAGTTTGCTGTTTTTTGCTTACAATATTACAATTTGATGTTTAGGTGTTCTATCACCTAAGCATTTGATCTTGTAATATAGACCCATCCCATCAGGGTAGGGTCTGTGATTGCCTTGTATGCCAGACAGAGGTCACCTCTGAGGAGTCTGTATGAAACTGAGTAGAGGGATAGGGCTTTTAGCCTATCTGTGTATGGTAGATGTTTGAGGCCCTGGATTCTCCTGGTGAGGAAGCTCTGTGGTCTTTCCAGCTGCTGCATGTGCTTTGCGAGGTACATGCTGAAAGGGGCATTGTACTTAATAATGTACCTTATAAGGGAAGAATACAGGGATGGTATGACCTCCTTGTCCCTGGATGAGATACTCTTACTTTGAAGCCTGTGCCCTGGCCCAGCAATTAAGGAGCCTCAATGCTCACCACTAACACCAGAGAGGGTGTCTGATATGAGAGTAAAGGCTAACAAATACACACAGTAAAGTGCAATTTCACTTAAGAGCAAACAGAGATCACAGTCAGTCTGGGGCTGGTCGCTCCCTTGCTTCCCGGGTCCCCAATAAGACTCACCACTGGCACAGCTATAGGGTCCAGATCTCAGCCTAGCTGGGCAAGCTAAAATCTCCAGCACCCTCTCTGTCCAACCAGTGCTGCTTGTCCCTGCCTAAGTAGCTGACACACACACTTTGACATAAGTTTATACAACCACACAGACACTCCTTGGGGAAGGCAGGCACAGGTTCTCTAGGTCTGCCCCTTTTACCCAGACTATACAGTAGTAATTACTGCCACCACCCAGCTAATATTATCAGCTACCCAAAGGCCCTTAAATGGGTGTTCAATTATTACTGTGCAATATTATTATCCAATTGGTAAGTGTGACTAATCAGTCAAGGCTTATTAGAGTGGCTTTGTACAATAAACTCTATAAATATGCAATGTACTCTAGAGCTTAACTTATCTCTACACAAACCAGCCACAGTTAAAAGGTTTTAAAATATTTAATAATAAATAATTAAAACTGCAAGACAATACTTTCCACTACACAGTGCTAGTCAAAAGAGTTCAGAGATCACACATAAATGCTTAAAATAAACCAGTAGTACAGTTCTGACATCACAGAAAAACACTTAGTCTAATCTTTATAGTCCTAGATATTTTTACAAGAAAATACACTTTTAAGATAACTTGCTTAAGAGAGCATAATGCAGTATTGAGTTGGATATCAAGACAAAAATGCTTAATAATCTCTGGTTCTCACTGTTTAAATTGAAACTGCAGTTCTGCTAAAACATTACATCATCTTTTACACTTTCCTGGTGTTCCCAGGCTGGCAGGAACTGCATTTACATTATTTTAGACTTAGAGCAATAAAGGACATTCCACATGTAAATTCTGGTTATTAACTTTAGCCTTAAAACAATAGGCAGGAAGCCTTCATCTAGCCGGACTGGAGCCAACTTGTAAACATGAAAGGCAGTGTTGAAATAATTTTAATTTCAAAGGGCCAACAAAAAAATGCTTGACTTAGCTATCTTTACAGCAGATGTCAGTGTTGCCACATTGTTTTAAGTTCAACATTTCACATTTACAAATGATAGAATTATCTGCACAATGCTATCTGGCTAGGCTGGCAGCCTTCACCCATCTCTACCAGTCTTCACACTTACTTATAGGGTAGACCATGTAGAAGGCTTTCCATACAACGGAAGCAACATGATGGTCAAACATCAGGTTGCTATCAACCTGAGTGCCCAAATCCCTCACAACTAATTGAGTGTTTAGGACATTGTTATTAATTTGATAATTTGCGGGGAGATCGCTCTCCCCAAAGATGATGATGATGCATTTTTGGCATTCAGCTTGAGGCTATGTTTCTGGCACCATTCATTTGTCTGAGTGAGACCCTCTTGGAAGATCTCCACGTCATTAGGGGAATTTATGACAGCACCCAGCTTGCAATCATCTGCAAACTTGGTCATCCATAGGCCACTGATTTTGGCCTGCACCTCAGAAAAGTATATCCCAAATAACAGAGGCCCCAAGACCGTGTCCTGAGTTACGCTGCTTGTTACAGGTGTACTGCCTGAGGTGGCTTCCCCTATTTTGACTACGTGGGTTCTATCAGTGAACCAGTTTTCTACTCATCTAGTAACATATGGATTGATGCGTAGCTGAGAGAGTTTATCTGTTATGCCCGAGTGGGGAATAGTGTCAAAGGCTTTGGCCAGGTCAAGGTAGGCATTGTGCACCATCTTCCCCTCATCCATGGCTTTGGTGACTGTCTCAAAGAAGTCGACCAAATTTAGCAGACATGACCGCTCCCATTGACGAAGCCAAACTGTGTGGGATCAAGTGTTCGGAGGTTGCCAATGTCCTTATTAATGAGGTCCATGATAATACATTCCATGGCCTTGCAGATCAGGCTAGTTAGGCTGATGGGTATTACTTTACTTACCACCCTGAGTCAATTTAAGACAAGACTCAAACAATATTTGACACTAAACTGGCTATGTCAATGTATCAAACCTGACTAACTCCCCTTTAGAATGAGTTAAAGACAGTAATTTAGCTTACCTGTTTTACTTAATCATGACCTACACTCGGGATTATCTCTAAGCTTGGAACTTGTATATTATCTCTAACCTTGGAACTTGTATACTTTGTTTAGGTATGTAACCACTGTAAATATTGTATCTGTAATCTTAACTGCTTACTTTGGAGCTATTCTCCCCAGGCCTCCACTGAAAATGGACATGTATCCAGTTGGACTATCCTGGTCAACAAATGTAAAATAAATAAATAAAATAATTTACCAGATCAGTGGATGCTTCATCTTTGTGTAAAGGGATGACAGTGGCTGTCCTCCACTCAGTTGGGAGGAAACCAGTACTCAGGCTTTAGTTAAATAGAGTGTCGAATGGTGCTGCAAGTTCCTGCATGAGTTCACATAGGATGCAGCCTGGGCTGTCATCGGGTCCCATGGAGGCTGTATTTTTTGCCTTTGAGAGAGCAGTGATGACCTGTTACCTAGATATAAGATGAAGAGGGCAGGTACTGTGGATGTCCTAATTTACTGATGGGAGGACAGAGTGGTAAAGTTTTTCTGCATCTTTCAGCCAGCAAATTTGCCATATCTATGGCATTTGCATATGTCGTGTCCTTGACCACCATTTCTGAACAGATCTGGGTGCTTCCTTTGAGGTTGCAGACATATGTGAAGAATGCCTTATGATCGTCTCTAGTAGATATGGCCAATTTGGACTCAAAGTTTGCTTTGAAGGATTTCACTAGTACTCTTATTGGCTTGATCAGGATAAGGAGACATTGCTTCCAGTTGGGCATCTGCTCCATCTTGGTCTTGGGCAGCAATTTTTTCCTTTTGTTATAGAGTTTATTTATTGCAGATGTCCACCAGACAGGTTTACTCTTCCTTGCGGAGGATGATTTAGTCCTGTTGGGTATTCCTGATTCCATGCATCTATATAAATGCTCATATAGTGCTTTGGTGTAGTTTTGGATATTGGTGCCAGTTCTTATGGGGGTCTGTGATATTTCATAGCATAGTTTGTTATAATCAAATCAAACTAGCAAAAGAAATTGCAGAACATTGCTTTTTTTCATTGATTCATGCATGAATATACTGTTTGGTAAAGGGAACAAAAACATTGTGAGTCAGATATACATAATTGCAGAATACTGTTTCTTTCATTTATTTATGACTGTGGGGATTAATAAATTAAAAGGAGAAACAGTGTAACTGTGTTTATTTTTTGGGCTGAATGTATTTTTAAAGTTCTTGTGCAAACCTGGCTCTTTCGATGGTTTATGAGAAAAAAAATCACGATGGAGTCTTTGGGCCAGATTCCAAAGCTAGTTGTCACCAGTGTAGCATGCCAAAGAAAGACTTCAACACACAAGATGTTGATAGGATTTTCAAAAGACACATTACAAATAGTCTGAATACTTAACTATTCAGTGTAGGCTAGTTATGGATTCTGCACACACCCATTGGATTCCAAAATTCATTGTCCAATGCCCAGTGCAACTTAAATGCAACAAACTAATGCTTTAGACTCTGTTTCCAAAAGCCTTGGCATATGAAATAATACAATGCAAGGAACGAAAACTTTTATGACAGACTATGACAATCTGTAATAATACCAAAAAAACCCCAAAACAAAATATTCTACCTGCAGTGAACAAACTGTAACAGGCTGCAGTACTGCAAGCCGTGAACTAGGATGGGACTGTGTGCCACAGAAGGCAGCCAGCTAGAGTGAGAGCAAGGCTGCAGCTAATCCAGATGCCATATCAATAACTAATTGATAGGTACCGACTAAACAGACAGTTGGTGCAGGGTGTGTGCCTTACACATCTCTGTGCAGACATTGCAAGATAACCCCTTCCTTCTTCAAACAAAAGTGTGTCTCAGCCTGGTTGTACTGGCATCTGGCACATTCCAAGGACACATGGGGGATGCTGTAGGAGTGTCTCGGGCACTGCCAGTCATATCTGTTGTTTCTGAATACTTTTGTAATTCCTCACGTTTGTCAACTTCTGCAATGTTGTATTTCTTATAACCGAAGCTTTTCTCCCTGGGTCTCTGCTGAAAAAGGACCTGTGTCCATTCCAACTTTCCTAGTAAATAAATGCTAAATATATAAAAATAAATAGATATACTGTCATAATTTCTAGCAGTAATGTGCATCAAGGTAGATGAGTAGATACACTTTCCATCTATACTCATGGAGTGGAGAATTGTTATGAACTAGTTTTATAACCTTGCAAACTTTCCACATGTGCAATAGACTGCACCCACATCCTTATCAATACCCCAGCTCATGCAGAAGCACACAGATACATCAAAAGAAAGGGGTGGCCATCCCTGACCTTCCAATTCATGTGTGCATTAGATCGTAGCATAACAAACATAATAAGCAACACATCCTGGAAGTGTCCATCATGCTGGCATATGGAGGGTAAGTGGTCTGAGAGCCGCATTCAGCAAGGTGAAATATCAAGGTGTGTATGGGAGACAACAAGGGACAACATCTGTGAAACACAATCCTATTTGTTCCTATAAAAAGATGCAAATAGAAAAACAATTCAGGACATAATGCAGAAGTGTTGTCAATAGCACAAGCAGCATATATCAATGTAAAGTAGAGATAAACTAATGTAATAAGTGAAGTTACTTATGGTTAGTAAAAATGTCAGACAAAGGTGGCATCGGACTTATCAACAATCACAGACAGATGACATCGTCAGTGGTTTGCACAGCAATCATCACCAAAGGGTAAGATTGACACTACTGGACAGAGTGGATTGACTGTCAGTGTTACTCTAATGCAGTCTAGGGTGCCCATGCTTATGGCTCACACCATGGCCTTGTCTGCCCCTACCATGTATGGAAACACTTGGCTCAAGTTACTCTGCAGAGGAGACTGATGGGGTGATGCCAGCATGTGAAGATAAACTATGGGAAAGAGCATGAATATGAATAAACTGTCTGTTTATGTCTACTGAAGCCACATCAGACTGGCCAGAAGTGAAAGTGTGTGCACATTGCAGTGTAGATATTGATGTCTGAGGTGAAAGGCTTGGTTTGCTGCCTCTCCCATGTGGCAATTGGCACAGTCAGGGCACAGAAAGTCTTGCTTGTATTATGGCACTGTTGCAGTGCTGTTGTAGCCAGGGATTCTTCAGATTGTGCCACAGATAACATACTTTTATTCTGTGCAGCCAATAATGCCATGACCTCACCGTGTCTGTGCTACTGTCTTGCATACAGCACACCCAGTTGGTGTGCAAGATGGTCTGTGGCATGGGAAAGTGCACAGATGTCAGATCCATGGCAGATATCCTCTGACACGTGCCCATGCTCATCAGTTACACACTTACATCTATTGCAACAGGCAGTGTCAATGTGCTATGGGTACAGTCACATCAGCAGCAGTCTCAACATGGAGCTGCTGTCCACAGGCCTCATCCTGTCTGCCATCTCATGTCCTTTCATTGCCTTAATGGCTGGACAAGTTTTCTTCCACATATGAGGTTACAGATGCATACACATGACAGTCACCATACAGGACTTACAATAACAGCATGTCAGTGTCTTATGTGCCAAGAGCAAAGCTACCAAACTGAGACACACCACATCCCATATCAAGATCAGTGGATAGGCCAGCTGACGATGAAAGCAACTGATGTGCTAAAAGAAAAGACAGATTCACTGGTCAGAAGAATGTGCTTACATCACATGCTGTATATCATTAATGGAGTATGACACACATATATCACTGCAATTAATGACTTACCGTGAGGTCTTGTTTGGGTATGGGCCATGGAATCTATATAACAGGGAGGTGACAATTATCTTCCATAACCAGCAAACAAGACATAAGTCAGGAATAGAAGCATAACACACACCTGGCAAGTCTTGCTGGGAAGATGGTGCTGGATATGAGAGATGAAATGCAAATGTTGGAGGGAAACAAAGTCAACAACATATCATTCCAATACTTAATTGCATCCTTGTCAGCATGCACCATTCCAACAATGTTAAAATATACAGTGGGTATTATATACACATGCCAGTTGTTTGTTCATGCGATGCTGATGCAGGCTGTCCTATGTATGGATAGATGGACACAGTATTAATGGAGGACAACAACAGGAAGAACAGTAATGGCATGTATGAAAGGGAGGTAATAGCATACCAGGGGCATGCTCCTGAAGTGGTGAATTTGTGTGTTGCAATGCAAATCTTGCAGTGGTAAAGCACAGACAAAGCCAACACAGTAATGTATGCAGGCTATGGAATAGTCACACGATGACATATAAAGCACAGTAACATGGTCTGCTGATACTCACATGACATTCAGTGCACCTATTGGACAGATTTCTCTTTGTAAAAAATAACAGTGACATTAATTTCATGCAACACAAGTCTGTTCACATTTTGGCAACATGTAAAAATGTCGTGGTAACCTACCTAGCCTGGCTGTAGGTGCACCCAATTGGCTTGTGCCCACAGATGATGTAACTATAGTTTACAATGTGAGGGGAATAGTAATATTACACTAAACGTCAGTGGTCTGACATGAGGCTGAAGCAGTAACAGATAATGGTCACAGTAACACTGTATAGAGACACTCACTGCCACTTCCAGCTGTTGTGCAGAAGTAGATGGACATGCGAATATTAATGCAGACAACACTTAACATGTTGGTTGCACTGTTCTGCCTATACTACAGTTGTATGGCTACATGTCACTACCCTTATGTTGATCATCCTGACTCTGTGTGGACCCATGTGCATGATGCAATTCTATTGCTGCTGCACAAAAATGACAAAACATGAATATGCATGCAACATCAATATGTACTAATTTACTCTATATGCATCACTGTTATACAGAGTAACACATACTTGTGCAGCCTGGAACACCTGCTTCTATCCCACCTTCGGGTATGTGGTGCTCCCCACTCACCGTATGCAAGGATGCAAAAAACTGTGTGATGTCATCAGGGGATGTCTGTGGTGGGCCACCACCAGCGGCATCCCTCGATCTCTCATAGTATTGGATCCTGTTGACTGCACGGAGGATCATGTCAGAGCAGCATTTGTGACAGGCCTCACAGGATCAATTGTGACTTCCACTGCATTAGTCATGTTGTTAAGGTTAGTCCAGATTTCATTCCTCCATACCATATTACCTGCCTGTCCATGTTGTCACAGAGCATCTATTGTAATCTTGTTCTCCCATGGGAAGAAATTGTCACCCCTAAGTCTGTTTGCCATCTGAAAGACAGTTACATGCACATGTTTAGATTAATGCGGGACCTCCAGTCAGGAGATGACTATGTCAACAGCTTATGCCACTGTAAACTCTAAGCAGTCCTGTGCAATGCAAAACTTTATGAAATACTCACTGTGCAAATATTAGTGTGACAAAAAAAATGCCTGAATATTTAACACTTGGAAAAGCAGCATTACTTGTGATAGCTGTAGAAACTGTTTATGGAATTTGAGCCCCTTAGAGAGTAATGGAGAGCCAAACACAACAACATTGTGTTACAGGAGCCACACAGTCTGCAAGCATTTCCCATTAATAAGCTACACAAACAACAGAAATATGTGGTATCTGTAGCTGTAGTGCAACTGGAGCCTAAACTAACAAGTAATGTAAACAATCTGTGATGTTATACATGATGAGTTTATATGAATACAATCATTACTGAGCAGTGAATGCCATCCACATTAGGAGACAGTATCTGAAATTATCAATTGAATAATTTATGGAATGCATCAGAAAGCATCAGGATCCTTAACAGGTCACATACAGTATGCATCCTTTTAGTACTGACTAAGTACCTCTAATACTTGTTTTAAGAATACTCAATAAATAAATATCCTTATCAGCAAAAGCACTGCATATTACATAGCATAACAACACAGAGATAATGTCAGAATCCTTAGTTGCACTTGCATACACCACAGAGTGCATGGAGTCACCCACAACATATATGGAAACTTGGTAAATCCCTAAGTACTGTTCAGTTGCGCTATTTACATCTGTCTGTAAAACAGCATATTGGAAAGTAATGCATGTTATTAATGTAGATTTCAATACCTGTATGTATACAGGTAAATCCCACACTACTTCAGTTAGTCATAAACATTTTCATAATACACACATTTTCCATAAATGCATAAATCAATCTAAAGAGATACAGATTTGAAAGGAGTGATGTTAGCACAGGTCAATATCAAGCAAATATTCACCAAAACAGCAATGCTAGCAGATGCCAAATTAACTTTGTAGTTACCTATGACAAATGAAAGTAAGAGCAGCTATGCGCATGCATCTTTTAAGTACTGTTTGCGCCATACACGATTAATGGGCTTCATTAAAATTCAAGATTTTGTATCCAATCTGCACACATCTGTCTAAGTTCTCAGAATTCATCCCCTTAATCAAAAGCTTGGCGTAAGTGAAGGTGATCTGTGCAAGTACCTAACAGGTATCGTTAAATGGGACCATAGGTAACACAACCCCATTATTTTCTAATCATCTGGTAACATGACATGAGCACCACTTTTAAATATTGATTTTGATATATTTACTGATCAGGCCTTTGCTATCTGTGAACTGAGTGGGACCTCAGTGAGCAATTTTTTGTATTGTGTTTTTCTGCATTGGATTATTGACACTATCAACATTATCAAGATGGCTACTTCCAGGAGTCTGCAATGTGTCTGGGTGCCCAGTCGGACTGAGGAGTTATACTATAGAGATGGTGACTGATACAGATGGTAATGATTGCAGTACAATGTTTACTCTTTTCTCTATGTGAGAAATTAATACTACTAGGCAAATGTCTTGCACCTTATATTGTTATTATACTCTGACATATGTCATTACCTGTCAGACTGTGTCTTTGCTATAAACACGGCTTTAAATACGCTGTTTTTTTCCTCTGAAATGCTAGATTATACTCTTATATTATGTGAAATTTTGCTTGTCTGAATATATGGAGCCTTCCTTGTGATATTATACTATGACATATAGGTCATTTCTCCTGTTGAACTGTGTCTTTACTATAATTATACTGTTTCTTTTTTCATCTGATATGCTAACTTGTACTCTTATATTATGTAAATCTCATATGTCTGAATATATGGAGCTATTTTCCCCGGGCCTCCGCTGAAAATGGGCATATACCCGGTCGGACTTTCCCAGTCAACAAATGTAAAATAAATAAACTGTCATAGGTTCATAGGTTCATAGGTTGATACTAGGCTATCTGCCCTAGGGCATTTACAAGCCTAGCCAGTGTGTGTTTGGCTTCCGCCACTCTTTTAGATTAGTTTACTGTGCCTCTGTATAGTAGGTCACAGAAGATAGCCCATTTAAGGTTAGTTTACCGTGCCTCTGTCTAGCAGTGACACAGAAGAGATCCCAGGGGTAAATTTATGATCTCCCATCCAAACATCAAGATTCTTCTTGAAGAGGGTCATTGAGGGGCTCTGTCTAACATGGATTGGGATTTTGTTCCAGAGTGAGGGGAGCCTCTGGGATATGAATCTGTCCCTCCAGCATGTTCTATTTATTTCTGTGCTGAGGTTTAAGTCACTGGAGTGTGTAGCTCTAAGGGATTTGGATTTCTTGAGGTGGAGCATGTCCATTAATTCTGTGTTGGACATGGCTTTATACATCAGGCACAGATCGTCTCTGAGTAGGTGGTAAGCAACTGAGTAGAGCTGGAGTTTCTTTAGCCTAACTGCGTAGGTCATCTGTTTGAGTCCCTTGATCCTCTTGGTGAGGTACTTTTGGGGTCTTTCTAGTTGTTGCAGGTGTCGGGTAAGGTACATCCCAAATGGGCATTGTATTCAATTATGGGCCTGATGAGTGATGAGTAGAGGGGCAAAATGACCTCTCTTGATTTAGATGTGAACCCCTTCGTGATAAGGTGGGCTATATAGAATGTCTTTCTAATCACTTTGGCAATGTGATCTACTTGGGTCCCCAAATTCCTAATTACTTCTTCCGTACTTAATGGATTATCACCTATGTGGTAATTTGTGGGCACTTTGTTTTTCCCAAAGGGGATGACTATGCGCTTTTTGGCATTTAGCTTTAGGCCATGGCTCTGGCACCATTTATCCGTCCCTGTGAGACCTTTTTGGAGGATGCTTGTGTCATCATACATTATACATTATACATCACTTACAATTTATTCAGTCATTGTCAGTCAAAAATTACATAGCTCATTCATATCCTGCCTTCTTTTAAACCTTGCTCCTCCTCTGTATGCATTATTTCCACAATTCCCATTTTTTCTTTGTAATTTGCTCCTACCCTTTTCCAAAGATCCCAATTACAGTTGTTTTATCTCTATTACTATAGTCACTTCTTCTTGTAAAGTTGGTTTAGACTTTGATTTCCATTTTCTAGTAATTGCTTTTTTGGCAGCCACCATAATTAGACTCAGGAAGGCCTTACAATGTCTACCAATTTCTGATTCTGTATCACAGCTCAAAAAATAATTTTCTTAGTTACGCCAATTTTCTCATCCAGTATCTCTGACAGAGCAGTCTGCAGGAAATCTTTAAAGTCTGCCAACTCATTACACTCCCAGAAAATATGTTCCCAATTACCTCTTTCTTCCCCATCGCACCTCAAACATTTGCTGTCTACCTCAGGAAAACTTCTTTGGAGTCGACTTGGGGTATAAAATTACCTATATAAACTATTAAAAGCAAAGATCCTAAATCTTCTAGATTTTGTTGCATATTTAGGTTCATAGGTTCATAGGTAGATACTAGGCTATCTGCCCTAGGGCATTTATAAGCCTAGCCAGAGTGTATTTGGCTTCCGCCTCCCTATTAGATTAGCCTACTGTGCCTCTGTAAAGTAGGTCACAGAAGGTACCCTTTTAAGATTAGTTTACTGTGCCTCTGTCTAGCAGGGACACTGGGGAGATCCCAGGGGTGAATTTGCGATTTCCCATCCACGTGTCCAAATTTTGCTTGAAGAGGGTCAGCGAGGGGCTATGTCTAACATGAATTGGGATTCTATTCCAGAGTGAGGGGAGCCTCTGGGAAATGAATCTGTCCCTCCAGCATGTCCTATTTATTTTTGTGCTGAGGTTTAGGTCCCTGGAGCGTGTAGCTCTAAGGGACTTGGATTTTTTGAGGTGGAGCATGTCCATTAATTCTGGGTTGGACATGGCTTTGAACGTCAGGCATAGATCACCTCTGAGCAGGCGGTAAGCAACTGAGTAGAGCTGGAGTTTCTTTAGTCGAGCTGCATAGGACATCTGTTTGTAGCCCATGATCCTCTTGGTGAGGTACTTTTGGGGTCTCTCCAGTTGCTGCAGGTGTCGGGTAAGGTACATCCCAAAAGGGGCATCGTATTCAATTATGAGCCTGATGAGTGATGCGTAGAGGGGCACAATGACCTCTCTTGATCTAGATGCGAACCCTTTCATGATAAGGTGGGCTATATAGAAGGTCTTTCTAACCACTTTGGCAACATGATTATCTAAGGAGAGATTACTATCTACGTTGGTCCCCAAATCTCTAATTACTTCTTCCGTACTTAATGGATTAGCGCCTATGTGGTAATTTGTGGGCACCTTGTTTTTCCCAACGGAGATG
Source organism: Protopterus annectens (assembly GCF_019279795.1). Lineage (NCBI taxonomy): Eukaryota > Metazoa > Chordata > Ceratodontiformes > Protopteridae > Protopterus > Protopterus annectens. Next base: position 1,595,014,358 of record NC_056732.1, on the reverse strand, counting down.
ACTATGCACTTTTTAGCATTTAGCTTGAGGCCGTGGCTCTGGCACCAAGCATCCGTCTCTGTGAGACCCTTTTGGAGGATGTTTGTGTCAGCTGGAGATTCGATTATGGCCCCCAGTTTGCAGTCATCTGCGAACTTTGTCAGCCATAATCCCCCTATGTTAGCCTGAACCTCAGAGAAGTATATACCAAACAAGAGAGGTCCCAGAACCGAGCCCTGTGGGACGCCACTTGTAACTGGTTTGGATTCGGACATGGCACCTGTGATTCTGACCATGTGGGTTCTATCTCTGAGCCAGTTTGCAACCCATCTTGTGATATAGGGGTTGATATTTAAGCTGGTAAGCTTATTTATGATACCCGAGTGGGGTATTGTGTTGAAGGCTTTTGCGAGGTCCAGGTAGGCTGTGTGGACTACCTTGCCCTCATCTATGGCTTTGGTAACTGTTTCAAAGAAATCAACTAGGTTTAAGAGGCAAGATCTGCCATTAACAAAGACAAATTGGGTAGGATCTAGTGTCTGGAGGCTCCCAATGTCTTTGTTTATGAGTTCCATGATAATACACTCCATAGCTTTACAGACCAGACTAGTCAGGCTTATGGGGCGATAGTTTCCGGGGTCCGTTGTGGCACCACCTTTGTGGAGTGGGACCACTGTAGCTGTACGCCATTCTTTGGGTACATATCCTGTAGTAAGGCTACGTTTGAACAGTGACTTAATGTGAGGGTTCAGTTCTTCTTGGAGCTCGTGTAAGACACAGCCTGGGACACCGTCCAGTCCCATAGATGCTGTGTTTTTTGCTTTGGAGAGGGCAGCTTTCACCTGTGCATCTGTGATGTCAGGGAGGTTACATTCAGTTGGGATAGGCATTTGCTCCTTTGGGGGGGGAAGGGTGGGAGAAGTTTGCGCTGAATCTGTCTCCCAGGATGTTGGCTATGTCTGTAGGTTCGGTATATTTTGTACCATTATGCAACAATTCAGAGCATATCTGGGAGTTTCTGCCCATGTTCCTGACATAACTAAAGAAGGACTTGTGATTATCTTTAGTGTATAGGGCAATTTTTCTTTCGAAACTGGCCTTTGATGATTTTATGAGGGATCGAAGTTTCTTGCTAATACTGATCAGAGATGCCTTCACTTTTTGGGATTTTGCTCTGTCATGTAGTAGCTTCCTCCTTCTGTTGTATAGCTTATTTATGGCCAGGGTCCACCAGACTGGTCTCCTGTTTTTGGAGGAGTGAGTTTTGGTTTTATTTGGGATAGCTCATAGAATGCATTTGTAAAGGATTCTGCGGATTGGGCTGTATTATCCTCTGGCCTCTGGCCCAGGGGCTTTGAAGGATTCCACCTCAGTCTTGAGAAGTGCAAAGTTGGTTTTTGAGAAATTCTTTACAGTGATTTCCTTGGCTGGGGGTGGGGATGGGATATGGATGTCCAGGGAAATTTGTTTATGGTCTGATCTTACCAATGAGGGGTTTACCTCTGGTGTGGAACATAGAGTCCCCATGTCGGTGATGACCAGGTCCAATATGTTGTTTCCTCTTGTGGAAGTGGTGACCAGTTGTTCCATTGTGTTAGAGTTTATAAATTCAAGGAACCGTTGGGCGAGGGTGTTTGGGCTTGAGTTTTCCCAGTCAATGTTTGGGTAGTTGAAGTCACCCAATAACATAGTGTTTAGAGAGACCTTCATATTCTCCAGTGTTCTCAGGAATGCCAAGTGGGGTTCCTGTAATAGGGAGGTGTTCTGTAGCAGGCTACAAACTGAAAGGCAGTTTTGCCCACTGTTAGTTGCACATGGATGGTTTCAACCTGGAGGTGTAGGTATCTTTGATGAATATAGATACTCCACCTCCTTTTGTGCTTCGTCCGAGTTTTTAAATAAACGATGGCATGAGTTATAACCTGGTAGTGCTGGGGTGCTCTCAGGAGCCTTGAACCAGGTTTCTGTTACTGCACAGACATCGATTTTCTCCATACTGAGGAGAGCCTCGAAAGTGCATCTTGAGGTTTAGACTTCTGGCATTGAGTAGCATTACCTTTTGTTTTTATCCTTGGGTTGTCTATGGAGGTGGGTTTGTCCTTTGAGCCTTGCCTAAAAGGCACTATGGGGGTGGCAAGAGCCTTGGCCAGTATCAAAAAGCTAAGGGGACAGGTGCAAGCCCATCCCTAACAAAAAAACGTGGCTTGTCGGAGCATGTCATCCCAGGCTGACAGACACTGGATCCCCTTTGAATGACACCAATACTTTAGCCAATTGTTGAAACTGATCATTTTGTATTTATACTGTGGCATCATTCTTGGTGAGGACAAGATGCTACTCAAGGTCAGGGTCAGACCAGCCTGGGCTACATGGTCAGAGAGCTCCTCTATGTCTCATTTCATGTAGTTCAGGTCATTCACACCAGCATGGACAATGTGGTAGATCCTGGCACCCGACAGGCAGCTTACAGTGACCTTCTCCTTGTTCAATCTGGTGGACAATAGAGTCCCCTATAACAAAAATATCTAATTTGAGAGACATGCACATATCCCTCATTGTTTCTTTGTGAATTGCTTATCCAAACTCTCTTCCCAATCCTTTCTAACCTCCTCTGATTGCACTACTATGGTGGACTTCTTTGAGAAGGTCATCAAAGCAATGGATGAGGCAAATTAGTTCACACTTTGACCTGGCCAAGGCATTTGACACAATACCCCACTAAGGCAGTGTTAACAAACTCAAGCGGTTATCTATAAACCCTTATGTCACCTGGTGGATAACCAGCTGGCTCACAGGTAGGACACAGGAAGTTGCAGCTGGGGACTCCACATCTTCAAAGAGGGATCTGTCCTAGAACCACTTATTTTTGGCATCTACTTCTCTGAAGTTAAGGCCAACATCAAGGGCCTCTTCCTGACCAAATTTGCAGAAGACTGCAAATTAGGAGAAGTCGTAGAATCCCTCACCGACACTAATGTTTTCCAAGAAGGGCTGACTCAGACAAATAACTGGTGTCAGAGCCATGGACCAAAAGTAAATGCCAATAAATGCATAATACTATCCTTTGGGAAATCAGTAACCCCTAGTAACTATCATATTGACAACATACCTCTAAGGGTTGAACCAGTAGTCAGGGATTTAGGGATTGGGAATATACATAGACTGTAATTTATTTTATTTATTTTATTTTACATTTGTTAACCGGGCTAGTCTAGCTGGATATATGTCCATTTTCAGTAGAGGCCCGGGGAGAAAAGCTCCACACATACTAAATTACAAAGAGACAATTTACAAAAAATTAAGTACAAAAAGAATATACATTTAGTAACATGAAAAAAAAAACGTAATCTAGCATTTGACCATCATTTGTCTATGGTAGTGAGAAAATAATTCTATGTTGTACAATATATAAACAAAGGTATATCATCTAGGTCCAAGGAGGTCATTGTTCTACTATATTCAACATTCATCGGCTCTGTCATTGAGTGCAATGCCCCCTTTGGTATGTACCTAACCAGGCACATCCAACAATTGGAACATCCACAGAGATTCCTCACTAAAAGAATACAGTGAGTAAATAACATGAACATTGCAGACTGCCTTAAAGCCCTATCCTTGTATTCTGTCTCCTATAGGCTGTTGGGTGAGATCTATGCCTATCATATAAAGCATTGTCAGACCCTACTCTAATTGACTTCCTGCATATTTGCAAAGCAAACAGCAGTAGATCATAGGATCATAGGAGGTTACTAGGCTAATCGCCCCAGGGCCCTTACAAGCCCAGCCAAGTTCAACCTGTGCTCCCAAAGGTGTCTGGTTTGAGCAGACATTAAAATCAGCACCTATTGCCCCTGTCCAAAAGGAGCACAGTTGGAACTCCCAGGATGAATTTGTGGTTACCCATCCAGTCATACAAACAGGTTAAACAGGGTCAGCGAGGGGCTTTGTTTAACATGAACAGGAAGCTTGTTCCAAAGGTGGGGCAACCTCTGCTAGACAAATCTGTGTCTCCAGCAAGTTCTGTTGATGTCTCATACCAGGTTAAGGTCCTCTGAGTGAGTGACCCATGTGCCATTTGACTTGCAAATGTGCAACAATCCCATTAATGCTAGGTCAGAGATTGCTCTATATGCAAGGCACAGGTCACCTCTGAGCAGTCTGTATGACAGAGAGTAAAGTGACAATGATTTCAGTCTGTCCTCATAAGACAGATCTTGAAGACCCTGAATTTTCTTCATAAGGAACTTTTGTGGTCTCTCCAATTACTGCAGGTATTTGGAAAGGTACATACCAAAAGGAGCACCATACTCTATTATTGGCCTGATGAGGGAAGAGTACAGGGAGTTATAACCTCTTTTTTTTGAGGCAATGCCCTTACTTATGAGATGAGCAATATAAAATGCCCTTCTTACCACTGTGGAGACATGGTGATTGAAGTTAAGGTTGCTGTCAACCTGTGTGCCCAGATCTCACACCACTGACTGACTGCTTAGGGTATTGTTATTGATGTGGTAGTTTTGCAGGAACATCACACTTGCCAAAAGGGATGATAATGCATTTTTGCATTAAGTTTAAGACCATGACTTTGGCACCAATCATTAGTCTGCGTAAGACCATCTTGCAGGATGTTGACATCACTAGGGGTTTCAATAACTGCTCCCAGTTTGCAGTCATCAAACAAACTTCATCAGCCACAGTCCTTTAGTTTTAGCCTGCACTTTGGAGAAGTAGATTCTGAACAGTAGGGAGTCTCAAAACCAATCCCTGTGAAACACCACTGGTTACAGGTCTGCTATAGGAGGTGGAGCCCCCTATTTTGACTGTATGAGTTTTATCAGTGAGCCAGTTTACAAGCCACCTAACAATATATGGGTTGATACCCAGCTCGGTGAGTTTATTAATAATGCCTGAGTGGGGGATTGTGTCAAAGGCCTTGGCTATGTCTAGGTAGCCCATATGCAGAGATTTGCCTTTATCTAGGGCTTTGGTGACTGTCTAGAAGATGTCCACCAAGTTTAACAGGCATGATCTTCTCCTGACAAAACCAATCTGGGTGGGGTTGAGCATCTAGAAATGTCCTATATCCATGTTAATAAGGTCCATGATGATTCATTCCATGGTCTTGCAGATAAGGCTGGTCAGACTAATGGGTTTATAGTTCCAGGAGTCCATGGATGCACCCCCTTTGTGCAAAGGGATGACAGTAGCTGTTTTCCATTTCACTGGGATGAAGCCAGTGTTTAGGCTATGATGGAAAAATGTGTTCAATGGTGATGCTAATTCCTGTTTTAACCCATGTATAATGCAGCCTGGGATGTTGTCTGGTCCCATAGAGGCTGTGTTTTTGGCCTTGGAGAATGAATTTAAGACCTGCTCCTTTGCGATACTAGGCAGGGGACAGGTGTTTTGGGATGCTTAGGGTATATATGGTGGGGAGAGGTGAGTGAAGTTTTCACTGAACCTGTCAGTCAGTAAGTTTGTTATGTCCTCAGGTTTACTATAGTTAGTACCATCAACTATGATTTCAGCACAAATCGGGCATACCTTTGAGGTTATGGATGTAACTAAGAACACCTTGTGGTTATCCTTAGTTAGGGAAGCTAATTTGGATTTGTAGTTAGCTTTGGAGGACTTTACAAGGAGCCTTATTTGCTTGTTTAAGTTGAGGAGGGAGTGTTTCCAGTTTTGAGACAGTTCCTTCCTGCTCTTAGACAGTAGTTTCTTTTTCCTATTGTATAGCCTATTAATGGCAGTTGTCCATCAGGCAGTTTCTTTCCTTGAAGATCTTGCTTTGATTCTATCAGGTATGGCAAAGTCAATACAATTGTACAGGTGCTTGTATAAAGCATTGGTGTATGACTCAGCATAGGTGATTGTTCCATCAGTGGAGGAGGGGCTATGAAGCTATTTATGCTGTCACGTAAGAGTCTGTAATTAGCCTTGGAGAAGTTTTTTAGTCTACTTGTTGCTAAGGGGGGGGGGGGGTCTTGTGCTATAGTTACTTCTGCTGAGACTAATTTATGGTCAGATCTCACCAGGGATGGCCACACACTGGGGGTCGTGCAGCGGTCTCCCCATGTTGGTGAGTACCAGGTCCAGGATGTTTGAGCCCCTTGTAGGTGTGTCAACCAGCTGATCCAGGGTATTGGAGTTAACAAAGTCAAGGAATCTTTGGGAAAGTGAGTTAGAACACACATAATTTAACTAGTCAATGGACAGGTAATTAAAGTTATCCAAAACCAGCGTGTTTGGTTGTATCTTGATTGACTCAAGTAGATCTAAGTAGGCTGAGTGGATGTCCTGATTCATGGGGGAGGTCCTATAGCTGGTAATGTCCTGAAGAGGGGTCTTACCTACAGTCAATTGCACCTGAAGTAATTCAAGAGAATTGTGCTGTATAACCAATCTAGAGGTGTGTTTATCTTTAATGAATATTGATACACTACCTCCTTTATTTGTCATGCCTTCAGTTTGTGGTTTGAATGTATGGAAGGAAATGTAATCTGGTACAGCTGTGGTGCTCTCCGCAGCCTTAAACCAAGTCTCAGTGACTGCACAAATGTTAGCATCTTCCAAGGTGAGGACTGTTTCCAGTGAGAGCAGTTTCCAGTTTAGACTCCTAGTGTTTAACAGCATAACCTAGAGGTTGTTTTTAGATGGTATTTTTACATTGCAAATTTTGTTCTTCTGACATTGCCTAAAAAAGGCACTATGAGGATGGCAAGAGCCTTAGCCAGTAACTGAAATCCCAGGTGTGACAGATGAAGACCATTTCTGGCAAAGCATCGAGGTCTGTCGATCATGTCATCCCAGGCTGAGAGATACTGGATCCCCTTTGAATGACACCATAAACTAAGCCAATTGTTGAAGTCAATCATTTTTTGTTTTTATTGAGGTATCATCTCAGGCAAATGTAAAATGCTGCTTAAAGCTAGGGACATACCTGTCCACAACACATAATCTGAGAGCTCAGTGATGTCTCTCTTCATATAGTCCAGTGAGGTACATCTCATGTTGTTCACACCAACATGTACTATGACAGAGTCATAACACTGCCTGTTGTTGAGAGACTTCAGTGCATGTGTGATGTTGCGGATCCTGGCACCTGACAGGCAGCTGACCATGACCTTTTCCTTATCCAGCCTGGTGAGAGGGGCATCTGTGTGTCTCACAAATGAGCCTCCTATGACTAAGATGTTTGTTTTTGTGTTATACCTTAGTGTCTTGACTGGTGGAACTCTGGTGTGTGATACACTATATTTTGCAGAGGATGTATTATGTGAAATGTGCTTGTGTTTGGGAGGTCTCTAATGTTTAGGTAAGCTTCTTGTAAGGACCTCTACATATGTAGGTTTATATGTTGTTGTGTTGGTAGGTGCAGAAGGTGAGGTGTGCATTCTGACAACCTGCTTAATATCAGATTGATTGACTGGTGAGTGAGAGAGCCTGGATTGTAGGTTCCTGATATAGATGCATCTCTCAGATAATGAATTTGTGTGGACTAGAAGACATGGGTTACCAATGCACATGAGGTAATTGCTACATTGCCTCAGGATGCCCATATCAACCAGGCTGGCTATGGAAACTGTGAGAAACTGTCTATCCGTAATTCTAGGTAAGTTGATGTGGTCAAAAGACAGGGAGAGGTCAGGAAGTAACAGCTAAAGTATAGGACAGGAGACATGGACAAACAATATGAAGGGCTAGTGGGTAAGAACTGTGTTGGTACCTCAGGAGCTTTGCTGAATGTATCACCTGTCAGTGAGGGATAATCACGTGAACTTACAGGTGGAGCACCAGCAGAGTACAAAGGGAAAATTTGCAGATGAAAGTGTTTGTGTTTGTAACTACCAATGGTGCCCACTACTGCTTTGTAATGACTGATGCAAAAATGTGGTGCTGAGTAGCAAACAAGCACAAACTGATAAAAACAAATTAACCAATAAAAAATGTCAAAACTGAGCCCTGTTCCAGCAACCTTGATCCAGATGAGTTCTATCAGAACACTCCTGCCATTAGCGTTCAGGGGAACCCTCTCCAATAAAATAAGGCCTGGTTTAGTGCTCAAGTTATACAAACAGAACTAGATTCATCCGGTCTGAATATAGTCTAAGCCACAGCAAACTAAGTGCAACAATTAAAAAAAAAAAACAGTTCAAATAAGTAGTGGTATGGTACAAAAATGCAGTTCAAAAGTACAATATGCAATGAAAATAATCTACTTAAGTTTTGCAGAGATCAGCAGATGGCTTGGATTTGCTTATGCAGCGAACTGATTTAAATAAATTAACCAATTAACCAATAAAAAAGGTCAAAATGGAGCCCTGTTGTAGAAACCTTCAATCAGATATGTTCTAACTGCACACTCCTGCCAGTAGGGTGCAAGGGGACCCTCTCCAACAAAAGATAGCCTGATTTAGTGCTCAAGTTATACAAACAGAGTTTGATTCAAAAGGTCTGAATCTAGTCTATGCTACAGCAAACAAAGTGCACAAATTTCAGGAAAAAAAAGTTAAAATAAGCAGGCACAATAAGCCTTCAACCAGCAATTTTGCTTCAATCAGCAAAGTTGGGAGGGTGGCCTAATGGTCAAGGTGTCAGCCTTATACACAAGAAGAGAGGCAGGTCTGTTAGCCTAGTACTAATCTATGAATCTAATCTATGAATTCCCAGCTAAGAAAGGCAGAAGCTACCCTCTCCTCCCACAAGAGTGTAGACCACAAACTGTATTAACATAAAATAACTGGCCTGAAGCCCAAGTGCTTTAAGCCAGAATTAAGATACATTCAGAATAGCAGACATATTAAGCCTTCAACCAGCAATTCCCAACATAGAAGGGTGAAAGTTATCTCTCCTGCCACCAGAGTGTAGACCACAAACCTTCCTAATGTAAAACAAATGGCCTGAATCCCAAGTGCTTAAACCAAAAGGCTTAAAATAACAGAATTTAATCAGGCTACTAACAAGCAGTAATAAATGCAGCAGAATAAATGCAAATGAATACTTTTGTGAACAAGCAGCAAAAGCAAAATAAAGTCATAAAGTAGGAAGAAACACAAAAATAGTAAACGCTGAATAAAGTGCATTTTTTAGGGTAAGTAAAAAGGGAGGAAACAGAAGATAATTAGGGGATGAGAAACTAAGGGGATGGGCCTTCTCAAATGATCTCTCTGTACTCAGTAGATTGAGCTGATGAGATGGGACTGGGAGGAGTGTCCAAAATCAGATTTATAGTAGGGTGGGCAACTCAAAAGTGAGATATTTCTAACTAAAAGAGCAATGCTGTTTTTCAGCTCCTCCCACTAATTAACTGGTGTTATCCACTGTTTGCAAAGGCATATTTTGCAAAGGAAGTCTTTGCTACATTTTTAACTGATGCTAGCCAAGATCTCTTAAAACTCCAAAAGAACCAAAAATTAAATGTAATACAAGAATAAGATACAAAAAAGAACTGATCAAACCTTAAATGAAAAGCTTCAATTCAAACTAAAATGCAGTCAGAGATCAGCAATATTCTGGCAAAGTACAGCAAGCAGCTCACCAAACAAACACTTCAGCTAAATAGAGATATTTCTAACTCAAAGAGCAATGCTGTTTCTCAGCTCCTCCCACTAATTTACTGATATTTTTAACTGTTTGCAAAGGAATTATTTGCAAATTAATTCTTTGCTAACTTTTTTTAACTGGCCCTAGCCAAAACCTCTTAAAACTCCAACAGAAAACTTAAAACAAAATCAAATGCAATACAAGAATAACATACAAAATAGAAGTGATCAATCTTTAAATGAAAAGCTTTAACTCAAATTAAAATGTAGCCAGAGATCAGCAATATTCAGGCAGAGTAGAACAAGCAGACCACCAAACACTTCAGCTAAATAGAGATATTTCTAACTAAAAATGCATTGCTGTTTCTCAGCCAGAGATCAGCAATATTCAGGCAGGGTAAAGCAGAGAAGAGCAAACAGGCCATTCTAAAAACTTAAACATTACCTCTGATTAAAATAGGACCTGCTGGACTCCTCCTTCTCTAGAACAGGCTCCCCATCCCTGTGAAGCAGAATTCTTTCTGAATTCAATTTGACTGCAGCTTGAACAAATAGATGGAGACATGAAATTATCTCTGGTTTGGCACTTATGTCTCTAATGGACACAGGCAGAATATAATTTTTTCATCTCCCAAGCCCCTGCTTACACTTACCAAGGGTACCAGAACTGTTCTAGATTTGGGATGCATGGCTGGGCTTAAAAAGTCTCTAGTGATCATTACTCTAGTACAGACCTATGAACCTAATAATCTATAAACTAATGAACCTAATGACCAGGGGCAACATTACCTCAACATATTCTGGTACCAGATACAGACAACTGAAAAGTAAGAAAGGCACTTCAGACTTTTTTTTTGTAGAAGCAGAAAGCAGGACTGCTATCTAGTTTATGTTAACACCCATACCCCTCATCTGTCCCTGATTTTGCAGAATGTCCCTAATTTTACCACATTTGTTTTGCGGAGTCTCTCATAACATTTTTGATTTTTCACTGAGGATTACACAATGTCAATAAAGCTAGGCTTCAGAGTTTCATACTTCTTTCTTTTCTGATTGAAAATGCAAGTTGACCAAAACCTGTTGTTCTGTTAACGTTTTAAGAAATTCAGAACAATATTTTAAAATTGTCTCTGATTTTCATTCTTTATTCTCCTATTACTTTTGGATTTCTCCAGAATTCTTAAGCAAAGAACTTAACAGGTATGTTTTTACCTCTCACCAAAGGTGCAGAGATTAACCATGTACATTATGTCATGGAGGTCCATGGGTTTAGTTATTATGTTTTTTATTGCCTTGTTTTAATGGTGGCATGTGTGATGATGTGAAGTAATGGCAGCATAGCTAGCTGGAGTTTTGTAAAGAATTGTATGTTATTTGAATATCAAACTGATTTATACAGATGTTTGTGTTAAGAATGTGTTTGTAAAGTTGCTTGTGTTTAAAATGCATCAACAGTGGGTCCTGCTGGACAGAAAGGAAATATACATGTATGCCAGACTGTATTCTTATAACTGATTAAATGTATGTATTTTGACAGTGGATACTGGAAGAGACAGGGTTAAGTTCATCCCAGCTATCCTTAAGAAAATTAGCATGAAATTAAATGACTTGGTATAGGTCATGAAGATATTATCTCACAGCTCTGAATGTAGCCAGAGCTGCAATGTTTGTGAAGAGCATGCTGCTCATATTGTCCTCAGTGGTGAACTAATTGCTACCCTGGGATGCCAGAAAATAGCTGATTAGTTTGGAAGTTTTGGAATTGTTAAACACTTTCTAATAAATGGGGTAATGTGAGAACCACAGAATCAGGTGACCAGATATGATGTCATTCTGCAGCCAGCACTGACATATTTTGATACTAGTGAGAGATGTAGTAGTATCTTAGCACTCAGCAGTCTGTTTTTGGAACCTGTCAAGAAAGACCCTTATCCACTCCAACTTGCCTTGCTCTCTTAAGTAAAGTAGGGAACAGTAATTCTTTAATCAGTCATGAAAATATAGTGAGATTAGCTAAATGTAGTTTTTTTATGTATCTTTGTGAGTCTATCCATCTGTATTGTTTTTATATTTCCTGTGACTGAAACTGTGTTTATTGTGAATAGGTATTCAACATTGTCCTATGTTCTTTTTTATTATTTATTATTAAATATATTTAACTTTTCATTGTGGCTGGTATTTTTAGAAAATATTTAACCTTTGACAGTACTTATCTTTATTTAGTCATGCACCTGAAAGTCTTGCTGATTGGCTAACATTACCATTGGTATTAGTAACAATTTTACTAAGTGTAATTTGATACCCTGGTAAGAACCTTAGAGTAACTGGCTGGTGGTAATGAATCTACCTTATTGTCTGGGTAGAGGTGGCAGAGCAGGTAAGCTGTGTCAGCCTTTCCCAGGTGTGTTTGTGTGTTTATGTGTGTGTGTATGTGAAAATCAAATCTCAAAGAGTGTGTGTTTGTCAGAAACTTGGAACACAGACACAGATCCCTGAAGTGGCCAGTATGGAGTCTTATGTAGGGCCTGGAGAGAGAAAGAGCCCAGTCTCAGGACTGGAGTGTGCTCCCTGTGTGCTCTTAAGGGAAATTTTGCTTGGTGCAGATAGCTGCATCTCTAAATACTGTGTGTCTATTTTTCTATCAGTGAACATTCCCGACTAGTGTTAGTGGTGAGGATTGAAGCTCCTTGGTCACTTGCCCAGGGAAGGGACATCACTGCATAATGTGCATGTTTTAGCACTGCACCCTCGGAGAGAGAACCTAACATAAAATTAGATAGCCATCTTGGGTTTCCTGCACCTGATATCTGCAGCTGCTGCCAGAATATGTTGTGGTAATGTTGTCTGTGACATTTAGGTTTATGGGTTTACAATAGTATTCAGAGTATGCATATGTGTGTGTGTGTGTGTGTGTGTGTGTGTGTGTGTGTGTGTGTGTGTGTGTGTGTGTGTGTGTGTGTGTGTGTGTGTGTGTGTGTGTGTGATTGCGTGTATAATTAACATTTTGCACATTTCTTTGATGTTGACAGAAAAACATATTTTAACTTTACAGTTAACTTTGCATATGACACATACTGCTGCCATAGCTTTGAACATAATGATTCTAAAATATACTTAGAGTATACTTAACATAGTAAGAATGCTGGCAGAGAATACATCTACAATGGTGGTGCTAGACCTCAAATTAACAAACTATCTGGTACTTTAGTTAGGGTATTGTAGCTAAGCTATACTCTTTTCTTATGTTTTCTACTTCTTTATCTAGGTCCACATAAAAGAAGGATATAAAATGACAGAGAGATGGCTAGACAAATGGCCAGATAGTTACCAGATGAACAGATATATAGAGAAAATGTATCCTTGTCTCAGCTGCTCGGCTTGGTTCATGGTCATGGTGGTAGCAATGTGAGCAGAGTAAATTCTCTACCCTCAGCAGCAATGTTCAGCTCATCTTGTGGGATCACTAGGCATTCTCAGGCATTCTCAAGCAAGTTGAGAGAGATATTGGCCTTCCCACATATCCATGGTCTGCCTGGGTTTTCCTGTTGGTGAACCATGCCTGGTACATTATCCGTCTCTGGCATGCAGTACGCAGACCAGCTCATCTGACTCCATTCATGCTGGAAGAAAAATAGATGTACTCCAACAGCTTCTGAGACTGCCATGATGGAGAGTGAGTACAGCTATTTTGTGAAGGATGCTCAGTCCTGACACTTTTATCTGTGAGCTCATCTTTTTGATCACTACCAAGTCCTCATCATCATGGATGAGGAGAGGAATGTAAAGATGTCAGTAAATCGTGAGTTTCAGCCTATCAGTCATTTCTCATTTTAACATCACACTGTAGTGTAATGGCTGTGGTACTTCTTCTAGTATGCTCATCTTCTGGTCAGTCTCCAAACTCCATCTACCTTCATTAATGAACAATAGCCTAAGATAATGAAACTCAGTTTGAGGTGACTCTCACACACGGTGTAATCCATTCTTTTCCAGAAGAAAACTGTGACTTCTGATATGGAGGTACTGATCCTCCAAGTCACTTTACATACTCACTGATGAGCCACTACAGCTCATGCAGCTGGTCACAATTAAGACCATGAAGTCAATACCAGCGAAGAGCAGACATGCAACCTACATGCATCCAGGATCACCAAACAACAAGCATGCTACCTTCATGTACCCATTCTGGATACTCTCTCTACCTTGGCTGTACTTCAATATTTTATCCATGAAATTCAGGATTCTTAGAAGGGACAAGACACTCCCTTTATCGAGCCGCACACCATCCTTGCATGTATTCTCCTTAATGAAAATGAGAACACAGCTGTCACATTAGAATTTTAAGGGCAAAGTGACATGCATTAGTCCTGATACCTTGTTCTGTTTTAGCATTTCCTATAAGACATACGTTCATAGCTAAGTAATAGGTGAGCTGCCCCTTTGGGCCATATTAAGCCTAGTCAATTGCCCTTTCAAAGATGAGAATCAGACCCTGTACTTTGTGCCTGTTAGGACTATTCCTTGATCATGACAGAATCCACTTTGTTCACCTTGAATTACAGACTTTACTATGACATGAAGTCCTCTTTAAATCATTGACATGCAATATCCAAGAAGGCCAAGGAGCACAATGACTCTATAACTCAAACAATTCTTTTTTTCTGTTTTTGAAAATAGAGATGGCTACCCCAATTTATAGATTCAGAAGTACTGTTCCAGTCTTCTGTCCAAGACTGAAAAGGCATATTATGTACAACTCCCCAACAATATCCATTTCCATTACCATATCTGTGTATATTCCATATTTTCTGCCTGTCTTGTCACAATAAAGCTATTTAGCTGCCACACTGACATCATTAACAAAAAATGGATCCATTACTATCAGCAGCTTCTAGTACTGCTACCTGAGAAGAAAGTACTGTATAGCTAATTAAATCAGGAATTCCTGAAACTGATCTTCATGCCCACAAAAGTATTCACAGATGAGGAAGTATTTCTTTATCCATGATACGAACAGTTGGAGAAATGCCCATCCTCTCCCTACTTAGTCAGCAGATGGTTTGCTAGAAGCTCTTTGAGGATATCTGAAAATTATTCATCATGGGCTTTCCTTATTCTTTCCACATCTTGGTTGTTGTTTTGGTCACTGGCACTGCTACAGCAGCTGTCTTTCTCATCTGTCAGTACCTAACAATTAAAGCAAGAGATCCTCCCCCAAAAAAACTTTCAATAAAATGTATTTTTCTTTAACCAGATGCTTTCCTTAATTTCTGGTATACACCTGCATACCCTCTGGTTGCCAGGATAACAACCACTGACCACCTTTTGGCAGCAGCTTCTTGCTACTGTCCCAGATATTGATGCCATTAGACTGGTTCATTCAGGCATACCATCACAGACTTTTGCAGGTATATGGAAGAATCTCTTTCAGAATTGTGAACTGAAGCAGTGGCCAGACATTCAAGGATAACCTATCTGCAAGTTTGGATTT
>NC_056732.1:1594975531-1594996343 GCF_019279795.1 Protopterus annectens | reverse complement strand
TAGGCATATGTACATTATAAACATTTGTAAATAAACCTCATGGGAAAAGAATGTGGAGAACAATCACCATGTCTTCTTAATTATCCAGATAAGTCAGAACTGCTACTTAATGGTTTTAAAGGGCATGTATCCGATATGTGTGGTCCACAGCTATATCTCTAAATTCTGTAACAATGCACAGGTATATGTAGAACTGTGATACTTAGTTTAGGTATCCACCAGCTGTTGATGCACCTCGGTGGCCCTCTGATGAAGCTTCTCTGCATCCTTCCAGTGCAGGTTATTGTAGCACTAGTGAACCTGCACTCCAGTATAATAGATCCACATATGTCATCAATGCTACCTCACAATCTGGTTTCAAATGTTGATTATCACAAAGTTCCATGGCCTGGCTCTTATGTGATGCTCCACTTAATCATAGACAGTTACCATCTGTATCGTATAGCTCCTCAGTCCAATTGGGCGCCCAGACACGTTGCAGACTCCTGTAAGTAGCCATCTTGATTATGATGATAGTGTCAATAATCCAATGCAGAAAAACACAATACAAAAAATTGCTCACTGAGGTCGCACTCAGTTCACAGATAGCAAAGGCCTGATCGGTAAATATATCAAAATCAATATTTAAAAGTGGTGCTCATGTCATGTTATCAGATGATTAGAAAATTATGGGGTGTGTTACCTATGGTCCTATTTAACGATACCTATTAGGTACTTCAGGAGATAAGCTTTTGGTTAAGGGGGCAAATTTCGAGAACTTACACAGATGTGCGCAGATGGGATTCCAAAATTAATGAAGCTCATTAATTATATATGGTGCAAACAGTACCTAAAAGATGCATGCACATAGCTGTTTTACTTTCAGTTGTACTCGAGTCACAGGTAACTACAAAGTTAATTTGGCATCTGCTAGCATTGCTGTTTTGGTGAATATTAGTTTGTTATAGACCTATGCTAACATCACTCCTTTCAAATGTGTACCTCTTTAGATTGTTTTATGCATTTATGAAAATGTGTGCATTATGAAAATGTTTGTGACTTACTTGAGAAGTGTGGGATTTACCTGTATGCATACATGTATTGACATCTGCATCAGTAACATGCAGTACTTTCTTAAATGCTGTTTTACAGACAGATGTAAATAGGGCAACTGAACAGTACTTAGGGATTTACTAATTTTCCATATATGTTGTGAGTGACTCCATACACTCTGTGGTGTATGCAAGTACAACTATAGATTCTGACACTATCTCTGTGTTGATATGTTATGTGATATGTAGTGCTTTCACTGATATGAATATTTATTCATTGTGTATTCTATTTATTTATTTATTTATTTATTTATTTATTTATTTATTTGCAGTTTATTTGCCAGGATAGTCCATTGGGCCATGAAGAGCCCATTTTCAATGGAGTCCTGGGGAGAAAAGCTCCAAAATAATATAGAGAATCAAAGTAAGTAAAAAGAATAAAAACAAATACATAATAGTAATACACAAAAATGCAAAATACAAAATAATAATACAATATATACAATTGATACAATGCAAGATAAAAAGTGTTAGAAGCAAAAATACAGGCTTTTTTAGCTAGAGCTGATAGAAACTCTAGGAGTTTATTTACAGTAAAATGTAGTAGCTGTGGAGAGAGAGCTTGTGGAGAGAGAGAAAGTTAAGGGAAGCTATGTAGGATGGGAACAAGAGCATTCCCACTGTGAAGAGAGGTATGAGTGCAGTAAGGATTTGAAGGCATAGAAGACTGTCAGTGGTATGGATGAGAGGTGAGAAAGAAAATGTACTTAGTCAGTACTAAAAGGATCCATACTGTATGTGGCTGCTTAAGGATCCTGAGGCTTTCTGATGCATTCCATAAGTTGTTCAATTGATAATTTCAGATACTGTCTCCTAATGTGAATGAAATTCACTGCTCAGTAATGATTATATTCATATAAACTCATCATGTATAACATCGCAGATTGTTTTACATTGCTTGTTTGTTTAGGCTCTAATTGCACTACAACTACAGATATCACACATTTCTGTTGTTTGTGTAGCTTGTTAATGGGAAACGCTTGCAGACTGTGTGGCTCCTGTAACACGATGTTGTTGTGTTTGTCTCTCCATTACTCAGATATCCTCTCTAAGGGCCTCAAATTCCATAAACAGTTTCTACAGATATCACAAGTTATGTTGCTGTTCCAAGTGTTAAGTATTCAGGTATAATTTTTTATGTCACATTAATATTTGAACAGTGAGTATTTCATAAAATTTTGCATTGCACAGGACTGCAGAGAGTTTACAGTGGCATAAGCTGTAGACATAGTCATCTCCTGACTGGTGGCCCCACATTAATCTAAACATGTGCATGCAACTGTCTTTCAGATGGCAAACAGACTCAGGGGTGACAATTTCTCCCCACTGGAGAACAAAATTACAGTAGATGCTCTGCGAGAAAATAGACAGACAGGAAATATAGTATGGAGGAATGAAGTCAGGCCCGACCCCAACAATGTGATTAATGAAGCGGGAGGTCACAATTGATCCTGTGAGGCCTGTCACCAATGCTGCTCTGACATGATCCTCTGTGCAGTCAACAGGGTCCAGTAGTATGAGAGATTGAGGGATGCCACTGGTGGTAGCCCACCAATGACATCCCCTGATGACATCACACAGTTTTTTGCATCCTTGCATATGGAGAGTGAGGTGCACCACATACCCAGAGGTGGGGTAGAAGCAGGTGTTCCACGCTGCACAAATATGTGTTGCTCTGTATAACATTGATGCATACAGAGTAAATCAGTACATATTGCTGTTGCATGAATATTCATGTATTGTCATTTTTGTGTTGCAGCAGTGGACCTGCTTCATGCACATGGGTCCACACAGGGTAATGATAACCAACACAGTGACATGTAGTCATACAACTGCAGTATAGACAGAACAGTGTAACCAACATGTGCAATGTTGCCTGCATTAATGTTCGCATGTCCATATACTTCTGCACAATAGCTGGAAACGGCAGTGAGTGTCTCTATACAGCATTATTGCGACCGTTATCTGTTACTGCTTCAGCCTAATGTCAGACCATTGCTGTTTACTGTCATATTAGTATTCCCCTCACATTGTAAACTATAGTTACATCATCTGTGGGCACAAGCCATTTGGGTGCACCTACAGCCAGGCTTGGTAGATTACCACAACATTTTCACATGTTGCTGAAATGTGAACAGACCTGTGTTGCATGAAATTAATGTCACTGTTTTTTTTACACAGAGAAATCTGGCCAAAAGGTGTGCTGAATGTCATGTGAGTATCAGCAGATCATGTTACTGTGCTGTGTATGTCATCATGTGACTATTCCATTGCCTGCATAGATGACTGTGTTGGCTTTGTCTTTACTTTACCACTGCAAGATTTGCATTACAACACACAAATTCACCACTTCGGGAGGGTGTCCATGGTATGCTATTACCTCCCTTTCATACATGGCATTACTGTTATTCCTGTTGTTGTCCTCCATTAATACTGTGTCCTTCTGTCCATGCATAGGACAGCCTGCATCAGCATCTCATGGACAAACAACTGGTATGTGTATATAATACCCACTGTATAGTTTAACAATGTTGGAATGGGTCATGCTAGCAAGGATGTGATTAAGTATTAGAATGCAATATTTATGACTTTGTTTCCCCTACAACAGCTTCATGTCATCTCTCATATCCAGTACCATCTTCCCAGCAGGACTTGTCAGGTGTGTGTTAAGCTTCTATTCCTCACTTATGTCTTGTTTGCTGGATATGGAAGATAATTGTCACCTCCCTGTTATATAGATTCCATGGCCCATACCCAAACAAGACCTCATGGTAAGTCATTATTATCTGTGACATTGCAGTGAGATATATGTGTCATACTCCATTAATGATATACAGCATGTGATGTCAGCACATTCTCCTGACCGGTGAATCTGTCTTTTCTTTTAGCACATCGATTGCTTTTATCCTCCGTTGGCCTATCCACTGATCTTGATGTGGGATGTGATGTATCTCAGTATGGTAGCTTTGCTCCTGGCACATAAGACACTGACATGCTGTTATAGTCAGGCCCGTATGGTGACAGTCATGCATATGCATCTGTAGCTGCATAGGTTCATAGGTAGGTACTAGGCTATCTGCCTGAAGGCATTTATAAGCCTAGCTAAAATGTGTTGGCTTTCGCTGACCCCTTAGATTAGTTCCCTGTGCCTCTGTCCAGCAGAGCACTGAAATGATCCCCGGGGTAAACTTTCCATTTCCCATCCACTCGTCAAGGTTTCTCTTGAAGAGTGTTAGCAAGGAGCTCTGCCTAATGTAGATTGGAATCTTGTTTCTAAGCATGGGAAGTCTCTGGGACAGAAATGTATCCCTCCAGCACATCCTATTTATTGTTGTGGTGAGGTTTAGATCCCTAGAGCGTGTGGCTCGAGGGGATAAGGTTTTCTTTAGATGAAGCATGTTCATCAATTCTGGGTTGGACATGGTCTTCTATGTCAGGTAGAGATCACCTCTGAATAGGCGGTATGCAACAGAGTACAGCTGGAGTTTCTTCAGTCAAGCTGCATAGGGCATCTGTTTGAGACCAATGATCCTCTTGGTGGGGTACTTCTGTGGTCTTTCCAGCTGTTGCAGGTGTCTTGTAAGGTACATCCCAAATGGGGCATTGTACTCTATGATGGGTCTGATGAGTGATGAGTAGAGGGCACAATGACCTCTTTTGATCTGGATGCAAACCCTTTTGTGATTAGGTGGGTCACATAGAAGATTTTCTAACCACTTGGGCAATGTGATTATCAAAGGAGACATTACTATTTATTTGGGTCCCCAGATCCCTTATTACATCTTCTGTATTTAGGGGACTACCACCTATGTGGTAGTTTGTGGGTACCCTGTTTTTTCCAAAGGGGATGACTATGCACTTTTTGGCATTTAGCTTGAGGCCATGATTTTGATACCAGGTATCCGTCTCACTGAGACCCTTTTGGAGGATGTCTATGTCAGCTGGAGAGTCAATTATAGCCCCTAGTTTGCAGTTGTCTGTGAACATGGTCAGCCATAGTCCTCTTGTGCTTGCCTGTACCTCTGAGAAGTATATGCCAAACAGGAGGGGTCCTAGGACTGTGCTCTAGGGAATGCCACTTGTAACTGGTTTAGAGTTGAACCAAGCTCCCGCAACTCTCACCATGTGGGTTCTGTCTGTGAGCCAGTTGGCAACCCATCTTGTGATGTAGGGTTTTATGTTCAGGCTGGTGAGCTTGTCTATAATACCAGAATGAGGAATGGTGTTGAAGGCCTTTGCGAGGTCTAGGTAGGCTGTGTGTACCACCTTTCCCTCATCTATAGCCTTGGTAACTGTCTCAAAGAAGTCAACCAGGTTTAGAAGGCATGATCTGCCCTTAACAAAGCTGAACTGGGTAGGATCCAGTGTTTGAAGGTTCCCAATGTCTCTGTTAATGAGTTCCATGATGATGTGCCCCATAGCCTTCCAGACCAAGCTAGACGGGCTTATAGGGCGATAGTTCCCGGGGTCTGTTGTTTCTCCAACTTTGTGGAGCAGAATAACCGTTGTTGTGCATCACTCTATGGGTACATAGCCTGAGGAAAGGCTGAGTTTGAACAGTGTGTTTAGGTGAGGGGTTAGTTCATCTTTGAGCTCATGTAGGACACAGCCTGGGACACCGTCCGGTCCCACTGATGCTGTGTTTTTGGTTTTGGAGAGGGTTGTTTTAACCTGAGTGTCTGTGATTTCAGGAGCTATACATTATTCTAGTATGGTTATGGGCCCTTTTGGGGTGAGAGGGGGGTGAAGTTTGCACTGAACCTGCCTGCCAGGTTGTTGGCAATATCGGTCGGTTCAGTGTATTTTGTGCCATTCTGTACTAACTCTGACCAGATCTGAGCATTGCCACTTAGATTCTTGACATAGCTAAGAATGCCTTTTGGTTATCTTTGGAGTCCTTGCCATTTTTCTTTCAAAGCTCACCTTGGATGATTTTATGAGGGATCGTAGTTTCTTGCTGATACTGATCAGGGATGTCTTCCCTTCTTGGGATTTTACTCTTTTTCTGTACTAGTTTCCTCCTTCTATTATATAGCTTTTTTATGGCAGGGTTCCACCAGACTGGTTTCCTTTTCTTGGAGGACTGATTCTTGGTTTTGCTTGGGATAGCATGATCCATGCATTCTTGTAGGTGCCCGTAGAATGCATTAGTAAAGGATTTTGCAGCTTGGACACCATTATCCTTTAGCATGGGGGCTTTGAAACTTTCCACCTTGGTCTTAAGTAACGTGAAGTTTGCTTTTGAAAGTTTTTTCATGGTGGTCTCCTTGTCCGGGGATGGGGGTGGAATGTGGATATCCAAAGTGATTTGTTTATGATCAGATCTAACCAGCGAGGGGTTGACCACTGGTGTGGAACACCAGTCACCCATGTTGGTGATGACCAGGTCCAATATGTTGTCACCTCTGGTGGGAGTGTTGACCAGTTGATCCAGGGCATTTGAGTTTATAAATTCTAGGAAATGTTTGGCAAGGGAGTTAGTAATTGAGTAGTTCTCCTAGTTAATGTTTGGGTAATTGAAATCACCCAATATTAGGGTGTTTGGTAGGACCTTTATGTTTCCCAGTGTTTCCAGAAACATGGAATAGGGGTCCTGGGACATGGTGAGTGATCTGTAGCAAGCTACAATTTGAATTGCAGTTTTGCCCATTGTTAGTTGCATGTGGATGATCTCTGAAGCATCGTGCTGTGCCACTAACCTGGAGGTGTGGGTATCCTTGATGAATATGGATACGCCCCAGCCTTTTGTGTTTTGGTTCGGGATCTGTGGCCAAAATGTATGGTATGAGTTGTAGCCTGGTAGTGCTGGGGTGCTCTCTGGAGCCTTAAACCAGGTTTCTGTTACTGCACATATATCGATTTTCTCCATACTGAAGAGTGCCTTGAGTGCGTGCATCATATGTGGAGGAAAACTTGTCCAGCAATTCTGTCAATGAAAGGACATCAGATGGTAGACAGGATGAGGCCTGTGGACAGTAGCCCCATGCTGAGACTGCTACTGATTTGACTGTACCCCCATAGCACATTGACACTGCCTGTTGCAGTAGATGTAAGTGTAGCTGATGAGCATGGGCACGTGTCAGAGGATATCTACCTACTCCTACAGGCAAATGAGCATTCAAACCAATGTTAAGGATCTGACATCTGTGCACTTTCCTGTGCCACAGACCATCTTGCACACCAGCTGGGTGTGCTGCATGTAAGACAGGAGCACAGACATGGCGAGGTCATGGCATCATTGGCTGCACAGAATAAAAGTATGTTATCTGTGGTACAATCTGAAGAATCCCTGGCTACAACAGCATTACAGCAGTGCCATAATACAAGTAGGTCTTTACGTGCCCTGGCTGTGCCAATTGCCACATGGGAGAGGCAGTTACCCTCTCAGCAAACCAAACCTTGCACCTCAGACATCAATATCTATACTGCAATGTGCACACACTTTTACTTCTGGCCAGTCTGATGTGGCTTCAGTAGTCGTAAACAGACAGTTTACTCATATTCATGCTCTTTCTCATAGTTTATCTTCACATGCTGGCATCACCCCATCAGTCTCCTCTGTAGAGTAAAAAGTCACCAAAAGCATCCGAGACGAAAGTGGGAACCACCAACAGCACAATTAAACTGTTTATTCAGTAAACCAGGAAGCCAGTAAATAAAAAATCCACATTAACGCTCTTGACAATCAAATTGCGTTTTCGTCCTCACCAAATAGGACTTCATCAGATAATAATCCAATTAATTAACTAAATCATTATATAGTACAATTTAAACAAAAAATACCCTATCAGATAAAAAGCATCAGTAGATAACCAATCCCAATGCTGCCACTCATAAATATTAAAAAAAATTTTCAGTCAGATTTAATACTATTGATTGTAAATCAATATATTTAGTATTGTTAAACTGCTGAGATAATATAGTGAAATATTTAATAATATTTAAAACTAGTATATTGATTCTTTAAAAAATTGTTTATATAAAATCACATTAAAAAACGAAGAACAATATAGAGTGCTTGAACTGTTACTTTGTATAGTTATTCCATCAAGTAAGCAAATACTGCCATCTGTTGACCATTTTATATATTGCAGGAAAAATAGGGAGTTATGGTGGCAAATCAAATTAGATGCCACAAAAACACCTGGATTAAATGACAACATCTCCTTAACCCCAGTATTAAAATTGAGAGCTGCAGACATCTGATAAATTATTTTTCCTGCAATATATAAAATGGTCAACAGATGGCAGTATTTGCTTACTTGATGGAATAACTATACAAAGTAACAGTTCAAGCACTCTATATTGTTCTTCGTTTTTTAATGTGATTTTAAATAAACAATTTTTTAAAGAATCAATATATTAGTTTTAAATATTATTAAATATTTCACTATATCATCTCAGCAGTTTAACAATACTAAATATATTGATTTACAATCAATAGTATTAAATCTGACTGAAAATTTTTTTTAATATTTATGAGTGGCAGCATTGGGATTGGTTATCTACTGATGCTTTTTATCTGATAGGGTATTTTTTGTTTAAATTGTACTATATAATGATTTAGTTAATTAATTGGATTATTATCTGATGAAGTCCTATTTGGTGAGGACGAAAACGCAATTTGATTGTCAAGAGCGTTAATGTGGATTTTTTATTTACTGGCTTCCTGGTTTACTGAATAAACAGTTTAATTGTGCTGTTGGTGGTTCCCACTTTCGTCTCGGATGCTTTTGGTGACTTTTTGCTGGTTCATTTGATTGTTTTTTGGATCCTCTGTAGAGTAACTTGGGCCAAGTGTTTCCATACATGGTAGGGGCAGACAAGGCCATGGTGTGAGCCATCAGCATGGGCACCCTAGACTGTGTTAGACTAACACTGACAGTCAATCCACTCTGTCCAGTAGTGTCAGTCTCACCCTGTGGTGATAATGACTGCCGTGCAAACCACTGATGATGTCATCTGTCTGTGGTTGTTGATAAGTCTGATGCCACCTTTGTCTGACATTTTTACTAACCATAACTAACTTCATTTATTACATTAAGTTTATCTCTACTTTACATTGATATATGCTGCTTGTGCTATTGACAACACTTCTGCATTATGTCCTTGTTTTTTTGTTTGCATCTTTTTATAGGAACAAATAGGATTGTGTTTCACAGATATTGTCCCTTGTTGTCTCCCATACACACCTTGATATTTCACCTTGCTGAATGCGGCTCTCAGACCACTTACCCTCCATATGTCAGCATGATGGACACTTCCAGGGTGTGTTGCTTATTATGTTTGTTATGCTACAATCTAATGCACACATGAATTGGAAGTTCAGGGATGTCCACCCCTTTCTGTTGATGTATCTGTGTGCTTCTGGATGAACTGGGGTCTTGATAAGGATGTGGGTGCAGTCTATTGTACATGTGGGAAGTTTTTAAGGTTATAAAACTAGTTCATAACAGTTCTCCACTCCATGAGTATAGATGGAAAATGTATCTACTCATCTACCTTGATGCACGTTACTGCTAGAAATTATGACAGTATATCTATTTATTTTTATATATTTAGCATTTATTTACTGGGAAAGTTGGAATGGACACAGGTCCTTTTTCAGCAGAGACCCAGGGAGAAAAGCTTCGGTTATAAGAAATGCAACATTGCAGAAGTTGACAAACATGTGAGGAATTACAGAAGTATTCAGAAACAACAGATATGACTGGCAGTGCCTGTGACACTCCTGCAGTAACCCCCATGTGTCCTTGGAATGTGCCAGATGCCAGTACAACCAGGCTGAGACACACCTTTGTTGCAAGAAGGAAGTGGTTGTCTTGCAATGTCTGCACAGAGATGCGTGGGGCACACACCCTGCACCAGCTGTCCATATAATTGGTACCTATCAATTAGTTATTGATCTGGCAGTTGGCTTAGGTGCAGCCTTGCTCTCACTCTAGCTATCTGCTTTCTGTGGCACACAATCTCATCCTCCTTCACAGCTTGCAGTACTGCAGCCTGTTACAGTTCGTTCACTGCAGGTAGAATATTTTGTTTTTTGTTTTTTTGGTATTATTACAGATTATGTCATATTCTGTCATAACAGTTTCCATTCCTTGCATTGTATTATGGCATATGCCAAGGATTTTGGAAACAGAGTCTAAAGCATTAGAGTTTGTTGCATTTAAGTTGCACTGGGCATTGCACAATGTATTTTGGAATCCAACGGGTGTGCGCAGAATCCATAACTAGCCTACTCTGAATAGTTAAGTATTCAAACTGTTTGTAATGTGTCTTTTGAAATCCCATCCACATCTGGTGTGTTGAAGTCTTTCTTTGGCATGCTACACTGGTGACGACTAGCTTTGGAATCTGGCCCAAAGACTCCAATGTGATTTTTTTTCTAATAAATCATCAAAAGAGCCAGGTTTGCAGAAGAACTTTAAAAATACATTCAGCCCCAAAAATAAACACAATTACACTATTTCTCATTTAATTTATTAATTTACACAATCATAAATAAATGAAAGAAACAGTATTCAGCAATTATGCATATCTGACTCACACTGTTTTTGTTACCTTTACCAAGCAGTATATTCATGCATGAATCAATGAAAAAAGCAACATTCTGAAACTTCTTTTGCTAGTTTGATTTGATTATAACAAGCTATGCTATGAAATATCACAGCCCCCCCCCCCCCATAAGAACTGGCTCCAATAGCCAAAACTACACCAAAGCACTATACGAGCATTTATATAGATGCATGGAATCAGGAATACCCAACAGGACTAAATCATCCTCAGCAAGGAAGAGTAAACCTGTCTGGTGGACATCTGCAATAAATAAACTCTACAACAAAAGAAAAAAATTGCTGTCCAAGACCAAGAAGGAGCAGGTGCCCAATTGGAAGCAATCTCTCCTTAGCCTGAACAAGCAAATAAGAGCACTAGTGAAATCCTCCAAAGCAAACTTCGAGTCCAAATTGGCCACATCTATTAGAGACGATCATAAGGCCTTCTTCACATATGTCTACAACCTCAAAGGAAGCACCCAGATCTGTTCTGAAATGGTGGTCAAGGACACCACATATGCAATTGCCATAGATATAGCAAATTTGCTGGATGGCAGATGCAGGGAAACCTTTACCCCTCTGTCCCCACAATAAATAAATCAGGACATCCCCAGTACCTGCCCCCTTCCCCTTATATCTAGGAACAGGTCATCACTGTTCTTTCAAAGGCTAAAAATACAGCCTCCATGGGACCCGATAACATCCCAGGCTGCATCCTATGTGAACTAGCTGACAGGTTCAGCACAAACTTCTCCCTCCCCTCCCCACCAAAAGGGCAAATATCTATCCCAGCAGAGTGCTGCCCCCCTGACATCTCAGATGCACAGGTAAGAGCCGCCCTCTCCAAAGCAAAAAACACAGCATCAATGGGACCAGACGGCGTCCCGGGCTGCATCCTACATGAACTCCAAGAAGAGCTAAACCCAAACATAAAACTACTGTTCAATCTCAGCCTTACTACAGGATATGTGCCCAAAGAGTGGCGTACAGCAACAGTGGTCCCTCTCCATAAAGGTGGTGCCTCAACGGATCCTGGAAACTATCGCCCCATAAGCCTGACTAGCTTGGTCTGCAAAGCTATGGAAAGGATCATCATGGACCTCATAAATAAAGATATTGGGGACCTACAAACACTGGATCCTACCCAGTTCAGCTTTGTTAAGGGCAGATCATGCCTCTTAAACCTGGTTGATTTCTTTGAAACAGTCACCAAAGCCATTGACGAGGGGAAGGTGGTCCACACAGCCTACCTGGACCTCGCAAAAGCCTTCGATACAATACCCCACTCGGGCATTATAGATAAGCTCACCAGCTTAAATATAAACCCCTATGTCACTAGATGGATTGCAAACTGGCTCAAGGACAGAACCCACATGGTTAGAATTGCTGGAGCCATGTCAGACTCCAAACCAGTTACAAGTGGTGTCCCACAAGGCTCAGTCCTGAGACCTCTCTTGTTCGGTATATATTTTTCGGAGGTACAGGCCAACACGGAAGGACTGTGGCTGACCAAGTTCACAGATGACTGCAAACTGGGCGCCATAATTGACTCTCCAGCCGACACAAGCTTCCTCCAAAAGGGCCTCATAGAAACAAACAACTGGTGCCAGAGCCATGGCCTCAAGCTAAATGCCAAAAAGTGTATAGTCATCCCCTTTGGCAAAAACAAAGTGCCCACAAATTACCACATAGGTGGTAATCCATTAAGTACAGAAGAAGTAATTAGGGACCTGGGGACCCAAGTTGATAGCAATCTCTCATTTGACAACCACGTGGCCAAAGTGGTTAGAAAAACATTTTATATAGCCCACCTAATCATGAAGGGATTCACATCTAGATCAGGGACGTCATTGTGCCTCTTTACTCATCCCTCATCAGGCCCATAATTGAGTACAATGCCCCTTTTGGGATGTACCTTACCAGACACCTGCAGCAACTAGAAAGACCCCAAAAGTACCTCACCAAGAGGATCAAAGGGCTCAAACAGATGCCATATGCTGCCCGGTTAAAGAAACTCCAGCTCTACTCAGTGGCATACCGCCTGTTCAGAGGCGATCTGTGCCTGACGTATAAAGCCATGTCCAACCCGAATTAATGGACATGCTGCACCTCAGAAAATCCAAATCCCATAGAGCTACGCTCGAGAGACTTGAACCTCAGCACTGAAATAAATAGGACATGGTGGAGGGACAGATTCATAACCCAGAGGCTCCCTTCACTCTGGAATAAAATCCCAGTCCAGGTTAGGCAGAGTCCCTCATTGACTCTCTTCAAGAGGAATCTTGATGAGTGGATGGGAGATCGTAGGTTTACCCCGGGTATCACTTCTGTGTCACTGTTAGACAGAGGCACAGTATACTAACCTCGAAAAAGGGCATAGCAAAATAAATTTAAAATGGGTGGCAAAAGCCAAACACATTCTGGCTAGGCTTATAAATGCCCTAGGGCAGATAGCCTAGTATGAGCCTATGAACCTATGAACCTATGAACTCATGCAGGAACTTGCAGCACCATTTAGCACTCTGTTGAACCAAAGCCTGAGTACTGGTTTTGTCCCAACTGAGTGGAGGACAGCCACTGTCATCACTTTACACAAAGCTGGAAATTCCACCAATCTGGTAAATTATTTTATTTATTTATTTTACATTTGTTGACTGGGATAGTCTGACTGGATACATGCCCATTTTCAGCAGAGGCCTGGGGAGAAAAGCTTTAAGGTAAGCAGTTAAGATTACAGATACAATATTTACAGTGGTTACATACCTAAACAAATTATACAAGTTCCAAGGTTAGAGGCAGTATACAAGTTCCATGGTTAGAGCTAATCCCAAGTGTAGGTCAGGATGAAGTAACACAGGTAAGCTAAATTACTGTTTTTAACTCATTCAGTTAAGATTACAGATACAATATTTACAGTGGTTACATGCCTAAACAAGTTATACAAGTTCCAAAGTTAGAGATAATCCCGAGTGTGGGTCAGGATTAGGTAACATAGGTCAGCTAAATTGCTGTTTTTAACTCATTCTAGAGGAGAGTTAGTCAGGTTTGATACATTGACATAGCCAGTTTAGTGACAAATATTGTTTGAGTCTTGTCTTAAATTGACTCAGGGTGGTAAGTAAAGTAACACTCATCAGCCTAACTAGCCTGATCTGCAAGGCCATGGAATGGATTATCATGGACCTCATTAACAAGGAAATTGGAAACCTCCAAACACTTGATTCCACACAGTTTGGCTTTATCAAGGGGGAGGTCATGTCTGCTAAATTTGTTCGACTTCTTTGAGACAGTCACCAAAACCATGGATGAGGGGGAAGATGGTGCACAATGCCTACCTTGGCCTGGCCAAACCCTTTGACACTAATCCCCACTCGGGCATAACAGATAGACTCTCTCAACTAGACATCAATCCATATGTTACCAGATGGGTAGAAAAGCGGTTCACTGATAGAACCCACGTAGTCAGAATAGGGGAAGCCACCTCAAGCAGTACACCTGTAACAAGCAGCGTACCTCAGGGCATGGTCTTGGGGCCTCTATTATTTGGGATATACTTTTCTGAGGTGCAGACCAAAATCAATGGGCTATGACTGACCAGGTTTGCTGAAGATTGCAAGCTGAGTGCTGTCATCAATTCCTCTAGTGACGTGGACATTCTCCAAGAGGGTCTCACTCAGACAAATGACTTGTGCCAGAAACATGGCCTCAAGCTGAATACCAAAAAATGCATCATCATCCTCTTTGGGGAGAGTGACGTCCCCACAAATTATCACATTAATTGTAAGATTATGCTCAACAAGATATTTATTTATTTTACATTTGTTGACCGGGCTAGTCTAGCTGGAGATATTTCCATTTTCAGTAGAGGCCCGGGGAGAAAAGCTCCACACAGAATACAATACAAAAGAAATATCATAGTGTTTGTAAGAAAGACTGACCAAGACTGACCATATTAAGGTTGAATTTAACTTTGCTACAAATATGCAACATAAATAAGTATAAAATAAAGTTTGCTTAAATGCAGAAACAGAGTTTAGTAATATGTGATTAGCATCCATACTAAATGACTGTGGCTTAAAAAAATAAGGAACTTGCTTATGAGTGTATTACACACACATCACGAAAGCTTACTTCTTACAGAGATGACAAGAATGTAATCTGCTTTCTTTAAAGAACTGACAACAGGACATGTTTTTCTAAGAAATTTTAAAAATATGCTTTTCTAATCCACAAGGCGTTTCATTGAAGACAGTTTACTTATCAGCATTTGCACAAGAACAGATGTGTCAGCATTTGCGTCATCAAGGCAGTATCTTTCCAAAACCAAGAAGGTGTGTGTTTAACTAAAAATATATAAAAGTCTGTATTAAATCCAGTTATGTTAGGGGTACTGGTAGGGACACATTTTGTCCTGAGGTAAATGTTATATCTCTCATATCATCTGTACTATATGAGAAGTAAATTAGAACATTTTCTGAACCTGTAACAGAAGTACGTGTGGTTTATTATAAAACGTGTTGGTTACTGCTCTTAAAGACAGGTGCTGCAAAGTACATTCTCTCATCAGTGTATATTCTGCAAGTTTCTGTATGCAACAGAGTGTGAATGCAACTATAACCAGACTTTGATTTCAGCAGAATCCAGCCAGCAAGACTGAGTGCCTTAAGAAGACTTCAAATCCATCACAGTAAGCATCAGAGTAACAGCACAGTGCTTCTTCTTCTTCTTCTTCTTTCAGCTGCTCCCATTAGGGGTCACCACAGCAGATCACCTGTTTCCATTTCTTCCTGTCCTCTGCATCTTGCTCTGTCACACCAACCACCTGCATGTCCTCTCTCGCCACATCCATAAAACTTACCTTAGGCCTTCCTCGTTTCCTGTTACCTGGCAGCTTCATCCTTAGCATCTTTTTCCCAATATATATCTGCATCCCTCCTTAGTACATGTCCAAACCAACATAATCTTACCTCTCTGGCTTTGCCTCCAAACCTTCCAACCTGGGCTGACCCTCTAATATACTTATTCCTAATCCTGTCCATCCTCGTCACACCCAGTGCAAATCTTAACATCTTCAACTCTGCCACGTCAAGCTCTGACTCCTGCCTTTTTGTCAGTGCCACTGTCTCCAACCCATATAATATAGCTGGTCTCACTACCCTCTTGTAGACCTTCCCTTTCACTCTTACTGGTACTCGTCTGTCACAAATCACTCCTGACACTCTTCTCCACCCACTCCATCCTGCCTGTACTCTCTTCTTCACCTCTCTTCCACACTCACCATTACTCTGAACTGTTGATCCCAAGTACTTAAACTCATTCACCTTCACCACCTCTACTCCCTGCATACTCACCATTCCTCTATCCTCCCTCTCATTCACACACATATATTCTGTCTTAGTCCTGCTGACCTTTATTCCTCTTCTCTCTAGAGCATATCTCCACCTC
Source organism: Protopterus annectens (assembly GCF_019279795.1). Classification (NCBI taxonomy): domain Eukaryota; kingdom Metazoa; phylum Chordata; order Ceratodontiformes; family Protopteridae; genus Protopterus; species Protopterus annectens. The sequence continues at coordinate 1,594,980,250 of NC_056732.1, read as the reverse complement.
TCCAGGGTCTCCTCCACCTGTTCACTACTCTCACTACAGATCACAATGTCATCTGCAAACATCATAGTCCACTGGGACTCCTGTCTAATCTTGTCTGTCAACCTGTCCATCACCATTGCAAATAAGGAAGGGCTCAGAGCTGATCCTTGATGTAATTCCACCTCCACCTTAACAGCACAGTGCTTAAGCACCTTAAAATTATTTTTTCATTAATAATGTCCTAAGCACTCAATTAGTTGTGAGGGATTTGGGCACCCAGGTTGAAAGCATCCTGACATTTGACCACCATGTTGCTTCCATTGTAGGGAAAGCCTTCTACATGGCCCACCTTATGAGTAAAGGTATCGTGTGCAATGCCACTTTCAGCATGTACCTTGCAAAGCACATGCAGCAGCAAGAGAAACCACAGAGGTCCCTCACCAGGAGAATCCAGGGCCTCAAACATCTACCATACACAGATAGGCTACAAGCCCTATCCCTCTACTCGGTTTCATACAGACTCCTCAGAGTTGACCTCTGTCTGGCATACAAGTCAATCACACACCCCACCTTGATGAGACGGGTTCTATATTACAAGATAAAATGTTTAGGTGATGGAACACCTAAACAACAAATTTGTAATATCGAAAGCAAAAAACAGCAAATGGCCGATTTAACGCAGGGAAAAAGATTTCCATTGGCCATTCGCCGGCTTTTGCCATTTTGTCTACTGTAGAGTGATCTCTGAGTTGGTATATTTAGTTAGGAGGGGGTGTGGGGGGCAAAGACCCCCACGTAGTTTGAGTATAAAGTTATTTTTTTATTTTTGTGGCCATGTAATTTGTTTTTCTGCACAGTTCGATGTTTTTAGGTTTGATATTACAAGCTCGATGTTTAGGTGTTTGATCACTTAAGCATTGGATCTTGTAATATAAACTCGATGGCACTGCTACATATCCGCAAGTCAAGCTCCACTCAAGTAACCCACACGTGTGACCTCAATTTGGTCTGTGACATCAACAAGACTTGTTGGCGGGACAGATTTGTGTCCCAGAGACTCTCCACATCTATGGAATAGACTCCCTCTCCATATCAAGCACAGTACCTCTTTTCTCCTTTTTAAGTGCAACCTGAATAACTGGATGGGAAACAGAAAATATACCCCTGGGATTCAACCCATGTCCCCGCTGGACAGGGGCATTAGGTGCTGATTTGTCTAAACATAGGTTAAACACTTGGCTAGGCTTATAAGGGCCTCAGGGCCAGTAGCCTAGTAACCCTCTATAACCTCTTATAACTCAATTGGAAATAAACTCTTTTCCTTGTATGACTACAATTACTGCTTTTAATTCTGTGACATGGCATAATATGTGGAGACCTCAGTCTTAGCTGTTCCTCTTATTTGCAATATTTTTCCAGTGATGTAAATCCATTGTGAGACTGTAAAAGATTTGGTTTAATATTGGGTGTAGACTTGCTCTACTCTATAGCATACAGATGAATCCCTGACTATGACCCAGATGTGCTGATATTGACAAATGGCTTGGATGCTGGAGGAGTTGGGTAAAGAAGGGTGGGCATATGTAGCTGACATTTCCTTAAACATCCTTGCTTATGGAAGGGAGGCAATGCAGCTCACTGTACATTCTGGGGATGTGTGCTTGGGTCTGCCAAGCTGCTTTTATGAATTAGACCTGGTGGGGCAAATCTATGAAAATGCATGTGCACAAAAAAATCTCTATCAAGCCATTGCATATGTAGGAGTGAATATTAGCTAATGGTGGCCTTAGAGCCATGCAGACAAAAGCCTGTAGTAGCTACTGGATGATGAACTCCAATGATCAGGTTTTGCTACAGTGGGAAACAAGCATGCATATCATGAACAGGAGGGCCAGGAATACCTTGATCTGGCCACCACTCAGGAATCACAGAAAAACTAACTAAGCTAGGCATCAAACCCTATATCACTAGGTGGGTTGCAAACTGGCTCACAGATAGAACCCACAGTGTGAAAGTAACTGATTCCAAGTCAGACTGTCGACCAGTCACAAGTGGAGTCCCACAGGGTTCGGTCCTGGGCCCTCTCCTGTTTGGTATTTACTTCTCTGAAGTCCAGGGCAACAGAAAGGGACTCTGGCTGACAAAGTTCGCAGATGATTGTAAGTTGTGAGCTATTATTAACTCCCCAAATGATATTGACATCCTACAGAAAGGTCAAAATGAGACCAACAACTGGTGCCCGAACCATGACCTTAAGCTCAATGCCAAAAAATCTATCATCATCCACCTTGGGAAAAACCCAGTTCCCTTGAATTACCACATCGATGGTAGTCCACTGAACACAGATTATGTTATAAGAGATCTAGGAACACAAGTTGATAGCAACCTCTCTTTTGACCGCCACAATGCCACTGTGGTCAGAAAGTCCTTCTATGTTGCACATCTCATTACTAAGGGTTTTTCATCCAGGAAGAATGAGGTCATTGTCTCCCTCTACTCTTCCCTCATTAGGCCAGTCATCGAGTACAATGCCCCATTTGGCATGTACCTCACTAGACACCTGCAACAACTGGAGAGGCCACAAAAGTACCTCACAAAGAGGATCCTAGGCCTTAAACATTTCTCCTATATGGACAGACTCAAAAAACTCCAACTATTCTCTGTCTCATATCTTCTACTTAGAGGCAATCTCTGCTTGACTTACAAAGCCATGTCTGACCCAGCTCTGTTAGAAATGCTACATCTAAAGAAATCCCAATCCCTCTGCACCACACTGTCCAGAGACCTCAACCTCATTACCACAATCAACAGAACATGCTGGAGGGACAGGTTCATAACCCAGAGACCTGCCCATGCTATGGACTAGACTTCCCATACATGTCAAACAGAGCACCTCACTGGCACTCTTCAAGAGGAATCTTGCTGAGTGGATGGGAAATAGAAAATTCACCCCGGGAATCACTCCAGTGGCTTTACTGGACAGAAGGACTAGGAACTAAGGTTGGGTGGCACGATGCCAGGATAATCCTATGGGCTAGGCTTGTAAAGGCTCCAGGGTCATTAGCCTAGTACACACCTATGAACCTTTGAACCTATGTATGCTTTGCTCTGCTGAGCTGTTTTCATGCAGTAGCTGCTCTGCCAAGCTGTTTCCATGCAGTAGCCTTAATGGGGGTATAGGTAGAAATGAGCACACTCACAGTGGAAGGCATAGCTGACAGTGACACTCATATATGTGAGTTTGTACATCAGCTGCTTGGAGAGGGGTAAAGGCCATGGAGTCAAAAACCTCTGTAATTTGTCCCTCTGTAAGCCACAGTTGTGCCACCAAGAAATGGATGGGCTGCTCAATATCTGGAGGATGGAGAGATGACAAATAGCAAGCAAAAAGACCTTAATAAATATAATGAGTTGTAGCTCTGGCATCAGTGATATTACTACATCAGCAACTCTGTTTGTAACTGAAAGTTTCTTTGTCCATGCAGAAATAATAGATATTGGGATCAGGCTAACTATTAGGCTAGCTGTTGTTACTGTTTGTTGTACTCTAAATATTTCTGAGTGGTTTAGTAGTACTTGGAATGTACACGACAAATGAGCAGTACAAATGAATAAATCGGGTACTGCACTCATATTTTCCCACCAGAAAAGCTACTGTTTAAGAGATATTGGCTGAAGAACATTTCACTCGTCAAATTCCAGAAATGTAAGAAAAGAAAATGGCTACCCTATTGGTGTGTTAGGATGGCATGTATACATGAAAACTGTGACACACCTTTGTAAATGAGACCTACAAAGACAAATGCCCTGCAACCAGAAAGCAAGAACTAAGTTTCAAGAAATTGTGTTTTAGCACAAGTGTGTGTGTGTAAGCATATTTGCATCATCTGTTTGTGTTGTGCATGTTTGTGTTTTACAAAAAAAATTCCTGGTCATTGTATGTCATATTACAGTGCAGGAATTAAGGATTGTACAGGAATGCTCCTTGTGAGGGCAGGGCAGTTGGACATTGTGGAAGATTCCCTCAGTAGCACTTTGGCTTTATTGACCTAAATTTACACATAAAGACAATCCCAGGGATTTTTTTGTTTTGATTCAGACTTTGTTTACATTTCATGTTTGCCTTTCTGAGCATGCTCACCTTTGGCTCAGGGGGGTAGGGCAAATGTGCCTACAGGAAGTTTCTAAGGTTTTTGCCAGATTCCAGCTCAAATTGCAGCTCTACTGACAACAGCTCTCCATGTGAGCTAATCATTAGTCTAAGCTGTGTATTTTATCCATTGAGAAAAGTAGCCTTTCATGCATTTTACGATCAGACTGCTGCTGCTGTTACTCTACAAAGCACAGCAGTAAAGCAAATCTTGTAAAGGGCATTATTTTTTTTCTAAAATTAGCTGCTTGCTAGAGTATTTTGTTTACCTTTTTATTCACACAGAGGCAGTATTTTCAGATAAGTTTGTTTGCATACTGGATGTTAGAATTCACAAACTCCATGTGTCACGGTTATTATAGGAAATGCTTAGGATTTACAGTTTGTTGTTCTGTGCTTTCCCTCCCCCACCCAAAGACTATTAGTTGACTGACTGGTTACAATCCACCTGATATGCTATATAGTCACACTCAGCCTTTGCAGCAGTGAAATTATATCTTTAGTATGTGCTTGTTTTTGTAAAACTTAGTGGAAAGATTATTGCAACCTAGGCAATTTTCATTGATTATTTTTTTAGTATGTGTCTTAGT
>NC_056732.1:1594747165-1594975031 GCF_019279795.1 Protopterus annectens | reverse complement strand
AGAAAATACATGAAGTTGCAGCGCGCCGACAATATTAAATACTATTCAAAATGGGTTAATAAATATGAATTTGACGGTAAATTAGAAAAATCCTCGCTTATCAAACTTATCAAACAGCTCAAAACCGATTCCAGGTGGATTGAGGAAGCAAACCGTAGGGAACAAAAGAACAACAATTCAAAAACGATGTTTTTAGATAAGGAGGACAATAACTTAGTAATAGCATCGGCCCCTCTGCCTCCCTTACCAGAATATGAAGCAAGTGAACAGGTTAGTCCACCCCCACGATATCCTGTTGTCACTGAAAATAGAGACATTGCAAAAGAAAAACCATTTATTAGAGATCACATCGGGACCAGGTCTCGAACACAGGCAGGTAACTCAAATGAAGGCATCTAGTTATATCAAATGATTAAGAGTTTACGATCTATGAGTGAAGAAGAAATATGCCCACTCATAGAAGTACCTATTCCTCAGGCAGGACAAGACGGTCAGGACCCAACTATTTTAGTGTATAGACCCTGGACTCCGGAAGATATCCGGAAAGCCACTGAGGGAATTCCGCATCCAAAAGTTAATTTTAGAAAGTTCTCAGAAGATTTACAAGGAATGAGGCTAAGCTATAATTTAAATGGAGAAGAGGTAGAAAAAGTAGTTAGACAAATTGTGGGACCTGATTGGCACATGATTAGTGGCAACTGGAATCCCAAAGACATAGACAACTCCCACATAGCAGCGCAGAATTAGACAACCGAGTAAAAGGTCTTGCCGACTGCATCTCTGAGAAATGGAAGCCTAGGGCAGACTGGACTTGCATTAATCAATGCATCCAACAAGAAGGTGAAACTGTTGACCGATATTATGCCAGATTATTGGAATGTTTTAATAACCACTGTGGAATGCAGGTTCCTGAAGATCAGACACAAGATTCCCCATATGAACAGCAGTTAAAGAATGCATTTTTAAAAGGTAGTATTGCACCCATAAGCAGTTTTATTACAAAACACATGGTAGATCATCGTACAAGCAGGTTACAGTCATTACTTGAATATGTTAGGCATGCCGAAAGGCATTTCAATAGCAAAAAGAAAAAGAAAGCTCAAGTATTTTCTGTAGAAGATGGAGCAGAAGTTTATGTAGTACAGTCTGGAAAAAAGGGCAAGAAAAATGCACAGGGAAACAAACAATCTGATCAGCGATCAGAGGACTTTGAAGGGTGAAAGAAAAGGGGTGAATGTTTTAAATGCGGTAAAAAGGGACACTTGGCAAGGGATTGCAAGAAAAATAAGAAGGCAACCACGGAAGACAAGGAGGGTGAGGACTGACTATATGGTAGTCAGGAATCACTAGAAGGGGATAGCGGAGAAAGGACAAATGAGAATGTGATAGAGGGAGTAGAGGATGTGACAGAAGAGATAGAGGAAGTGCAGGAAGTTACTGACAGTGAAGAAAATGAAATATTAGACCTAGCTTTATTGAGCTCGGAGCTCTATTTAGCGGACACAAAACCAGAAATTACACTTTTGGTAGAAGGGAGGGAGGTTAAATTCTTGTGTGGCTCAGGGGCATCACGAACCCTGATACATCCCTCCAAACTGCCAGAAAACTCAGAGTCACCTGAATACATACTAGTAAAAGCAGCTAATGGACAGCTGTATCGGGAGCCCTTCTCCTGTAACATTGCAATTACTGATCCTGTTTCAGGATTGACTCAGAAAAGCAAAATTGTTGTTTCTGCAAAATGCCCAGTAAACCTCTTGGGCAGAGACCTCATGCAGCTATTCGGTGTAGCAGTAGTCCCAACCATGCAGGGTATGGAAGCACAGCGACAAAGTGATACCTTTGCAGTACAATCAGAGGGTGAAATGTTTCATTGGTACAGCCAGGACTTGGTTACAACTGGTCCAGGGACTGTGACCGAAGAATTAATGAATGTAGCCATCAACAAGTTCCCCTCCCTTGACACTGATAAGCAACACCTGTTGCACTGTACCCTGTATTATTGTAACACATCAGGACCTGATAAGGAATATGAGCAAGAATTGTTTAAAAATCGTGCAAACAGATTGATATTACGTAATCTGTACTGGGACACAGAAGGGAACAGTGTAGCCAGCTGTTCATTGCCCCAGGAGTTCTTTGCACTCTATAAATCTAATTGATTACCAGATGTTAGCTTAACTAAGGACAAAAACATAGAATGGGCAGACCTAGGAGAAAAAGTCACGAGATGGGAGAAACAGACAGAATTAGAACTGTCAGAGCAGGGAATACAAGTACAGAAGCTGAATTGGATAACCCAGACCCACCCAGCCGTACACTTGCAGTCTAACAAGGACAGCTGATTAGCACTCCTATTAAAGGAGGAAGAGAATGCCCTACAGAATATACCAGAAACTTTCTGGTCAACAGGAAAGTCCGATGTAGGGCTTATTCGTACAACGGGACCAGTTACTATCACGCCAAAGTCAGCATTTAGACCACAGAAAAGACAGTATCCCTTAAGAAAAGATGCAGAGGCAGGAATTAAACCTATTATAGCAGCTTTACTTAAGGAAGGGGTGCTGGTGGAATCTCCTGATTCACCATGTAACACACCCTTATTTCCTGTTAAAAAAGCAAATGGAGACTGGCGTATGGTCCAAGATTTACAAGCTGTAAATGACGCAGTAATACCAAGGGCACCTACGGTGCCAGACCCACACACCCTGTTGAATGATTTAAAACCTCAACAGAAATATTTTTCTGTGGTAGATATCAGCAATGCGTTCTTTTTGATACCGATACACCCTAACAGCCAGTATTGGTTTGCAGTCACATTTCAGGGGAAAAGGTATACATATACGCGACTACCACAGGGATAGTGTGAAAGTCCAACAATATTCTCACAAGAAATGGCAAGCAACTTGGCGGGATTTACCCCACCAAGAGGCAGTCAGATTTTACTTTATGTTGATGACATCCTGCTGGCGGCCCCCACCCAGCAAGATTGCAAAGAAGATACCATAGCGCTATTATGATTTTTAGCCACTGAAGGACATAAGGTAAACAAAAATAAACTGCAGCTTTAGAAAAAACAAGTCAAATACCTAGAATATGTAATATCCAAAGAGGGTAGAACATTAGATGAGGACAGAAAAGTAGCAATTTTGCAAGCACCAAAACCCACTACCAAGAAGGAAATTATGTCCTTCCTGGGTACAACTAATTTTTGCCGTAGCTGGATTCCAAACTATGCCTTGGAATCTGCACCTCTAACTGATCTGATATATAAAAAGCCTATGGCAGCACAGGATTTGTTACAATGGACACCGGAGGCAGAATCTGCTTTCTGCAAACTGAAACAATTAATAGCGTCCTCATTAGTTCTGGGATTACCAAACTACAATAAACATTTTTTCCAAACTGTAGATTGTAAGCAAGGTTATATGACATCAGTGTTAACACAACAGCATGGGGACAAGCAACACCCCATTGCTTATTATTCATCACAACTAGACCCAGTGGCACGGTCTTTACCTCACTGTGTACAAGCAGTAGTTGCAGCTGCAATGGCAGTACAGGCTTCGGCCTCAGTAGTTTTATTCCACCCTCTCACTTTGAGAGTGTCTCATGCAGTCGTGATTATTTTACTGCAAGAGAAGGTAGCATATCTTTCCCCTGCTAGGCATCTTTCTTGTATGACTATATTGTTGAGCCAACCTCACATGACAATTGAACGATGCATGACTTTAAACCTTTCTACCTTGCTCCCAACCCCTGCAGACGTCACACCACACCGCTGCCTGCAGGTGATTGAGCAAAAGACACTACCTAGAAAAGATCTCACGTATGTCCCCTTGGATGATGCCGAGGTGACATACTACGTGGATGGCTCATGTAAAAGGGGTCCTGCAGGACAGAACCTAGTAGGATATGCAGTAGTTTCTGACACTAAGATTATAGAAGCAAAACCTTTACCAAACAACTTATCTGCACAGGCAGCAAAATTGATTGCCTTGACACGGGCATGTACCTTAGCAAAGGGTAAAAGTGTGAACATTTTTACTGACAGACAGTACGCTTTTTCTACAGTACATGTTTTTGCGCAACAGTGGAAAAACCAAGGAATGATAACATCTACTGGCAAACCTATCAATCATGCACAGTTTATTTTAGATCTTTTAGAATCTATTCAGTTACCTCAGAAAGTAGCTATTTGTAAATGCACAGCTCATACCAAGCAACAAGATAGGATTTCAAAAGGTAATGCGAGAGCTGATACGGCTGCAAAACAAGCAGCTTCAGAAGTATTTCTTTTAAACGAAGAATTACAACCCTCTGAGATTTTAGACTTAGAAATGTTAAAGACAATGCAGACACTCACTACACAAGCTGAAAAACAAAGATGGGTAAAACGAAGAGCAATTCTCGAAAAGGGGCTGTACATCTCTAAAGAAGGGAAACCGATACTACCATCTAATTTGTTTAGATATGCAGCTTTGTTGAGCCATGGGCAATGCCATGTCTCAACAGGGGGGATGGTACAGCTGGTGAACCGAGTATTCACAACATATGGATTTACAAACTACTCTAAAAAATTTTGTTTGATGTGCCAAATTTGTAACAAACATCATGCACAAGGGGCGTTAAAGCCCAAGCAAGTGAGTTTCCCTACACCACCATATCAGTTTCATACTATCTGTATGGATTTCATAGAATTGAACAAATGTGAAAATAAGAAGTATTGTCTTGTCATTGTAGATATGTTTTCCAGATGGGTGGAAGCCTTTCCAACCAAAAATCCAGACGCAGCCACAGTAGCAAAAGTCCTTGTCAAGGAAATCATCCCTAGATTCAGCATTCCGGAAAGGATCTACAGTAACAATGGCACACACTTTGTAAACCAAACCATACAACAGTTAAGTAAGCATTTTGGTATTTCTTTAAAAAATCATTGTGCATACCATCCGCAATCTGCAGGGCTAGTTGAGAGGCATAATGGAATATTAAAGAATAAATTAAGAAAATTAATAGCAGAAACCGAAAAGAATTGGGTGTACTGTCTGCCCCTGGCACTGTTGAGCATGAGAACTGTTCCGACTGCAAAAGGATTGACTCCTTTTGAAAAACTATTTGGAAGAGCTTATTATATACCCCAGTGGAAACCTCTCATGCCCGCAGACCAGGAAGCTGACTATACACTAGCTGGATATATGAGAAATTTGTTTGAATTCTAAACATCTGTTGCAGTCAAATTCTGTTTCAGATAAAGAACAAATTGAAACATCAGAAGTGGCAGTGATCCCTGGAGACTGGATTTGGGTGAAAACCATTAAGAGAAAAAAATGGACATCACCAAGGTGGGAAGGTCCATACCAGGTGCTTCTTTTGACACCCACTGCAGTCAAAATCGCAGAGCGAGTCTCGTGGATCCACCTGACACACTGCAAACTAGTTAAGAACTTTGAACTGGACAAAAATCTTACCTCCATCGGGGCCCTCAGCACAAAGTCTGGCTACAAAGGGGGGTCAGATCAATAGGACTGATCCATCTCAACCCCAGTGAAGAAACCATCGGTGCTGGAGGTCCTATTAGGGCAGAGATTAAGATCACATGTCAAAAGCAAAAATGATAGAATCCAGAGAAATCCAAATAAAACTACTCAAAAGAGTTGGAGAAAATAGGAATGCAGAACAACCATTTCCTCAGAAGTATTGCATAATCATCCTGTTAACTGTACTAGTGACAATAATCTTTTTGTTGTGGCCATTCCTTTTCCCAGCCACACAAACTGAACTGAATAAACGTGAAGAGTTGCATGTAGAGTGGCACCCAAACTTCAATACTTACCAGGCAATTAAATATGTGTATGCTGAGACCTTCAATGTTTCGAATTGCTGGATTTGCACAGCTTTGCCAACAGCATACGGGGGGGTTATTGTTAACTTCAGTCCCCCTAGGAGTCAATGAGACCTGGGAAAACTTGAGTCATGATACATCAACTATTACATCACAAGATAAAATAGCATTGTACTTGTCTGTTCAACAAAAGGGAACTGTGTGTTTTTAGAAAAATGATACAGTTCAGGTGGGTTGGAGCGATTGCAATGTGACTGTTCCTTATAGATGCTACACTAAAGCTAATAACACAGGTTCTTATTGTAATACAAACTATGATTCAATTTTTGAATCGATGCACAAAACACTTGAGGAAGTAAAACATGATTCTGTTCTCTACAAACAACTGTCTATAATTGACAGAAAAATGTCTCACGCAGGACAAATGTATATTCATAGTAAAGTTACTACTAAAGTAGAAGACTGTTATTTTGTATGTGGTAGAAAAGCATACAAGTGGTTACCTGAGAATTGGTCCGGCAGTTGTTTTTTGGGCTACCTGGTTCCAGCCATATGACACACAGCAGTCTTACCTTGAGGAAAAATTCGAAATGTTCGAGAAACCATCAAGAAGCCTGTCAATCCAGTGGGGCAAATCGATCCGCGCTGGAAAAATCATCATGCTGTGGGCGATGGACTGACACACATGGACTTGAGTAATACCGTTATATAGTGGGCAGGCATATTACCAGCATATGGAGCAGTAAAATCGATCTGGGAGCTGAGAAAACTGTCTAAACTTCTCGAAATAATGAGCAAGGTAACCTTTTCCACTCTAGAATTGGTGACTGATGAACTGAATGCATAAGAACTGTAGTGCTTCAAAACCGCATGGCTCTCGACTTCACCCTAGTGGCGAGAGGAGGTACTTGCGCTTTAATCCAGGAGGAGTACTGTTCATATATTCCTGACCACAAACACGAGATAGACAATCACCTTGAGGTAATTCAGCAAGTGTCGGCTATGACCAAACCAGGACCAAATCCATTGACGGACTTTTTCCAGAGATTGTTTGGGGGGGTGGGGCAGTATCCTAATGAACATCCTGATTGTCATATGTGTAGGAATGATCCTACTGGGGGTATGTGTTTGCTGCTGAATCCCCTGCATGAAAAGACTGATTAAAGACTTTATAGACATGTCAGTTTCAGAAACCTTGTACCAAGGTGCTGAACTTGAAGAATTGTTGAAAAATTGAAAATGCTTTCATAAGTTTAAACTGAATGACTCTCTTAACTGCAAATCCTGAGTAGGAAGAGGTTAGGGGAAGAAAAAACTGTTTATGCTTATTTTGAAAGTAGAATAAAAGTATTAAAAGGGGGGAAATGTTAGAAAAATATGTATTAGTAATATGCTTAGTGCATTCAAGGTTTAAAAAGGGTTAACACATTTATTCTATTTCACATTGCATAAATCTGCACGAGCTGCAAAAGCATTCCAATCCTGTTATGTCATGAAATATGCGCAGCTATGATCTCTGCTTATGCTTTCGAAATTTGCAGGGAAGCATTCAGTTTCTGCTAATGTCAGAGAAATAATAATAGATGTTTCACTTCTACTAATGTCATGAGATTTAAACAAAGAGTTATTGATTTTCTGCTTATGCTATGAGAAAATACACAGCTGCAGAAGCTATTGATAATGAAGACAAAGGCTGTTTGAAAATATGAACCGCAATCAGCATTTACTTGTACCTAAGCTAGAGAAGTACCTTGAAATGCAACATATGTATTAGAGCTGCACAATTGAAGAATAGAAAGCTTGTAGTGGGCTAAAAATACAGCCCCCAAGGTCAGGTTGTTTTTCTCAAACGTTTTTCATAAATCTAGTCATGTCAGCAGGAAATCCAAGTAACATTTTCTATGTAACACATAGTGAGTTTATAATCTGAACATGCCAGCAGGAAATCTAGGTAACATTTTCTATAGAACAATACAGAAAGCTGTGTCTAACTACATCAACCATAGAAAAGTAACATTTCATAGAACTGTATAAAAGAAGCATACTGCCTACTAGTAATTAGGCAAAATACTGTATTTGCATGTTTTTGTCTCCTTGCTGCAAGTAATAAAAGATGCCATGTCTGAACCTTACGTGAATTGGTCTTTGAAGTTTTTTTCCTTTGACAATATATCATAGAGGCTACCACTGTTCCAGAACAGACTATCCATAAAAATAAAACAAAGATCATCCGTCAATATTCAAATGCAACTTGGATCTAAGGATGGGTAATAGAAAATGTACTCCAGGATTGCCCCTCATGCCACTAATGGATAGAGGCAGTTACTAAATGCTGCATCCCTTACAAGGGGTCCCCTTAAATTATCTATAGTGTGATCACAGTTATTCTCACTAGGGCTAATATACAATTAACAGCTGTGGGATAGGTAAGACCAATCAGGAAATGTTAATTCAAGCACCAAAAGGGAAATGGCTAAGCTTAAAATGTCCCCCAAGTGAACCTATGTTGTGGTACTAAATAGTTATAAAACTTGCCCTTTTTAGATCACTAAGTGCCCCTCTCACCCTCTGCCCTCCCAGTTTTCAACAGCTTCCGTTGCCTATGCCCTGGATGAAGGCAAAACAGTACATACAGCCTATCTTGAGTTAGCCAAGGTTTTTGACACAATCCCCCACTCAGGCATCATTGAGAAACTTACCTAGCTGGGAACTAACCCATTTGTCACTAGATGAATAGCCAACTAACTCACCAACAAAATGCATACAGTCAAAGTTGGGGATTCCACCTCTACCAGCAGACCAGTTACCAGTGGTGGACCACAAGTATTGGCACTGGGTCCCCTAGTATTTGGAATCTATTTCTCAGAAGACCAGGTGAAAACAGATAACCTGTGGCTTACCAAGATTGGCAATGACTGCAAACTGGGTGACCTCCAAAGCAGACACCCAAGCAACCGCTACCCCAAAACAAAACACGTACAACACATAGCTCACAAAGCCAGTGTGCCGAACAGTCACAGCCCTTAAGGCAAAACAACACACCTGATACACTTGTAATAGGTGACTCTATCGTCAGGCACACTGACGTCCCGCTCACCAGGCTGAACAAGGAGAAGGTCACAGTGAGTTGCCTGTTGGGTGCTAGGATCCGCCACATAACACAAGCACTCAGGTCACTCCAAGGCAAGTACAAATATGACTCAGTCATTGTCCATGCTGGTGTGAATGACCTGAGACGTACCTCCCTGGACTACATGAAAAGAGAAATAGAGGAGCTCTCTGAGCATGTAGCCCAGGCCGGTATGACCCTGACCTTGAGTAGCATCTTACCATCACCAAGAATGATGCCACAATATGAAGACAAGATGATCAATTTCAACAATTGGCTTAAGTATTGGTGTCATTCAAAGGGGATCCAATGCCTGTCAGCCTGGGATGACATGCTCGACAAGCCACGATGCTTCGCTAGGGACGGCTTGCACCTGTCACCCCTGGGCTTTCGGATATTGGCAAAGGCTCTTGCTACCCCTATAGTGCCTTTTTTAGGCAAGGCTCAAAAGACAAACCCACCTCCATAGGTATCACAAGGGATAAGAAACTAAGAGTAATGCTACTCAATGCCAGAAGTCTAAACCTCAAGATGTACACACTCGAAACTCTCCTTAGCATGGAGAACATTGATATCTGTCCAGTAACAGAAACCTGGTTCAAGGCTCCTGAGAGCACCCCAGCACTACCAGGTTATACCTCATACCATGCTTTTTGGCCCCAAAACTTGGACCAAACCACAAAAGGAGGGGGGTATCAATATTCGTCAAAGATACCCACACCTCCAGGTTGGTGGCACAGCACGAAGCATCAGAGACTATCCATGTGCAACTAACAGTGGGTAAAACTGCCTTCCAGTTTATAGCCTGCTACAGACCACCCTCCCAAACCCAGGAACCCCACTCGGCCTTCCTGAGAACACTGGAAAATATGAAGGTCTCTCCAAACACCATTATATTGGGCGACTTCAACTACCCAAACATAGACTGGGAGCATTACTCTAGCTCCAACACCCTAGCCCAAAGGTTCCTAGAATTTATAAACTCAAATGTTATGGAACAACTTGTTACTACTCCCACAAGAGGGGAAAACATACTGGACCTGATCATCACCAACATGGGGACTCTATGCTCCAGACCAGAAGTGTATCCCTCATTGGTAAGCTCAGACCATAAACTAATCTCACTGGATATTCACATCCCGACTCCACCCCCTGCCCTGAAAACCACAGTGAAAAACTTCTCTAATGCAAATTTCCCACTCCTCAAAACCAAGGTGGAATCCTTCAAAGCCCCCAGGCCTGTGGAAAATATGGCCCAGACCACAGAATCCTTTATAAACGCATTCTATGAACACCTTCAGGAATGCATGGATCATGCAATCCCAAATAAAACCAAGTCCCAATCCTCCAAAGGCAGATGTCCTGTCTGGCGGACCCCAGCCATAAACAAACTATACAATAGAAGGAGGAAGCTACTACATGACCAAAATCCCAAAAAGGGAAGGCATCTCTGATTAGTATTAGCAAAAAACTACGGGCACTCATAAAATCGTCTAAGGCCAGCTTCGAGAGAAAAATTGCACAGGACACTAAGGATAATCACAAGGCTTTCTTTAGTTATGTTAGGAACCTGGGTGGGAATTCCCAGATATGCTCAGAATTAGTCCAAAATGAGAAAAAATACACCGAACCCACAGACATTGCCAACATCCTAGCTGACAGGTTCAGCAAACTTCTCCCCGGCTCCCCACCAAAAGGGCAAATATCTATCCCAGCAGAGTGCTGCCCCCCTGACATCTCAGATGCTCAGGTAAGAGCTGCCCTCTCCAAAGCAAAAAACACAGCATCAATGGGACCTGAAGGTGTCCCAGGCTGTGTCCTACATGAACTCCAAGAAGAGCTAAACCCAAACATAAAACTACTGTTCAATCAAAGTCTTACTACGGGATATGTACCCAAAGAGTGGTGTACAGCAAAAGTGGTACATCTCCACAAAGGTGGTGCCTCAACGGATCCTGGAAACTATCGCCCCATAAGCCTGACTAGCTTGGTCTGCAAAGCTATGGAAAGGATCATCATGGACCTCATAAATAAAGATATTGAGGACCTAGAGACACTGGATCCTACCCAGTTTGGCTTTGTTAAGGGCAGATCCTGCCTCTTAAACCTGGTTGATTTCTTTGAAACAGTCACTAAGGCCATTGACAAGGGGAAGGTGGTCCACACAGCCTACCTGGACCTCGCAAAAGCCTTCGATACAATACCCCACTCGGGCATTATAGATAAACTCACCAGCTTAAATATAAAGCCCTATGTCAGTAGATGGTTTGCAAACTGGCTCAGGGACAGAACTCACATGGTTAGAATTGCTGGAGCCATGTAAGACTCCAAACCAGTTACAAGTGGCATCCCACAAGGCTCAGTCCTGGGACCTGTCTTGTTCGGTATATATTTCTCGGAGGTACAGGCCAACACAGAAGGACTGTGGCTGACCAAGTTTGCAGATGACTGCAAACTGGGCGCCTTAATCAACACTCCAGCCGACACAAGCATCCTCCAAAAGGGCCTCATAGAAACAGACAACTGGTGCCAGAGCCATGGCCTCAAGCTAAATGCCAAAAAGTGTTTAGTCATCCCCTTTGGCAAAAACAAAGTGCCCACAATTTACCACATAGGTGGTAATCCATTAAGTACAGAAGAAGTAATTAGGGACCTGGGGACCCAAGTTGATAGCAATCTCTCATTTGACAACCACGTGGCCAAAGTGGTTAGAAAAACATTTTATATAGCCCATCTAATCATGAAGGGATTCACATCTAGATCAGGGGAGGTCATCGTGCCTCTTTACTCATCCCTCATCAGGCCCATAATTGAGTACAATGTCCCTTTTGGGATGTACCTTACCAGACACCTGCAGCAACTGGAAAGACCCCAAAAGTACCTCACCAAGAGGATCAAAGGGCTCAAACAGATGCCATATGCTGCCCGGTTATAGAAACTCCAGCTCTACTCAGTGGCATACCGCCTGCTCAGAGGCGATCTGTGCCTGACGTATAAAGCCATGTCCAATCCGGAATTAATGGACATGCTGCACCTCAGAAAATCCAAATCCCATTGAGCTACGCGCTCGAGAGACTTGAACCTCAGCACTGAAATAAATAGGAGATGCTGGAGGGACAGATTCATAACCCAGAGGCTCCCTTCACTCTGGAATAAAATCCCAGTCCAGGTTAGGCAGAGTCCCTCATTGATTCTCTTCAAGAGGAATCTTGATGAGTGGATGGGAGATCGTAGGTTTACCCTGGATATCACTTCTGTGTCACTGTTAGACAGAGGCACAGTATACTAACCTCGAAAAAGGGCATAGCAAAATTATTTTAAAATGGGTGGCGATAGCCAAACACACTCTGGCTAGGCTTATAAATGCCCTAGGGCAGATAGCCTAGTATGAACCTATGAAACTATGAACCTATGAACCAATCATTGAGTCCCTCAACAATGGTTACATACTACAAAAAGGACTTACACAGACAAATGATTGCTGCTAAAGCCATACACTTAAACTAAACTAAATGCAACAAAAATGCATTATTATCCCTTTTGGCAAAGGAGAATCTCTGCAAATTACAATATTAACAGTACTCCCCTTAACTCAAGCCCTATGGTGAGAAATTTGGGAACACAGGTTGATAGCAATTAACTTTGATCTCCATGTGTCCACAGTGTTAAGGAAGACCTTCTATGTTGCACATCTCATAAGTTAAGGTATCGCATCCAGAGCTAAGGATGTTATAACTGCCCTGTATACATCCCTCATCAGACTACTAACAGAGCACAACGCTTCCTTCTGTATGTACCTCACCAGATGCCTGCAGAAGCTGGAGAGACCTCAAAGGTTTTAACCAAGAAAATTCAGGACCTTCAACACATAACCTACATGGACAGACTGAAGGCCCTGTCCTGTACTCTGTATCTTACAGGCTGCTGAGAGGGGACTTGTGCCTGGCCTACAGAGCAGTCTCAAACTCTGCCCTAATGGAAATGCTGCACATCCACAAGTCAAATGGGACAAGATTCAAGCTCTCTGGGGATTTTAACCTAGCCTAGGACATTAACAGGACATGCTGGTGAGACAGATATGTCTCACAGAGATTGCCACTCCTCTGGAACAAACTCCCAATTCACATAAAACATATCTCCTCAATTACTCTATTTAAGAGTAACTTAGACAACTGGATGGGACACCGTAAATTTTCCCCAGGGGTGTCACCTATGTCCCTCTTTGATAATGGCAGTCGGTGCTGATCATAGATTTGTGCTGCAAATATAGGTCATACAACTTGGTCAATAAGGGAACAAGGTTACAACATGTCTAGGTTTATAAAGACCCTAGGGCTAATAGCCTAGCGACCTCCTATGCACTTATTGTCAGAAAAATATGTATTAATGTATGTGTTTAGTGCTTATTAGAAGCTAAAAGGGTTAACACATTTCATTCTATTTTATGTACAGCTTAGTTTTGTATGAAACTATAAGATGCTTTTCAAACTGCAATATGCTTTCTGAAACTGCAAGATGCTCTCTGACCTAGTATTTGCTAGCACAGCAAAATTCATGTTTATGCCTTTTGGAAATATACTGAGAAGCAGGTGATTATCTGCCAGGTCAGGAAAATAATGAATAGAACAATACTGTTTTCTATAATGTTATTGAACTTGAACAATCAGCTCTGTTTGTGTTATGAGAACATGCCCAGCTGCAGAAAAGATAGATAGAGTTGAACAAAGACTGCTTGAAGAAATTAACTATAATCTGTACTTGCTTTGTGCTCGAATTAGCCATAGTACCTTGAATGGTAACATTGCATAGTGAGAAGTTATATCTGACCGGTGGTCATCAAGGCCACATTGTTTTTCTTAGGAAGTTTTTTCAGTGTCAGCAGAAAATCATGAACAAACAGCTGCTATGAAATGATATTGTAAGAACTTATGATTTGTTACGTCAGCTTAGTAGGCAATGTCTTGTAAGAAATGTATAAGAATGGCTTCACTTCCTGATTTTAGTTACACAAACTCTGTATTAGCACGTTTTTGTCTCCTTGCTGCAAGATTAAAGTGCCTTAACCTGAACCTGTGTGTTGATCTTTTTGAAGTTGTTTTTCCTTTGACACTTATCAACAAAGGGGAAGCTCTCATTACATTTGTATTGTAGTTTCTTTAACACATTGCTGAAAATGCTGGTCTACACACCCGCTTATTGATATTAATTATTATTTTATGCATGCTTATGAATAACTCAATTCTTCAGCAGATTTCTATGGATCTCTCCATAATCCATACAGTATTATGAGTAAAGCTTGGAAAAGGCTGGTATATATATTTCTGCTAAAAAGTTTTGTAGAATGTGGTAAAATTTGCAAAATGAATTTCATGTATAACTGTGTCATATTAAATTGAGTTCAACAGCCTTCTCGTCCTTATATTTGTAGGGATTCAGACAGTCAGACATACAGTTGGATGCAGAACAGGGAGGTGCACTGATATCATGCTTACATTTGATTAGTGACGTGTACTTTGCCGGTGAATATCTGTACATATAATCCTCCCACATGAAATACATTACTGTGTCCCTGATGTACGGCTCATTGTAGTTGTTTGTTAACAGTAGCTATGTGATACATGACTGTTGCACTCTCTGAGGAATGATGTTTTTATTTGCTTGTATTGATTGTGATCACTGTGCTGACATGCAGTCATTCTTGCAGCTTATTTTCCTAAATGCACAGCACGTTGTCCTCTTTGTAAAACCTAATGCATGATGCATGTTACTAATCTAGCCATGCACATTCATAGCTCCAAGACTTTTCACTGCATTCCCACCCCACAGCCTCAGCTAAGGTGGATTAGCTAGGCAGATAGGTGTTACGGTTAGTGTGTAGATATACCTTACAATGGCAGGTTTGAATCCCACTCCTTCTACCTGTGTTCGGTTCAGTTCTAAGATGTCAAGGACTGTGTTTATAACATTATAAAATGTGTATGGAGAACATGTGATGTTATTCAAGAGAAACATTTTTAGAACCTGATCTGTGCAATGTATATCACTGTTATTTGAGGGCTACGTCATTCATAGTTGCTCTTTTCTTTTTGAAGATGATGAGGCCAGGATTTGTAACCATGCCGTGTGTATCGAGTAGATGCAAAGGCTGGAAGAGCAGCTTAAAGAGACAAGTCTGTTGATTGTTTTGTTTGTTTTTGTAAATAGAATATATCTGATCCTTGTTCATAGTTTTGACATTATCATGTATATTAGTTATAATGTGTGAAAACCCATCATGCATCAGTAAGGTAAATGCAATACTCACACAGTCACTGTGCTTAGAAGTCTAATTTAACTAAAAAAAAAAAATATATATATATATATATATATATATATATATATATATATATATATATATCATTTAGCAACAATATTTTCAGAGGATAGTTTGTGAACTGTAGGCCACAAACTTAATCAGTTCTGTATAACTGCCACACTGATCACTGATTGTGATGTGGATGTTTCACATACAAGTTTACAACTGTTTCTAATATGTGCACTGGTGTATTTGCATGTTGTTCTCAGTGACTGATCTGTTGTGCATAGCTTCCTTATTCACATATTGAATGGGTGTCTGCTGTGCCAGTGATCACATTGTCATTGGCAGACTGTGTGACAACACCTTTGATTGTTTAGTTAAAACATACTTGTATCCTGTGTTTGGGGGTACTTGTGTGCATAGGGATTTCTTTGCACCATGTCATAATCAGTAAACAGCATCAGGTTGTTTGCATTTTGCAGGTTGCTGGTTGCTTATAGCTGTATGTGCATCATGCTTACCTTGTAGACAGACAATAATGATTTTACCACATATACTAGATTCTCATGACTCACAGGCTGTCACTGTGTCTATGATTGAACAGTATTACTATTTGGTTGTGATGTATTCCTTACATTGATGTGGGGTTAGCTTATGACAATGCTGCTTTGCTCGGCTGTTTCTCACATGACTTTATATTTTCCACAGTATTGTCATCTCACTTTGTCTTCATTATAACAATGTTAATTGGTGGCTGTTCATATGAGGAATTACATGCGCAGGAACATGAAATACATTTGATATTCACACACAGATGTAACTGTTCAGGGAGCACATGCAAGGGGAAAATAATGCAAATACTCATATCCTGTCAGGCACTCAGCTGGACAGTTCAGTGCAGGTCCCAATACTATTGTTGTGTTGTCATTTTCCAAAATTGATTTTTCAAATTACAGTTTTGTGAATGCTGCATGAGGCACTTGTCAGGGCATGCTTTTCTTCAAATTTCTGGATTTGTTAAGTGTGCTTGCTTTGCATATGATTGTCATGTTTAATGCTGGCCAATAAACAATTGTAAAGGTGATGTCATGATTTTCACTAGCAAGCTGTGTTATGCATGCCATTGCCCAGCCTTGAGTAAGCTGCTCATATTGTGTGATGCATACAGTGTCCCTGACATGTTCCTTTATTGGACATGTCCATAAGTATAGATAATGTGACATAGTGAAGGTATTGTGTGCATGAGGTGCCATCTTCTTACTTAATAAGGTTTGCACAGTTTCATCTGGAATTGCATTTTAACTCATTCCCTCCATTGCAGCTCTCCTAAGTGTGTACTATTAACTTCTAGTGGGTGTGGCTTCAGACTTTAGAAAGATAAAAGGTATTACCTTACAGTTCAAACAAATATTCATATCTCTGGAACTCTGTTATTGGAAAACTGTAAATTGCAAACCATTCAAGATAAATAAGTCTTTTCCTTGCTGGTATTCATTCAGTTTGATACTGTGACAATGTGAGGTATTACCAGCTAAGCATAAATCTTAACTGTGCCAAATTCCTCAGCATTTCCAAGTTTTGAGGCTAACATAATGGGGTGCTACAAAATCCCGAGTGGCCCCATGAAATCACGATTTTTTTTCTTTAATGTCTGGAGTTGAAGTTTGTTTCTTTGATTACTTTTAAAACTAGATTTTTTTTTCATAAACTTAACTCTTTCTGATTATAGTTCTCTTTTTAAACACAGGTGAACATTGGGGGCGAGGTGTTAAAACCCAGAAGCAAACTTAATAACCTTAAAAATTAGATTTTTAAGTATGCAGCTCATTCTACTAGTTACAAATTGCACAGATTACCTCTCCTGTTTCCAGTGTTTGGAGATGTCAGTGACTTTGACTGAAATGTTAGCTCTGTCCCTCACTCTTATTCCATTTAACAACTGGTGACCTTTGGAAAATGTGGTGAATTACATTTAACATATATATTTTGTGTATAATATTTTGTCTATTCTTCAGTATCCTTTTGAATGTTGGCATCCCACAATTCCACTAGAGTTGGTGGGGTTACATACCTATGTATGCACATTTTATATTAATCAGCATCCCAATTTTTGTCCAGTTGTACCTACTTTTCATGAGCCTTTGTACATATTTTTGATGGTTCCAGGTTGAGAGGTATGCAGAAATGCCAGTAAAAATAGAGCAGTGGATGTGTGACATATCCCAGCACAGCTGGCTGGAATTTTGTAAATAATTATATGTTATTTGTATATTAAACTGATGTGTACAGGCTTGTGCTGAAAATGCATTTGTAAAGTTGCTTGTGTTAAACATGTATCAACAGTGTGTCCTGCTGGACAGAAAATAAATATACATTTAAATCAGACTGTACTATAGTAAATGGGACACTAGAAGAGAAGAGGTTAATCTCAGTCCAGCTAACTTTGAAAAATAGTAAGAAATTAAATTACTTAATTTAGGCCATAAAGATTGTATTTTACAGTTATGACTGCAGCCAGAGATGAAATGTCTGTGCCAAAGAATGGTTTTATTAGTTCCTGTAGGAAGAGTGGAAGTGTTTATTGTTTTATAACTTGCAGAAGCTGTGACAGATCTTATCAAAGCTCTATGTGTGTATTATTGACACGTGTGCACTAAATCCTGGCAGCTTCTAGTCAAGGGGGTAGTATGGAAACCAGAAATCATATAACCAGATGTGTGTGATTTCATTCTGTAAGCCAGCTCTGTAATGATGATTTAATACTAGATGAGACTGAAGTCTCAGGACACTCTGTTTTTGAAACCTGACAAGGAAGGATCCCTCACCTACTTCATCTTGCCTTGCTCTAGTAGGTGACTAGGGCATAATAATTCATTACATCAGTCAGGAAAATATAGTGAGATTAATTAAATACTGTTTTTCTGTTACTGTGTGAATCTATTCATCTGTGTTGTTTTAATATTTCCTGGGATTGAAACTCTGGTGTTTATTGTAGCTAGATATTCTGTATTTTAATGTCCTTTTATTATTTATTATTAAATATGTTTAAACTTTTCATTATGGCTGATTCTTTCGAGAATATTTTAACCTTTGAAAGTACTTATATGTATTTGGTGACTCTGTGGCCACTACTGAAAGCATTATTACATTGGTCAAACACTACCATTTGTACTAATGTTAATTTCACTAATTATAATTGGATACCCTTGTAAGAGCCTTAGAGTAGCTGGCTTTGGAGTGTTTGGTGGCAGTGACTACCTTTTAGTCTGTGCAGAAGGAGGCATAGCTAGTAAATCTGTGCCAGCCATTCTCAGGTGTGTGTGTGTGTGTGTGTGTGTGTGTGTGTGTGTGTGTGTGTGTGTGTGTGTGTGTGTGTGTGTGTGTGTGTGTGTGTGTGTGTGAAAATCAAATCTCATAGTGTGTGTGTGTGTGTGTGTGTGTGTGTGTGTGTGTGTGTGTGTGTGTGTGTGTCAGCTGTTTGGAGCAGGGATATGAAGCACTGGATTCACAGAGGGTTCTGGAGGACTTGGCTTGGGAACTTAGCTGAGAACTCACCTCTATAGCTGTGCCAGTTGGGAGTCTTATTGGTGACCTGGAGGGAGACAGAGAGGGAAATCCAGAGCATGGATTGAGTGTGTTACCTGTGTACTCTTAACGGAAATTGTGCTTTATGCAGAGAGCTGCACCTGGAAATACTGTGTATATCTATTTTTTGCTCCAAGTGAACATCCCTCTCCAGTGTCAGTGGTGAGGATACATGCTCCTTGATTACTGTCCCAGAGAGGGGACATCACAGATGGTTTAAATTGGATTTTATAAGCCAAAATAAAGGCAGTGAATATTAATTTTGTAATGCTGTATAAACAGGTTATTATATCTCAGTAACTATTCATGCATGACACATACTGCTAGCAGGATTTTCTTCATACAACTGCGAGTTTTCTTATAAGGATATGCAATTCTGTCTGTGTTATCTGAATGCATGTTTCCTCCCCATTAATATCATGAACAGTCAACCACTTTAGTGTGTACATTCCATTTGCTGTTCCTGTTGGATACTATATTATTTTATACTGCCCTTTTACTCTTGGCTAAGTGCCATGAGCTGGTGCTGGCTTACATGGCATTTCATGGAACTAGTTGTATTGCTTCAAATGCAGAGGGAGGATTTTGGTGTGACATCATATATGTCAACCAGAGCTGATGTGGTAATGCTGCTTTTCCAGTGTCCTGCTATAGTGCTCTGTTACATCTGACTATCTGCTTTTTATGGTGCCTTTCAGTTATTTGGGTGTTATCCCTTGCCTGTTGCATTATCAATTAACTTTTAGCTGATTTGCCCAGTGAGCCCATGCTAGTCTGGCTAACTGCATAGCTCTACAAATCCCAGCCCTTGTCTTTGATTTGTTTAATTTACTTGGAATGCAATTTGATTATGATATTGATGGTGCATTACTGTTTTATTACTTGTTTGCTCTTATTTTTGTGTTACTCTTATTAAAACAAGCTTCTGGCAGTTTGGAAAACAAAACATTCTAACTGTTTTATACTGCAGATAGTGAAAATTACACAAACATTATCTGTCTTTCCATTGCCAAATTTTGAACTACCACACATGAAAGAGAAAAGACTGCTGAGTTAGTGTTGATTACATCCTCAAATGTATTTCAAAATTACAGGCATGCACTAATACAGTGTGTTTCATGTTGCCATCAAAGGGGGAAATGTGTGTTTTCGGGGAACTTGTCCTGTTAGAAGCTTTACTGTTGGAGACCAAGTGATCCTAGTTTGGTGGGGCCTATTTATTTGAAGGGGAAGTTGTTTGCATGTGCCAATGAGATCCCTATGCCTTGCTATTAAATGACACACCCTTCAGCAGTTGCCAAGAAACAGAGCCAAAGGTGCGATATAATATGGAAAAATTATGCACCTGGTATGACTGATGACTTCTGCTTGACTCTAACCTTCATAAGCAGTTGGGTAGGGAGAATGGAAAATAGGAAAATTATTATTGATAAATATGGCCATTAGAAGACAAGACAGGGTGAGAAATAAACATTAGTGGCCATTATATGGTGGAAATTTTTTGCGTGCAAATTGTTTGATCAATAGAACCAATCAGCTTGCATAACAGAGGGCACTGTTATGTCACCAGTAAAAACCTTAATTTATTCATTATGTAGGCATGCAGAATTTCGTATTGTGGTCAGTGACACCACTGCACTGGCTATATTATGCTCAATAGGCAATAAATGTTTCATGAACTCCACCCGACGTTATTTTGGATATCATGAAAATGATAAATGAAGTTATTGCATCTTTAAAAAATTTCAATGAAATGAATATATAGCTTTTTATAATCCTGTGCAAATGTTACAGTTTTCCAGGCTTTATAGTTTTATTTGGCATTCAGAGTTTAACAGTTTGATGTTGCCATTGTAGTCATGTCTAGCTTTAAACAAACTTGACCTTCAGGCTTCCTGCTTCCTGAAATTGCTCATCCTGCAATTTCCTTTCGTTACAAAGTAAAAACTGCAAGAAAAAGTCAACCAAGTTAGAGTTTCTACTCTGTAATGCCATAAACTCCTGTAATGAAGGCCAGTATGATACATTCAAATGTTCCCTCAAGGGTATATACAGGATTTTGGCTACATAGCTTCTGAATGGCCATGACTTTTTACCTCCTACTTTTTAAGTCTTTATGGGTACATTCAGGTCAATAAAGCCAAAGTGCTGCTGACGGAATCTTCCACATCGTCCAAGTGCCCTGCCCCCACAAGTAGCACTGCTGCACCACCCTAATCCCTGAGCTATAATACGAGTCATACAATGACCAGGAAAGTTTTCAGTGACACACAGGCATGCAGAACACACACAGATGTACGCAAACATGGTAACACACAGACACACACACACACACACACACACACACACACACACACACACACACACACACACACACACACACACACACACACACACTCACACACTCACACAAAAACATACGTGTGAGCGACAACACGCACAAACATGCACATCACACACAGATTACTCAAATATACTTACACACAGACACACACACACACACACACACACACACACACACACACACACACACACAAAAACATATGTGTGAGCGACAACACACACAGACATGCACATCACACACAGATGTACTCAAATATACTTACACACAGACATATACATACATACATACACACATACAAAAACATACATTTGAGCAAGCAGACATACAGACACGAATATGCTCAAACACACATTTGCATATACACATACAGACATATACACTCATACATAAACAAAAACACTTGTGCGAGCACACAGACATACACACAGACACACACATACATGCACACATACAACAATACATGCGAGAGAGCAGACACACAGATGCTCATGCTCAAACACACATTTGAACACACACACACACACACACACACACACACACACACACACACACACACACACACACACACACACACACACACACAAACAAACTCATAGACAGTTATGCCAAAACACAGTTACTTGGAACCTAATTCTTGCTTTCTGGTTGCAGGGTATTTCTCTTTGTAGGTGTCATTTACAAAGGTGTGTCACAGCTTTCACATATACATGTCATCATAACACACCAGTAGCATAGCCAGGGGCGGCTCATGCTATAGGACTGCAGGACTGCAGCCCCCCACCTGTAAAGAGAATAAAATAAATTCCCCCACTTCTTCTTCTTCTTTTTCTTCTTCTTCTTTCGACTGCTCCCGTTAGGGGTCACCACAGCAGATCAACTGTTTCCATTTCTTCCTGTCCTCTGCATCTTGCTCTGTCACACCAACCACCTGCATGTCCTCTCTCACCACATCCATAAACCTTACCTTAGGCCTTCCTCTTTTCCTGTTACCTGGCAGCTTCATCCTTAGCATCTTTTTCCCAATATACTCTGCATCCCTCCTCAGTACATGTCCAAACCAATGTAATCTTACCTCTCTGGCTTTGTCTCCAAACCTTCCAACCTGGGCTGACCCTCTAATATACTTATTCCTAATCCTGTCCATCCTTGTCACACCCAGTGCAAATCTTAACATCTTCAACTCTGCCATGTCAAGCTCTGACTCCTGCCTTTTTGTCAATGTCACTGTCTCCAACCCATATAACATAGCTGGTCTCACTACCCTCTTGTAGACCTTCCCTTTCACTCTTACTGGTACTCGTCTGTCACAAATCACTCCTGATACTCTTCTCCATCCACTCCATCTGCCTGTATTATTTTCTTCACCGCTCTTCCACACTCACCATTACTCTGAACTGTTGATCCCAAGTACTTAAACTCATCCACCTTCCCCACCTCTACTCCCTGCATCTTCACCATTCCTCTATCCTCCCTCTCACTCACACACATATATTCTGTCTTAGCCCTGCTGACCTTCATTCCTCTTCTCTCTAGAGCATATCTCCACCACTCCAGGGCCTCCTCCACCTGTTCCCTACTCTCACTACAGATCACAATGTCATCTGCAAACATCATAGTCCAAGGGGACTCCTGTCTGATATCATCTGTCAACCTGTCCATCACCATTGCAAATAAGAAAGGGCTCAGAGCTGATCCTTGATGTAATCCTACCTCCACCTTAAACGCATCCGTCACTCCCACCGCAGACCTCACCGCTGTCACACTACCCTCGTACATATCCTGTACCACTCTTACATACTTATCTGACACTCCCGACTTCCTCATACGATACCACAACTCCTCTCTAGGCACCCTGTCATATGCTTTCTCTAAATCCACAAAGACACAATGCAACTCCTTCTGACCTTCTCTGTACTTCTCCATCAACACTCTCAGAGCAAACATCACATCTGTAGTGCTCTTTCCTGGCATGAAACCATACTGCTGATCACGAATCATCTCCTCCCTTCTTAACCTAGCTTCCACTACTCTTTCCTTTCTTTGTGCCAATCCCAAGCCCGGATAAATGGGGAGGGTTGTATCAGAAAGGTCTTCCGGCATAAAATTTTGCCAAATCATACATGCAGACAACAGTACAGAAAATAAATTCCCCCACACTGTAGAAAATAAACATAAAATTGAAAAAAATGTTATGAGTAGTCCCAGAACTCCACGCATGTATGCTTAGTTCCTGACTGCTGTGTTAGGCAGTCCAGATCTCCACGCACGCATGCGTGCTTCATTCCTGAACTCCAGACTGCTCTGGTAGGCAGTCCAGATAGGGAAGGCAGGGGACTCCTCCCTGCCAGCCCAGAGGTCTGTGTGGTGAAGATCACACAAACACCAGACTGTATTGCCTGCAGGCTCCAGCCTACTCACGTCGGGGAGACACAGAAAGCCTGCACGGGCTGTTATGGAGGACAGAGACAGGTGATCATTGGCGGGCTGTTGATCACTATGGGACTTAGCTGCCATGGAGGATCTGCAGGTAGTGTGTGTGTGTGTGTGTGTGTGTGTGTGTGTGTGTGTGTGTGTGTGTGTGTGTGTGTGTGTGTGTGTGTGTTTAATGCCCCAGTTGCTACATGGTGGTGGGTAGAGGATAAGGCTTGAACCCTGTACCTTGGGCCCAAGTGACAAGAGCCTGAATTTCCTACCCACCACCATTTGTAAAACATTTGCAGATATTTGCCTCATATTTGTTCTGTTCTGTTCCTCATAAAATCTGTGGTTTATGTAATTTTATTTAACACAGCCAGTAGTGCAGTGGTAGCATTGTTGCCTGACAGCTACAGGTTGTCTGGTTTGATTCTAGGCTGGGGTGCCTTCTGTGTGGAGTCTGCATGTCCTCCCTGTGTTTGTGTGGGTTTGCTCTGGTGTCCTCAATGGATATTTGTCCCTATTTTTTGGACTGTATTCCCCCATTATTGGCTTTGTCCAGGTTTTTTGTGCCAAGGTTGAGAGCTATGGTGATAACTGAACTCACTGAATATGTTTGGGGGCTGTATTCCCCCATTATTGGCTTTGTTCAGGTGTTTTGTGCTAAAATGTTGACAGCTATGGTGAGAACTGAATTCACTAAATGGTAGCCATTTAAGTTTCAGTCTTCGCTTCTTTCATAAAACAGATGATTTGGCATAGTGGTATGTTGCTCTGACTGTTTTGCACAGGGTCCTGAGTTCAATAATTGGCAGTGAAATGTATGGTGGTAACACAGCATTTTATTCTAACAACTTTACAACATTATACAAGCAATGTTTAAAATGTGTCCCTATGTTTTGGTCTTTTGCCCCCTCCCCCAAAATTTTGGATTTTTCCAGATTTCTTGTGCTGCAAAGTTCAGAGATGCTGCTGAGTGTCAAGTAGATTTTACAAGAAGCTGAGAGCTACAGGGGAACAAACATTTGGTGCTGCTTATGCCAAACCTGCTTTCGTTGTTAATAGCACAATAGGTAGTATACTTGCTTTTGATGCAAAAGGCTGTGGGTTCCACTCCCGCAGTAGGTAGATGCATTGCTCATACTGTACTGTATTGTAAATGAGTGGGATCTGCAGTCCTTTTTGGTGAAGATACCTAGTAACTATGAACCTGTTATTAGTTTGCCATCCATTCCCTATTGCAATATTACTAGCTTATCATTTTTTAATGCAACTTAGGCAATTTATTCCTCAAGGGCAACAGATACTTTATTTGTAGATAAATTGATGAAATATAAAGTTGTTTGCTAGCAGCAACCTCTTCATTAGTTATAGGTTTCTTTAATGTGGAATTATTTAAATGACTTTTACTTCTTCAGAGATTGTGCATATTTACTGATACTTTTATGACAGAAATGTTCTGAATTGGACAGTTTTGTCGTTATTGGTGCATGCATTTTGTTTCATTGTTTACTGGAAAAATGTTCTGAATTGGGCAATTTTGTCATTATTGGTGCATGCATTTTGTTTCATTGTTTACTGGAAAAATGTTCAAAACTAATTTAAAACGCCCTCTAACAATTGTACTATATTGTACAAGGAATATAATTTAATACAATCAGGAAGGCGTATCAAAGACCACGTGTATGTTTCATGTGCAAGGGGCCTATGATTTGAAAACAGCCCAAATTTAATCTTTATCTGCCACTGGCAAAATGTATTTTCTTTGAATGTGGGTTTCAATGCTGTTTCAATGAATGTGAGTTTCAAGGGCAGAGAAGTTTTAATGCTAAGTCTGTTTTCATTGTGAGATTGCATTGCTTTATTTAGCAGATGTCTTAGTGTTTGTGCTGTAAAATGCAAAATAAAACTTTCAAATGAAGTCCAAATCATCGTAGAAGTAAAGCAGTATGCACATGTGTTTATGGTAAATGGGGTGAAATAGCCAGTAATGGTTTATTGGAATGGCTGCAGGGGGAGGCTCCATTCGACCATGATTTTGTGAGGGGGAAGGGTTGCAAACTCAGAGACAGCCCTGGCTGAACTATACCTCTCAACTGTCCAGATTTTCATAGAATGAATAGATTTTCGCTTCTTATTTTTGTTTTTTTCCTCATAAAAGATGTGTTTTTTTAGCAAATAATTTAGGAATTAAGTCACTAAATAATGACACTGAGTTTCAGACTTCATAACCTTCGGAAAAATGTATGCTAAAGCAAGACCTGTTATTCTATCAATTGTCTCAGTTTATACAACAATTTATAGTACTGTTTATATGTTCCCCCAGTATATTTGGCCTTGTCCAGATTTCTTGCATCAACAAGTTGAGAGGTACGTGCAAATAAATTGCTTTATAGAATTAGACATATCCAAACCTCTCAACTGTCCGCGATTTTGGCTCAAAATCAAAATGTTGCTCTTACCCTAATAATTCTGCCGCAAAATGGCAATTTTGGAAGAAAACGTGGAGGGCTTACAATTAAGAAATAACTGTAATAATCAGAGTTATAGATTACTTTTATTTCAGAAATGCATATAGATTCTTTTATTTTGTCAGCTGCTCAAGTTAGCAGTACTAATATTAAAAAAGTGTCCCTTCTTTGACAGGTTCCCAGCTGTATTGTGTGGCTATTTTATATTTTTGCATCACATTTTTGGTCCATTTTTCATAAAATTGTGTTTTTTTGGCAAATTAGTGACAAATCATTAAAGACTGAAGTTAGAAAATAATGACAGACATTTGAGTTTCAGATTTCGTACCTTTCAGAAAATTCATACCAATGCAAGAACTACTATTCTATTATCTTTCTAAGTTTATAAGAGCAATATTTAAAAACTGTCCTTATTTTTGGGCCTTTGTACCACTTCTATGTATGGCTTTGTCCATATTTCTTGTTCTGAGGTTGAGAGGTATAACAAATGTGTCAGGGCCATCACAGTCAGCCAGAGACATTTCAAATTTTGACATACTTGTTGCACCTCACTCTCCCATTTAGTGACTCTGGATGTGTCCAAGCAAGGCAATGAGCAGTTATGCAGTGTAAATGTGCAGAGTATCCCCCCATCCAAGGTAGACACAAGTGCTACTTTTATTCTGTCCTTTATTTTGCAGAATGTTCTGGTTTCTGTCATATTTTTATACTGTTGCTTTATGCTTATTATTACTCAGAAAGTGCCTGTTGCTCTGTGTTTAAGTAGCAATGCTTTAATGACCACCAGGTAAGCTTGTCTGAGATTGTAAGATGCAAGTAAGCTTTAATAAGCATACTGTTAAAGAATTGCCAACATTGAAAGCCTTTCTGTTGTTGCCATGCAGAGAATACTTACATAACTAGATAATGCATAAGCCTTGGGTATTGAAATGCATATGACAGTATTTGTAATAAAGGACAGGACTACACTATTTTAAGAAGCTCATTACATTTGTTGGACACTTGCAGTCATCTTTGCAGGCTTTACCTCTAAACCAAACAGAATGCCACTCTATCATGTGTGGTCCATTGCCTGTACAGTAATTCTGTAAGCAATGTATCTTGAGCTTATTTCTTGTTTGCTTTTCATTTTTTACTTTGATCATGTTTTCCTCATGAAACAAGTAGACAGTTGTTGTCAGGCAGCAGGTCTTTTTTGGATAAGAAACATTTTTACAAGTGGGGGTATCACAGAGATTGCTAATTTCAGCATGTTACTTGGTACTTTAATAAAGCTGAATATAAATTATAATTAGAACTGCAGTGCAAGGAGAAGTGGTTTGAATTGAATGCTGCTTGTTTTTCTTATGCTTGATTTTGACTGGCATTCCAGTAATGTATTTAAAAAGTAATTTATTTTTTCATGCCTCACAACCTTTTTGTTTCCATCTAGATATTAAGTAAGCTGTCATGCAGCCAATGCACTGAAATATTTTTTTCTTGTACACTTCATTTGTCTTGATTGGACTCTCATAATGATGGTTTGGTACCCAGTGCAGCATATTTAATTAAAGTTACAGTTTTTGTGGTTTGGGGCATAGCTCCTCCCCTTTCTGGTTGGCCACACCCCTTCCCATTGACCCCACCCATTCACCTGTCTCCTGCAGCACCCCTTTGATTTGAAGTCATCAGCTGCCACTGAGGGTAGCCATTTTCTTTTCTTTCTTTTCTGAAATTTGAAGATCGAAATATTCTTCAGCCAATATTAAACAGTAGGTTTTGCTGGTGGGAGAATATGAGTGCAGTAGTGGTGCAGCGGTAGCGTTGTCACCTCACAGCAAGACGCTGTCCCGTTCGATTCTCAGCTAGAGCGTCTTCTGTGTGGAGGCATGCATGAATGGGCGTGCCTTCGTTGAAGGTTGTGCGTCAGGGCTGGTAACTCAGTACATAAAAATCCTCTACCAAACATTAGCGGACCGGAGTTCTGCTGTGGCGACCCCTAACCGGGATAAGCCAAAAGACACAACAACAACCTGATTTATTCATTAATACCACTCATTTATCGGGTACACTACACATACTACTAAACCACTCAGAAATATTTAGAGTACAAAAAAACAGAAACAACAGCTGAGCTGATATTTAACCTAATCCTAATATCTATTATTTCTACTGAGACAGAGAAAACTTTCCATTCCAGACAGCAGCTGATGTAGTAGTATTACTGATGTCAGGTCTTCAGCTTATTATTTTTGTTTATGTCTTTTTGCTTTCTACTTGCCATCTCTCCATCCTCCAGCTATTGAGAAGCTAACTCATTTCTTGGTTCACAACTGTGGATTGCAGAGGGCCAAATTCCAGACTGACATCAGAGGTTTTTGAATCTATGTCCTTCACCCCTCTTCCAGGAGATGATGTACAAGCTCACAGATGTGAGTGTCATCTATGCTTTCCACTGTGAGTGTGCTCATTCCTACCTATGCCCCATTAAGGCTACTGCATGGAAACTGATTGACAGAGCAAAGCATACATTCCTGGCCCTCCTGTGAGTGATATGCAGGCTTGTCTCCCAGTGTAGCAAAAGCTGATCATTCGAGTTTATCATTGAGGTAGCTATCACAGACTTTTGTCTGTATGGCTCTAAGACCCCCATTAAGTAATGTTCACTCATACATTTGCAAAGGCTTGATATATATTTTTCAATGCACAAGCATTTTCCTACATTTGCTTCACAAAGTCTAATACATGAAAATAGCTTGGTAGACTCAAGCAGACACCCCCAGCACAGTTTACTATCACATATTCGATTGTCATTTAGACGATCGAATATGTGAGAAAATCATTTTCTCGAACTGAGAGTTTGATCACCACAGTGTTGAAGCTGACATGAGAGAACAACCGCTATTGTCAGCTTCAACATTGAGGTGCAGATCGCACTAGAGTGGAGATCGGGAAATGTACCCTTACCCCCACTGTAGTGCGATCTCAGAGTTTGTATATATAAGTAGGGGATGGGGGGTGCAGGAAGGCTTGCCACCCTACAAACGTTATTGTTAGTTGTGGGCAGATGTGAGTATTTCTGCAAAGTCGATATTCAACATTGCTGAAATGCTCTGTTCGATATTTTGGTTGCTCTGTGTTTTGATTTCTGACAATATTTGTCGGAAATCATTGTATTCATCTAAATGACGTTCGCAAATATGATAGTAAACCCTCTCAGTACATATAGTGGGCTGCATTGCCTCCCTTCCATAAGCAAGGATGTGTAAGGCAGTGTCAGCTACACATATTCCCCATTCTCCACCCAACTCCTCTAGCATCCCAGCCATTTGTCAATATCAGCACACCTGGGTCATAGTCAGGGCTTCATCTCTGTATGCTATAGAGTAGAGCAAGTCTACACCCAATATTAAACCAAATCTATAACTGTGACACAATGGATTTACATCACTGGCAAAATATTGCAAATAAGAGGAACAGTTGAGACTGTGGCCCCCACTTATTATGCTATGTCACAGAATTAGAAGTAATTGTAGTCATACAAGGAAAGGAGTTTATTTCCAAATATGTGTTGTGATATTTCATAGGATAGTTTGTTATAATCAAAGCAGTAGCAAAAGAAGTTGCAGATTGTTGGTTTTGTCACTGATTCATGCATGAATATACTGTTTGGTAAACGGGAACAAAAACAGTATGAGTGAGATATGCATAGTTGCTGAATACTGTTTACATGGTGTATGTTATTCAGTATGGGAAGGTATAAGTTTATATTTCTATTTTTCGGGCTGAATGTATTTTTAAGTACTTTTGCAAACATGGCTCTTTTTATGGTTTATGAGCTGAAAAATCACAATGGAGTCTTTGGGCCAGATTCCAAAACTAGTTGTTGCCAGTGTGGCATGCCAAAGAAAGACTCCAGCAGACCAGATATGGATGGGATTTCAAAAGACACATTGCAAACAGTCTGAATACTTAATTATTCAGCATAAGCTAGTTATGAATTCTGCACACACCTTTGGATTCCAAAATACATCATGCACGCTGAATGCAAATGCAAAAAGCTCTAATGGTGACTCTGTTTCCAAAATCCTTGGCATACCTGCAATGAATGAACTGCAAAAGGCTGCAATACTGCAAGCCATGGAGGAGGATGGGACTGTGTGCCATAAAAGGCAGCCAGCTAGAATGAAAGCAAGGCTGCAGCTAAACCGATTGTTAGAGCAACAAATAACTGATATGTACCGACTAGACAGACAGCTGGCACAGGGTGTGTAAAAAATGTATGACCCACACATCTCTCTCCAGACATTGCAAGGCAACCCCATTCTTCTTGAAACAAAAGTGTGTCTCAGCCTTGGTGTACAGGCATCTGGGACATTCCAAAGACACATGGGGTGTGTTGTAGGAGTGTCACAGACAGCTGCTGGTCATATCCTGTCAAAATTTCTGGCAGCAATATTCACCAAGGTGGATTAGTAGATGCACTTTCCATCTATCCCAATGGAGTAGAGAACTGTTATGCACCAGTTCTATAACCTTGCAAACTTCCCACATGTGCTTTGTGCTTTAGATTGCACCCACATCCATATCAACACTCCAGTTTATCCAGAAGCAGATACATCAACAGAAAGGGGTGGCCATCCCTGAACTTCTAGTTAATGTGTGCAGCAAATGGCAGCATAGCAAACATAATAGCAACACACCCTGAAATTATCCATCATGCTGCCATATGGAGGGAAAGTGGTCTGAGAACCACAGTGAGCAAGGTGAAATATCAAGGTGTGTTTGGGAAACAACAAGGGACAACATCCATGAAACACAATCTTATCTGTCCACTATAAAAAGATGCAAACAAAAAAACAATTCAGGACATAATGCAGAAGTGTTGTCAATAGCACAAGCAGCATATATCAATGTAAAGTAGAGATAATCTAATGTAACAAATGAAGTTACCTATGGTTACAAAAATATCAACACCAATGGCATCAGACTTATCAACATTCATAGACAGATGACACTGACAGTGATTAGCAAAGCAATCATCATCACCACGGGGTAAGACTGACACTACCAGACAGAGTGGCTTGACTGTTAGTGTTAGTGTAACACAGTCTACTGTGCCCAGCACTGATGGCTCACACCATGGCCTGGTTCATCCCTACTATGTCGGAACACTTGGTTCAAGTTGCTCTACAGAGGAGACTGATGGGGTGATACCAACATGTGAAGATAAACTATGGGAAAGAGCATGAATATAAGTTGACTGTCTGGCTGTGACTGCTGGGGCCATATCAGACTGGCCAGAAGCAAACGTGTGTGCACACTCCAACATAGACATTGATGTCTGGGGGCAAGATTTGGTCTACTGAGAGGGTGACTGCCTCTCCCATGTAGCAACTGGCACAGTCAGGGCACAGAAAGGCCTACTTGTACTATGGCACTGTTGAAAAACTGTCATAGCCAGGGATTCTACAGAACATGCCACAGATAACATACTTTTATGCTGTGCAGATAATGGTGCCATGACCTGAACATGTATGTGCTCCTGTCCTTCATACAGCACACCCAGGTGGTGCTTAAAATGGTCTGTGGCAAGGAAAAGTGCACAGATGTCAGATCCATTACATTGCTGTGAATGTTCATTTGCCTGTAGGAGTAGGTGGATATTCTCTGACA
Organism: Protopterus annectens; assembly: GCF_019279795.1. Taxonomy (NCBI): domain Eukaryota; kingdom Metazoa; phylum Chordata; order Ceratodontiformes; family Protopteridae; genus Protopterus; species Protopterus annectens. The sequence continues at coordinate 1,594,943,312 of NC_056732.1, read as the reverse complement.
CATGCCCATACTCACCAGCTACACATTTACCTCTACTACACTGTACTGCCAGGAACTGTCAACATCAGCAGCAGTCACAACACAGGGCTGTTGTCCACAATCCTCATCCTGTCCACCATCTGATGTCCTCTCATTGTCAGAATGGCTGGAAAAGTTTTCCTCTGTAAATGAGGCTGCAGATACATTCACATGACTGTCACCATATGGGCCTGACTTTATCAGCCTGTCAGTGTCCTGAATGCCAGGTGCCATGCTACCATCCTGAGACACATCAAGTCCCACATCGGGATCAGTGGATAGCCAAATGGAGGATAAAGGCAGTTGATGTGCTAAAAGAAGAGACAGATTCACAGGTCAGAAGAATGTACTTACATCACATGCTGTATTTCATTAATGGCATATGACACATATATCTCACTGTAATGTTACATATAATACTGACTTTTCATGAGGCCTTGTTTGTGTATGGGCCATGGACTCTATATAAGAGGGAATTGACAATTACCTTACATTTCCAACAAACAAGACATAAATGAGGAAAAGAAGCATAACACATGCCTGACAAATCCTGCTAGGAAGATGCCGGTGGATGTGAGAGATGAAATGCAACTGTTGTAGGGAAACAAAGTCAGAAACATAGCATCCTAATTCTTAATCACATCCTTGCCAGTATACATCATTCTGACAGTGGATATCAATGGTGGCTGGTGACTTCAAATCAAAGGGGGGCTGCAGGAGACAGCTGAAAGGGTGGGGCCAATGAGAAGGGGTGTGGCCAACTAGAAAGGTGTGGAGCTATGCTAAAAAACACAAAAACTGGGACTTTAATTAAATATGCTGCCCTGGGTGCAAAACTGTTATTATGAGAGTCCAGTCAAGACAAAATGAAGTGTAAAATAAAAAACATTTCAATGTATTGGCTACATGACAGCTTACTTAATATCTAGATGTAAACAAAAAGGTTGTGAGGCATAAAAAATCACTTTTTAAATACATTACTGGAATGCCAGTTAAAATAAAGTATAAAAAGGCAAGCAGCCAACCAACATGCATTTTCTGAATAAGCATAAATCAAGAGTATAAAATATGTTCTAGTTTTCTGTCATTCTGAAAATCAAGGACAGATTAAAAGCCATGACTGTACTTGTGTCTATCTTGGATGGGGGGATACTCTAACTGCATAACTGCTCCTTGCCTTGCTTGGACACATCCAAAGTCACTACATGGGGGAGTGGGGTACAAGTTTGTCACAATTTGAAATGTCTCTGGCTGACGGTGATGGGCCAGCCCCTGACACATGTATCATATACTCTCAACCTCAGAGCAAGAAATCTGGATAAAACCATAAATAAAAGTAGGACAAAGGCCCAAAAATACAGATAATTTTTAAATATTGCTCTTGCAAACATAGAAAGTTAAGTAGTAGGTCTTGCATCAGTATGAATTTTCTGAAGAGTATGAAATCTGAAACTCAAACATCTGTCGTTTTCTAACTTCAATCTTTAATGAAAATCTAGATATTCTGCGAAAATCTGTACACAGACACATGCTTTACACATTCTTTTTGGAGAGAAGAATGATAAACTGCATATATAGAGGCAAAGAGCCTATGTGCGATCACATTTGTAAACATGAAAATGCTGAAACTGTCACAGCCTTAGCAGTTTCCTGTGATTTGATTACAGGATGTCATATTATCTTATAATTTTATCTCCTTCTCTTGCATAATATATGCTAATCAAAGCTTTTATCAAAGTCAAACACTTTCATACTGAAGCATTTATTCATCTAATAAACAAAATATCTGATCTTGATTTTTTTGCACTACAACAAGCTCGGTGATGTAAAAGTAGCATTTAGCCAACTGTCACTACAAATTAGCTCTGACTAAGTAACAAGAGTGTCAGTGCATTTGCACTTTGTCTATATAGATTAGATTACAACAAAATTCATATTACATTCCCCATTGTCTGTTTTCTTGACCAAGTTCACCCATTTGGCTTTTACATTCCTATATACACACACTGTAAAAACATGTTTTTTTTTTTAAGATTTTACTAAGCTGCCTTTGAAGGAAATAGTTTTAACACATTATTGATCTACTAGTGATATACAAGAAACAGAAAAAAAGAGATTGTTCACAATTATTCACCAATTACTCCATTCATTATATACGATTAGAATGAAACCACACATGACATTTTAACATGCACCTGAGCAGCTTTAATGATCAAATCCAGGAATTAAATGACTACAGCTGCAGAGGTTCAAGTTGTAGCCAAAGTCATTGTGCCAACGCCTACAGCTCAGCATTTCTAAAGCCTTCTAATCATCCAGTAACTGTAGTTATTATAACTCCTTCATCCCCACTTATATAAATATTCAGCTAATTAATCCAAACCAAAGCCATGAAGTTTTAATGCCTACCACAATAATGCAGACTATGTGCATTTTTATGCTGTTTTAACTACACTTAAAGTTTGTCATGCCATTTCTGATTTCTTCAGAAATTAATAGGACTGTAATGAGTTTTTCAGGTTCTCTTATTATATAACTACATACAATACAGATACATGTGAAATGTGAAGCAATAAATTATTTATCCTGACCATTTATTTATTTTTTATTTTATTCATAGAATATATCAATTGTAGTAGACCATATCTGAAGTTTACACATAACATCAGTAGGACTGGAATTAATTATTTGGACACTTACATCTTCAATGATGGATACACTTTTCAACCCAGAATTTACAGGAAAGAAACCTTCTGTAATTCATATTTGGAATATTCTAGTAACCACCCATACACCCAGAAAAAAAGCATCTTGAAAGGGCAATGTATAAGGGCTGCTAGAATGACCACCCGTAAAGAAGATGTGATTAAGGAAATTAGATTTATAGGTGAATTGTTTTGAGGACGGGGATACCTGGAGGATTTAGTTAAGGACATCACACAATATGTGATAAATGAATGGGGGAGAAAATATACCCCACTTTTGGGTAATGACATTATGTTGCAGAACAAAACAAATAAAAGTGGAATTGATGATGGATATCAAACGGATTACATCTTAGAATTTAGTCAGTATTGAGGAGAAATAAAGAACATCATAGAAGAAAATTGGAACATCCTAACCAGTGATGATATGATGGGTGGTAAAACTGGAGAGAAACCATCCTTTCTATATAAAACTGGGATGAATATCAAAAGGATGATAGAAGTTAGAACAACCAATAAGAATAAAACAGCTAATAAGAATAGAGAAGGAACTAAAAGATGTGGGCATTGTAATAAATGCTCATACATTTTGGAAGACGAGCAGATATGTTTGGAAAACAATATCAGAAGTAGAATATATTTCAGTAAGGGGAACTGTCAGACACAACATTTTGTATATATGGGGAAGTGCACATCATGTTTTAGTTTTTATGTGGGAAAAACAGATAGAAGGTTGCGAAACAGGATTTTTGACCACCTTTACTGTATCAAAAAGAAAGATAAGAATAATGCATTGTACAGGCATTTAGAAGGAAGTACTGGATGTGACTCATTTAGGTTCGCTATATTGGAGGTGGTTAGGAGTAACCCAAGGGGTGGGGATGTTAAGGCTATACTGGGGGACAAAGAAATCAAATGGCAGATAAGGTTAAATGCTGCAAGTGCTCCTGGTATTAATGAATATATTCTCACTAAACCTCTCATCAGGATTTAAGATATACATTAGTTAATAAAGCATTTAAAACAAAACCCTACTTACTTGCTGGATAAGTGTAACATACACTCATACCCTTGAGAGTCTCTGAAAGTGTTGTGAGTATTAATGCATATGTGTATATTGCAATACACATTGTGGATTATAATATTTTATTGCACATCCTTTGACTAACATAAACGGTTCCTTTTAGGAACAGGATGAATGTACATGTATTATGTGTTAGTCATTGTAATTATATAACATATTTTATGTTTCATTATGTTTTTCATACATATAATAGATTTTCACATTGTTTTTAAATACATAAGGTTTTTTAAGTCTTAATTGAAATGATTAAGTTTATAATTGGTGTTATGGGCGGGAATTTAGAATATATAAAGGTTTTACAATGAATGCTGAATGTTCTGATGAAATCTACGATTTGTAGAAGAAGGTGCTCAACCAGTTTTTACTATTTGATACAATAAACTCGTGGTTTTATATAAAAATTGGATCCTGTCACTGTTTTTCTTAGGATCTCATTTGTGCTGCTGTTGTTGGGAGATTTATCCAGACCAGACATAATGTATAATCCATCTTCTGCTGCTTGCTGTGTTGCTCTCTTGCACATTACAAATTACATAGCAAATAGCATATTTGTATAAACTATTTTTTTTTCTTTCAATTACTGATTTTAATTTTAGGATTTAGTTCCCGGAACTAGTGCTAGATTCTCCAGCACTGCATTCTTGGCATGGACCTTTCAAAAAATATTAGATTTTGAAAACAAAATAATGGGAACAACAAGAACATAGTTAAATTCAGCACCTTTGTACCAAATATGCAAAATCTGTCAGATACATTAACAGAGTTAAACAATTTTGGAATATATACATATCTAATTATGACCAAGACATGTTCTACCCTCGACATATTCTCAAATGTAGATGACTTGCAGGTTGTGTGCACTGCACCTGCATTGCTAAGACTTTTAATCTTTTTTTTTTTTTTTATTATTAGGTAAGCATCTGACAATGACCAAATGCATTGTAATCTGTCTCAGATCTCTGACAAGAACCAAATGCATTGTAATGTCATTACTAATGTGGCTCAGATATCTCTCAGATCTCTGAGAACTTAACTTGCCTATGGCTGCACCTATTTCTCAGAATCCTTCTTTTAAGCAATCATTGCAGGCTTAGACTGAAATTGGTAATTTGTGAACAGAGCTTTACCTTAGTATATACAAAGCTGAAATAACTAAATAAATAAATAAAATTACAGGCCTCATCGAAATACTCACATATTCTCACTCTCCCACACTCCCATACTCCTATACTCTACTCCCACACTTCCATGTTTCCATTGATGGACATTCAGATAATATTACAGAATGGAAAGTTCTATTTTGTTGTCATAAGTGAAGCAATACTTTTCATTTTTAAATATTTCTTTTTATAACCCAGACAGGAAAAACCTATCACAGACTAGTGAGTGAAGTGGAACACTGGTGCATTTTCTCGCACTCCACAAACCAAGCATCTAAATTTAATTTATTTTATTCTACCCAGTGATTTGGGAACAAATCTGGCTGCTTAGCAAAATTGTTCATTTAAAAATGCCCAACATCCATAAGTGAATTAACATTATTTAATAAATACACCTTTGAGTTCTTTATAACAGCTGCAGATAATAGCAGGGCACATTCCACATCAACTGCTATAGTAGTATATTCATTTAGTAAATAAAATATTGCATTACACATATTGATTACAGTTTTTTACACATACCACCAAGAAGAAAAGAATATACTGTAGTGTAGTCACTTCTCACTTGAACTTCTTTTTCAGCTGTGGCACGTCCAGCAAACGAAATTAGGAAGTCAATCTTCAATTAGTAAAATAAAAGATCCACAACCGCAAACGAGTTAACTAACTTGCTGCAACTGGTTGTTTCTCTCTCTTTTCCCAGCACATAAAGCCCGCAAAGAGAGTGAGAACCAATCAGCAGCCATTTAGCCCATCCACATCATGTACATGCCTACGGACATGGCAGTCCGAGCCCCTTTCTATTCTATGCGGTTACAAATCACAGACTGCTGGGCATCACACTGATGCCTTCATTCATTAATCCAGACTGCAGCAGGCTGGAGTGGATTTCTTATTTTGAGAAACAACACTTTTTTTTTAAACCCGGAACTCGTTCTGCACAAAGTGCGCATGCTCGCAGATGAGTCAGTCAGAGTAAAGTAGCCGGCTGATAAGAAAGACAGTAAATAATAATAACTTAATAAGCAAAATAATTATTTATAGTAAAAAGTTCTTTTTTCTTTTTTCTTGCTGGGAGGGCTGCAGTCCTGCAGTCCGATGGCACGAGTCACTACTGGTGGATATTATATAGGGTCTATGTTATATATTCGAATGTCCAAAATGTCGAATACCATATGGTCGACATTTGGAATATAATTAAAAAAAAAAAGAAAAGAAAAACACACCTTAACAGTGTGAGCAGGGAGGCAAACCCCCCTGCATCCCCCACACCCCCCTACTTAAATATACCAACTCTGAGACTGCACTTCAGTGCAGAAAAGGGAAATTCTTCCATTCTGCACTGTACGGCTCCATTAAAAGTCAATCTTCAAACACTTGAAATGTCTAGCATATGGTCTCGACCATATGATGTTTGACATTTCCAGCGTTCGAAGATTTGACATAGACCCTTATATACACATACCAGTTGTTTATCCATGAGATGCTGATGCAGGCTGTTCTATGAATGGCTAGAAGGACATGGTATTAATGGAGGACAACAACAGGAATAACAGTAATGCCATGTATGAAAGAGAGATAATAGCATACCAAGGACACCCTTCGGAAGTGGTGAGTTTGTGTGTCATAATGCAGTTCTTGCAGTTGTAAAGTAAAGGCAAAGTCAGCACTGTCATGTATGAAGGCAATGGAATAGTCACATGATAATATATTCATTACAGTAACATGGGCAGCTGATACATGCCATTCGGTGCATCTATTGGCCAGATGTCTCTGTGTGAAAAAGCAGGGACATTAATTTTATGTAGCGCAGGTCTGTTCACATTTCGGCAACCTATGATCATGTTGTGCTACCATGCCTAGTCTGTCTGTAGGTGCATCCAAATGGCTTGTGCCCACAGAGGATATAACTGTAGTTTACAATGTGAGGGGAATACCAATATGACAGTAAACAGCAGTGGCCTGACATGAAGCTGAGACAGTAACAGGTGATGCTCATAGTAACACTGTATGGAGACACTCACTGCCATTTCCAGCTGTTGTGCAGAAGTAGATGGACATGTGAACATTAATGGAGACCACATTGCACATTTAGTTGCACTGTTCTGTCTATATTGCAGTTGTATGGCTACATGTCACTACACTTATTTTGATCATCTTCTCCCTGTGTGGACCCAGGTGCATGGTGCAGTTCCACTGCTGCAACAAAAAAATGATAATACATGAATATTTGTGCAACAACAATATGTACTGATTTACTCTATATGCATCAGTGTTATGCAGAGTAACACATACTTGCGCAGTGTGGAATAATTGTTCTATACCACCTTTGGGTATGTGGTGCTCCCCAGTTGCCATATACAAGAATACAAAAAACTCTGTGATGTCATCAGGGAATTTCAGTAGTGGGCCACCACCAATGGCATCCCTCGATCTCTCATACTGTTGTACATTGTTGGCTGCATGGAGGATCATGTCAGAGCAGCATTGACGACAGACCTCCCAGGACCAGTTTGTGACCTCCTGCAGCATTAATTATGTTGGTGAGGTCAGTCCAGACTTGATTCCTCCATATTATATTTCATGTCTGTCCATGTTGTCTCAGAGCATCTATAGGATCATAGGAAGTTACTAGGCTATTGGCCCTGAGGCCATTACAAGCCTAGCCAAAAATTCATCCCATGTTCTGACAAGTCAGCACCTGATCACCCTGTCTAGCAGGGACACAAGTGGAATTCCAGGGGGTTATTTTCTGTTCCCCATACAGTTATCCAGGTTGTGCTTAAAAATGGTTAATGAGGTACTCTGCTTAATATGGAGAGGGAGTCTATTCCACAGAAGGGGGAGTCTCAGGTACACAAATCTATCCTGCCAACAAGTCCTATTGATGTCACAGACCAGGTTGAGGTCGCATGTGCTGGTTACTTGAGTCAAGCATGACTTGCGGATATGCAGCAGTCCCATCAAGGCATGATCTGAGATTGCTTTGTATGCCAGACAGAGGTCACCTCTGAGGAGTCTGTATGAGACTGAGTAGAGGGACAGGGCCTTTAGCCTATCTGAGTAGGGTAGATGTTTAAGGTCCTGGATTCTCCTGGTGAGGAACGTCTGTGGTCTCTCCAGCTGCTGCATGTGCTTTGTGAGGTACATGCTGAAAGGGGCATTGTACTCAATAATGGGTCTTATAAGGAAGAATACAGGGATGTTATGACCACCTTTTCCCTGGATGAGATACCCTTACTAATGAGTTAGGCCATGTAGAAACTTTCCATACAACGGAGGCAATATGGTGGTCAAAAGTCAGTTTGCTATCAACCTGGATGCCCAATTCCCTGATTGTCAGCTTCGGACCTTGTTATTAATGTGATAATTTGTGGGGATGTTTCTCTCCTGAAAGGGGATGATGATGCATTTTTTGGCATTCAGCTTGAGGCCATTTTTGTGGCATCTGTCGTTTGCTTGGGTAAGACCCCCTTGGAGGATGTCTACATCACTAGGGGAATTGATGACACTCCCCAACTTGAAATCATCTGCAAACTTGGCCAGCCATAGGTTCATTGGTTCATAGGTTCATACTAGGCTATCTGCCCTAGGGCATTTATAAGCCTAGCCATAGTGTGTTTGGCTTTCGCCACCCATTTTAAATTAATTTTGCTATGCCCTTTTTCGAGGCTAGTATACTGTGCCTCTGTCTAACAGTGACACAGAAGTGATACCCAGGGTAAACCTACGATCTCCCATTCACTCATCAAGATTCCTCTTGAAGAGAGTCAATAAGGGACACTGCCTAACCTGGACTGGGATTTTATTCCAGAGTGAAGGGTGCCTCTGGGTTATGAATCTGTCCCTCCAGCATGTCCTATTTATTTCAGTGCTGAGGTTCAAGTCTCTCGAGTGCGTGGCTCGATGGGATTTGGATTTTCTGAGGTGCAGCATGTCCATTAATTCCGGGATGGACATGGCTTTATATGTCAGGCACAGATCGCCTCTGAGCAGGCGGTATGCCACTGAGTAGAGCTGGAGTTTCTTAACCGGGCATATGGCATCTGTTTGAGCCCTTTGATCCTCTTGGTGAGGTACTTTTGGGGTCTTTCCAGTTGCTGCAGGTGTCTGGTAAGGTACATCCCAAAACGGGCATTGTACTCAATTATGGGCCTGATGAGGGATGAGTAAAGAGGCACGATGACCTCCCCTGATCTAGATGTGAATCCCTTCATGATTAGGTCGGTTATATAAAATGTTTTTCTAACCACTTTGGCCACGTGGTTGTGAAATGAGAGATTGCTATCAACTTGGGTCCCCAGGTCCCTAATTACTTCTTCTGTACTTAATGGATTACCACCTATGTGGTAATTTTTTGGCAATTTGTTTTTGCCAAAGGGGATGACTATACACTTTTTGGTGTTTAGCTTAAAGCCATGGCTCTGGCACCAGTTGTCTGTTTCTATGAGGCCCTTTTGGAGGATGCTTGTGTCAGCTGGAGAGTCGATTATGGTGCCCAGTTTGCAGTCATCTGCGAACTTGGTCACCCACAGTCCTTCCATGTTGGCCTGTACCTCCGAGAAATATATACCGAGCAAGAGAGGTCCCAGGACTGAGCCTTGTGGGACACCACTTGTAACTGGTTTGGAGTCTGACATGGCTCCAGCAATTCTAACAATGTGGGTTCTGTCCTTGAGCCAGTTTGCAACCCATCTAGTTACATAGGGGTTTATATTTAAGCTGGTGAACTTATCTATAATGCCCGAGTGGGGTATTGTATCGAAGGCTTTTGTGAGGTCCAGGTAGGCTGTGTGGACCACCTTCCCCTCATTAATGGCCTTGGTGACTGCTTCAATGAAATTGACCAGGTTTAAGAGGCAGGATCTGCCCTTAACAAAGCCGAACTGGGTAGGATCCAGTGTCTGTAGGTCCCCAATATCTTTATTTATGAGGTCCATGGTAATCCTTTCCATAGCTTTGCAGACCAAGCTAGTCAGGCTTATGGAGCGATAGTTTCCAGGATCCATTGAGGCACCACCTTTGTGGAGAGGGCCCACTGTTGCTGTACGCCACTCTTTGGGTACATATCCTGTAGTAAGGCTGAGATTGTACAGTAGTTTTATGTTTGGGTTTAGCTCTTTTTGGAGTTCATGTAGGACGCAGCCTGGGACACCGTCTGGTCCCATTGATGCTGTGTTTTTTGCTTTGGAGAGGGCGGCTCTTACCTAAGCATCTGAGATGTCAGGGGGGCATCACTCTGCTGTGATAGATATTTGCCCTTTTGGTAGGGAGGGGGGGAGAAGTTTGCGCTGAACCTGTCAGCTAGCATGTTGGCAATGTCTGTGGGTTCAGTGTATTTTTTGTCATTTTGGACTAATTCTGAGCATATCTGGAAATTCCCACCCAGGTTCCTAACATAACTAAAGAAAGCCTTGTGATTATCCTTTGTGTCCTGTGCAATTTTTCTCTCAAAGCTGGCCTTAGAAGATTTTATGAGTGCCTTTAGTTTTTTGCTAATACTGATCAGAGATGCCTTCCCTTTTTGGGATTTTGCTCTATCATGTAGTAGCTTCCTCCTTCTATTGTATAGTTTGTTTATAGCTGGGGTCCACCAGACAGGACGTCTGCCTTTGGAGGATTGGGTCTTGGTTTTATTTGGGATTGCATGATCCATGCATTCCTGAAGGTGTTCATAGAATGCATTTATAAAGGATTCTGCGGTCTGGGCCGTATTTTCCACAGGCCCAGGGGCTTTGAAGGATTCCACCTCAGTTTTGAGGTGTGTGAAATTTAGAGAAGTTTTTCACTGTGGCTTTCTGGGCAGGGGGGTGGGATCGGGATGTGAATATCCAGTGAGATTAGTTTATGGTCTGATCTTACCAGTGAGGGATACACTTCTGGTCTGGAGCATAAAGTCCCCATGTTGGTGATGATCAGGTCCAGTATGTTTTTCCCTCTTGTGGGAGTGATAACAAGTTGTTCCATAGCATTTGAGTTTATAAATTCTAGGAACCTTTGGGCTAGGGTGTTGGAGCTAGAGTAATGCTCCCAGTCTATGTTTGGGTAGTTGAAGTCGCCCAATATAATGGTCTTTGGAGAAACTTTCATATTTTCCAGTGTTCTCAGGAAGGCTGAGTGGGGTTCCTGGGTTTGGGACGGTGATCTGTAGCAGGCTATAAACTGGAAGGCAGTTTTACCCACTGTTAGTTGCACATGGATAGTCTCTGATGCTTCGTGCTGTGCCACCAACCTGGAGGTGTGGGTATCTTTGAAGAATATTGATACTCCCCCTCCTTTTGTGGTTCGGTCCAAGTTTTGGGGCCAAAAAGCATGGTATGAGGTATAACCTGGTAGTGCTGGGGTGCTCTCGGGAGCCTTGAATCAGGTTTCTGTTACTGCACAGATATCGATGTTCTCCATGCTAAGGAGAATTTCGAGTGCATGCATCTTGAGGTTTAGACTTCTGGCGTTGAGTAGCATTACTCTTAGTTTCTTATCACTTGTAATACCTATGGAGGTGGGTTTGTCTTTTGAGCCTTGCCTAAAAAAGGCACTATGGGGGTAGCAAGAGCCTTTGCCAATATCCGAAAACCCAGGGGTGACAGGTGCAAGTTGTCCCTAGTGAAGCATTGTGGCTTGTCAAGCATGTCATCTTAGGCTGACAGGCATTGGATCCCCTTTGAATGACACCAATACTTAAGCCAATTGTTGAAATTGATCATCTTGTCTTCATATTGTGGCATCATTCTTGGTGAGGGTAAGATACTACTCAAGGTCAGGGTCATACCGGCCTGGGATACATGCTCAGAGAGCTCCTCTATGTCTCTTTTCATGTAGTCCAGGGAGGTACGTCTCAGGTCATTCAAACCAGCATGGACAATGACAATGACTGAGTCATATTTGTACTTGCCTTGGAGTGACCTGAGTGCTTGTGTTATGTGGCAGATCCTAGCGCCCGACAGGCAGCTCATCATGACCTTCTCCTTGTTCAGCCTGGTGAGCGGGACGTCAGTGTGCCTGACGACAGAGTCACCTATTACAAGTGTATCAGGCATGTTGTTTAGCCTTAAGGGCTGTGACTGTTGGGCACACTGGCTTTGTGAGCTAGGTGATGCACATGTTTTGTTTTGGGGTAGCGGTTGCTTGGGTGTCTGCTTTGGAGGTCTCTGCTGCTTAGGCAGATTTTTATTTAGAGCCTCCGAGTATGTTTTTGTGTGTTTATGTGTTTGGTTTGCTGTCATGGTAGGTCTATGTGAGACTGGAATTGTAGTGAGTGTGGTTTCCTTCTCCTCCTGACTGGTTACGCCAGTACTGAGTTGAGAGAGCTTAGCCTACAGTTTGGCTATATGGTTGCATCTCTCACATGTGTTGGAATTTGTTGGGAGGAGGAGAGGGTTGTCTGTGTACATGAGGCAGTTGTAACATTGCCTCAAGATTCCCAGATTCACCAGCTGGACCGGAGAGGAGATTGACAAATGACCTTTGGACATGCTAGAATAGTACTGGGAATTCCTTTATAATTGAAAAAAGGGCCAATGGGGAACAAGGTACTCAAGGGGAGTTTGTGAGGGTGTAGTGCTTTTAATTTCTTTAGTGCTGACTTATATAATTGCTTTAGTGCCATAGCCCACTGGTTTTGGCCTGCACCTCAGAAAAGTATATCCCAAACAACAGAAAGCCCAAAGTCAATCCCTGGGGTACACCGCTCATTACAGGTCTACTGCTTGAGGTGGCTTCCCCTATTTTGACTAGGTGGGTTCTGTCAGTGAGTCAGTTTGCTACCCACTGATAACACATGGATTGATACCTATTTGTGAGAGTTTATCTATTATACCTGAGTGGGGAATAGTATCAAAAGCTTTGGCCAGGTCAAGGTATATGGTGTGCACTGTTTTCCCCTCATCCATGGCTTTGGTAACTGTCTCAAGGAAGTCGACCAAATTTAACAGACATGACCTCCCCTTCACCAAAACCAAACTGTGGGGGATCGAGTGTTTGGAGTTTGTCAATATCCTTATTAATGAGGCCCATGATAATCCACTTAATTTAGGCTGATGGGTATATAATTTCCTGGATTAGTGGATGATCTACCTTTGTGCAAAGGGATGACAGTGGCTGTCCTCCACTCTACTGGGATGAAGCCGGTACTCAGGCTTTGACTGAATAGGATGCCAAATTGTGCCGCAAGTTCCTGCCTGAGTTCATGTAGGATGCAGCTTGGGGTGTTAGCGAGTCCCATGAAGGATGTATTTTTTTGCCTTTGAACATAGAATTGCTTAAGAAAGGGGGGGAAATGTATTTCCATTTTCAATCAAAGGGGAGTTTTTACTACCTGTTGTCAATTTAGCTATACTACAGGTTTGGGTTTTTTAAATTTTTAAAGAATTTGGGCCCTTTGGTTAACCCCCCCCCCCCCCCCCCCCCCCCCCCCCCCCCCCCCCCCCCCCCCCCCCCCCCCCCACCCCCACACTCCCCGGCCCCCCCCCCCCCCCCCCCCCCCCCCCCCCCCCCCCCCCCCCCCCCCCCCCCCCCCCCCCCCCCCCCCCCCCCCCCCCCCCCCCCCCCCCCCCCCCCCCCCCCCCCCCCCCCCCCCCCCCCCCCCCCCCCCCCCCCCCCCCCCCCCCCCCCCCCCCCCCCCCCCCCCCCCCCCCCCCCCCCCCCCCCCCCCCCCCCCCCCCCCCCCCCCCCCCCCCCCCCCCGCCCCCCCCCCCCCCCCCCCCCCCCCCCCCCGCCCCCCCCCCCCCCCCCCCCCCCCCCCCCCCCCCCCCCCCCCCCCCCCCCACGCCCCCCCCCCCCCCCCCCCCCCCCCCCCCCCCCCCCCCCCCCCCCCCCCCCCCCCCCCTTCCCTTTTTTTCCCCCAACCCTTAAAGGGGAAAAGGGGGGGTTAATTTAAAAAACCCTTTAGGGGGAAAACCCCCTTTTTTTATTCCAAATTTTAAAAAAACCAAATTTTTTTGGGGACCCAAAAAAAAAATGCTCCAAACACCCCCAAGGAAGGGGTTTTAATTTAAAACCCCTTTCAAACCCCTTTTTTTTTGGGTTTGGGGGGGGATTTCCTTTTAAAAATTTTTTTTTTTTCTTTCAAAGTTAGCTTTGGATGATTTTATGAGGGACCTTAGTTTCTTACTGATACTGATCAGGGATGTCTTTCCTTCTTGGGATTTGCTTTTTGCTAAATTAGTTTCCTCCTTCTATTGTATAGCCTGTTTATGGCAGGGGTCCACCAGACTGGTATTCTTCTCTTAGGGGAGTGAGTCTTGGTTTTGCTAGGGATGGCACAATCCATGCATCCTTGTAGGTGCTCATAGAGTGCATTTGTAAAGGTTTCTGCATCTTGGACACTGTTATTCTTTAGCGTGGAGGCTGTGAAACATACCTCCTCTGTCTTAAGTAAGGTGAAGTTTGCTATAGAAAAGTTTTTCACTGTGGCTTTCTTGGTTGGGGGTGGTGGTGTGGTGTGGACATCCAGAGTGATTAGTTTATGGTCTGATCTAACTAGTGACGGGTTGACCTCCGGTGCGGAACACCTGTCACCCATGTTAGTGATGACCAGGCCCAATATGTTTTCACCTCTGGTAGGGGAGTTTACCAGCTGATCCAGGGCATTTGAATTGATAAATTTGAGGAAGCGCTGGACCTGGGAGTTTGTACTTGAGTAGTTTTCCCAGTTAACGGTAGGGTAATTGAAATCGCCCAATATCAGGGTGTTCGGTAGGACCTTCATGTTTTCCAGTCTCTCCAGAAAGGTGGAGTGGTGGTCCTAGGTCATGGAGGGTGATTTGTAGCAGGCCACAACTTGCATTGCAGATTTGCCTGATGTTAGTTGCACATGGATGATCTCAGAGGTATCACGCTGCGCCACTAACCTGGAGGTGTAGGTATCCTTGATAAATATGGATGCACCCCCTCCTTTTGTGTTTTGGTCCATGTTCTGTGGCCAAAATGTTTGGTATGCATTGTAACCCGGTAGTGCTGGGGTGCTTTGTGGAGCCTTGAACCATGTTTCAGTTACTGCACAGATGTCGACGTTCTCCATACTGAGGAGTGCTTCAAGTGCGTGGATTTTGAGATTTAAACTCCTGGCATTGAGTAGCATAACCCTCATTTTTTATTTGTGCTGTTTACGGAGGTGGGTTTGACTTTTGAGCCTTGCCTAAAAAAAGGCACTATTGGGGCAGCAAGAGCCTTGGCAAGTATTCAAAAGCCTAGGTGCCACTTTAAACTCTATGCAGTCCTGTGCAATGCAAAATTTTATGAAATACTCACTGTGCCATATATTAATATGACATAAAAAACAATGCCTGAATACTTAATCCTTGGAACAACAACATGACTTGTGATAGCTGTAGAAACTGTTTATGGATAGTGCCTTTTTTAGGCAAGGCTCAAAAGACAAACCCAACTCCTTAGAAAACAAAAATGGAAAAAAACTAAGGGTAATGCTGCTCAACGCCAGAAGTCTAAATCTCAAGATGCAGGCACTTGATGCACTCCTCAGCATGGAGAACATCGACGTCTGTGCAGTAACTAAAACCTGGTTCAAGGCTCCTGAGAGCACCCCAGCACTACCAGGCTATACCTCGTATCATGCTTTTCGGCCCCAAAACCCGGGCCGAACCACAAAGGGAGGGGGAGTGTCCATATTCATAAAGGATACCACACCTCCAGGTTAGTAGCAACACATGAAGCATCAGAGACCATACAGGTGCAACTAACCATAGGCAAAACTGCTATACAACTGGTAGCATGTTACAGACCACCCTCCCAATCTCAAGAACACCACTCAGTCTTCCTGAAGACATTGGAGGATATGAATGTATCACAAAATACCATCATACTGGGAGACTTCAACTACCCAAATATAGATTGGGTACATTATTCTAGCCCTAATACCCTAGCCCAAAGGTTCCTGGAATTCATAAATTCAAATGCACTGAACAACTAGTCACCTCCCCACTAGGGAGATAATATACTAGACCTGATCATCACAAACATGGGGACAAATGCTCCACACCAGAAGTATACCCCTCACTAGTGAGATCTGACCACAAACTAATCACCCTGGATATACATATCCCACCTCCACCCCAGCACAAAAGACCACAGTGAAAAACTTCTCAAAAGCAGACTTCACTCTTCTTAAGACTAAGATGGTATCCTTTAAGCCCACTGTGCCAGTGGATACCACATCCCACAATGCCGAATCCTTCACAAATGCTTTCTATGGACATCTCCAAGAATGCATGGATCATGCAATCCCAAACAAATCCAAGTCCCTCTCCACCAAATGTAAGCATCCTGTCTGGTGGACCCCAGCCATAAACAAATTGTATAACAAAAGAAGGAAGCTACTGCACGTCAGAGCGAAATCCCATGAAGGGAAGACATCTCTGATCAACATTAGCAGAAAACTACGTTCTCTCATAAAACATCCAAGGCAAACTTTGAGAGAAAAATCGCTGGACACTAAAGATAATCACAAAGCCTTCTTCAGCTATGTTAGAAACCTGGAAACCCTCAGATATGCTCAGAGTTGGTTCACAACAACAAAAATACACTGAACCCACAGATATTGCTAACATTCTGGCTGACAGGTTCAGTGCAAATTTCTCCCTCCTTCACCCCAAAAGAAGAAATACTTATCCCAGCTGAATGTAATCTCCTGTCATCTCAGATGTCCAAGTGAGAACCACCCTAAACAAAGCAAAAACACAGCATCAATGGGACCTGATGGTATCCCGGGTGCGTGTTATGTGAACTCCAAGAGGAGCTAAACCCACACATAAAAATGCTATTTAACCTTAGCCTTACTGGATATGTACCTGAACACTGGCGTGACAGCAACAGTGGTCCCAACTCCACAAGGGGGTGCCTCTACAGACCCTGGAAACTACCCCAATAAGCTTAACTAGCCTGGTCTGCAAAGCTATGGAAAGAATCATTATGGAACTCATAAACAGAGACATAGGGGACCTACAGACACTTGACCCCACCCAGTTCGGCTTTGTAAAGGGCAGATCCTGCCTTTTAAACCTGGTTGACTTTTTAGAAACAGTCACTAGAGCCATTGATGAGGGCAAAGCAGTCCATACAGCATACCTGGACTTGGCTAAGGCCTTCGACACAATACCCCACTCAGGCATCATAGATAAGCTAAACAGCTTAAAAGTAAACCCTTATGTCACTAGATGGGTTGCAAACTGGCTAAAGGACAGAACCCATAAAGTTAAAATCTCTGGAGCAATGTCAGACTCAAAGCCAGTCACAAGTGGTGTCCCACAGGGATCTGTCCTGGGACCCCTCTTGTTCGGCATTTATTTCTCAGATGTTAAAGCAAACATGGGAGGGCTGTGTCTGACAAAGTTCGCAGATGACTGCAAACTAGGCGCCATAGTCGATACACCAGCAGACACACACATCTTACAAAAAGGCCTCACTGAAACGGACAACTGGTGCCGTAGTCACGGCCTTAAACTAAATGCCAAAAATGTATAGTCATCCCTTTTGGAAAAAAACAAAGTACCCACAAATTATCACATAGACAGCAACCCACTGAGTACAGAAAAAGTAATCAGAGACCTTGGGACCCAAGTAGACAGCGACCTCTCAATTGACATCCACGTTGCCAAAGTGGTTAGAAAAACATTCTACCTTGCACACCTCATCATGAAGGGATTCACATCCAGATCCAAGGATGTCATTGTACCCCTATATTCCTCCCTCATCAGACCCATGATTGAGTACAATGCCCCATTTGGTATGTACCTCACCCGGCATTTGCAACGGCTGGAGAGACCACAAAAGTACCTCACCAAAAGGATCAAGGGTCTCCAACATATGTCTTATTCTGCCAGACTAAAGAAACTTCAGCTCTATTCAGTAGCATACCGCCTGCTCAGAGGTGATCTCTGCCTGACGTACAAGGCCATGTCCAATCAGGATCTGATGGACATGCTCCACCTCAAAAAATCCAAATCTATCAGGACCACGAGAGCTAAAGACTTAAACCTCGGCACAAGTATGAATAGGACATGCTGGAGGGATAGATTCATAACCCAGAGGCTTCCCATGCTTTGGAACAGGATCCCAGTTTGTATTAGGCAGAGCCCCTCACTGACTCTCTTCAAGAGAAATCTTGATGAGTGGATGGGAGATCATAAGTTTACAAAACAACCAAGTAGACCAGCAAGAGCAGACGTGGAGGTAAATAGTAATCCTTTATTGAATACAGACCGGTTTCAGCAAATGTTGCCTTCTTCAGTGTAGGACAAAACAACAGAGTCCCATCCATCAATCATTAAATAGAAATTGTCAGCCAATAAGCCAACAGAAGTCATAAATATTAATGATGTAATAAGAAGTAGCCATAGCCCAGAACATTTTTTTTTGGTTAAAATGGCTAAATCCTAACCAGTAATATACATTGCTGAAGCATAGAGTAACAAAGTAACCTTCAAAAAAACCCTGAATTGCCCAAAACCAACCAATACAAAAAATGACAATAAACATATTTTCCAGAAATGAATATATGTTTAAAAGGAAATGCATGAAAAAATACATAGACTGTGTGGTGCCCAAAGACCAATCTATGTATTAATTTTACATTGTATATAATACAGTCAGCCATCAGGCATCCAAGATAGAGAAAACACTGCAGTTTGTTCATAAACAAAGTTAATAAACAACAACATCACCATGATCATAATACATGACAATATGATATGCAAATTCTCCATATCATGATTATCCATTGTACCTAAGGTGCCTGAAAGTGTGATTATACACTCAGCAGTATTAAGCTAGTCATCCATATCCAAATAATCCACTCTGCCTAAGTTACCTAGAAAACAAATTAAATATAGCACATAAGTAGTCCAAAAACTACATAGCCATGTTATAATATAATACGGGAACAGCCCATCTGAAAAACACAAAAGACTCTCCTGTAGCCAGATGGACCCACCCCCATATCATGATTATCCATTGTACCTAAGGTGCTTGAAGGTGTGATTATACACTCAGCAGTATTAAGCTAGTCATCCATATCCAATTGATCCACTCTGCCTTAGTTACCTAGAAGACAAATTAAATATAGCACATAAGTAGTCCAAAACTACATAGCCATGTTATAATATAATGGAACAGCCCATCAGAAAAACACAAAAGACTCTCCTGTAGCCAAATGGACCCACCCCATCCAATATCTATACAACCTGAGGAAGAAAAGACATTAAACAGGAATAAGGACCGAACATGAAAAATAGTATAGGTTAGGCCCATGGAAATTATGCTCATAATAATGAATCAACTATAAATGATCATTAAGCCCAGGGTAAAACAGACCCCCTAATGTAACTATCCAATATTTCTCTTTATGATCTAATAGGTCATGCCAGCCCTGTTTATGACTTCTGTCACCAGTGATACGTTCTATAATCATAAAATTGAATCTAGCCTGTGGATGTTTAAGAGTGTGTTGATACAAAGCACTAGTCAATTTGTGATTTCTAATATCACTGCGATGTTCATTCATTCGAGATCTAAGGGCCCTAGAAGTTTGGCCTACATAGAATGCACCGCAATGACAAGATGCTAGGTACACTACCCAATCACTACTACAGTTACCAAATATTTTAATGTCGAATATCTTGGTGGTGTTGCGACTTGAAAATTCCTTTGATTTGGGCATATAAGAACACGATCCACAATGGCCACAGGGAAAAGAGCCCAATAGCTCATCACCTTGTATAGTAAGTTGTTTATGAATAGTCCCTCCGCTAGCCATATGTTTATAATGTGACAAATAAGAACCCAAAGTTTTCCCCCGCTTGTACGAAAACCGACATTGTGGTCCCAAAACTGACCTCAAGTGGTCATTGGCCAGTAGGATGTTCCAATGTTTGTTAATAATATTCCTAACCATATTGATGTTTCTTCCATAAGTCATAACAGACCTTACGGGAGTACAAGATGTATTATTATTCCTAGTTTTGTATTCCAATAGTTGTTCCCTGTTCATATGATTTGCCCTACATCTGGCTAGGTTAATGTCTTGATGGTCATAACCCCTGCTGGCAAACCTCTGACTCAAATCAATACTGGCTGCTTGATATTCCTCGTCCCTAGAGCTAAGACGTTTGATACGTATGAACTGTGACACTGGAATACTTCTGATAGTGTGGCGTGGGTGCATGCTTGAAGCATGAAGCAAGGTATTATATTGTGGGTACTTGTGAAACACCTTACTAGACAAGGTATAGTCATAGTTTTTGGAGACTGTGACATCCAAAAAATTGATTGAATTTTGGTCATGTGTAACTGAAAATTCCAGTCCCCATATATTACTGTTAAGATATTCAACAAATTCATGCAAGTAGCCCAAATCGGCACGCCACACTAACCAGCAGTCATCCAGATAACGTCGCCAGATGTCCATCTCCACCTGATAAATGTTATGTGAGTTCCATTTTGAAGAATAGGGGTGAATCTTCCAATAGTACGTCAGGGGATGATTCTTCAGTAACTGATAGTGAGGGGACCTCTGACAGGGGGTCTCCCAATAGAAAGAAAATTAACAGAATTTTCCCTTTAGAAGGGGCAAGGGACACCGGGGGGGGCAGGAAGCACCGGAAAAGAAACCGTACAGGTTTCGTTTCAGGGTTTACTGAACAATCTTCTGAGCTAGGGTCTATTCAGACTTCAAATCAGAATGTATTAAATTTGTCAAATGTTGTATTGTCTAAGGAACAAATAGCCTTATCGAACAAAGGATTGAATTACATTCCTTCCTTTTTTTCCCAGGAATATCACATCATTCAGGATTTACATGTTTTTTGTCGTACTCTTAATTTAAAATTGTTCTTTGCTGAGGATAATTCAGGAACATCTGATGATTTTTGGTTTGGCAAGTCATCCTTTCAACCACCCATGAATAAATATGTTTCCATATTTATGGACTCAATTTTGAGGGACCTCCATTTTGAGAACCAGGGGCATGTTATGCTAGGAAGTAATCTCACTGCTGATGATAAGTTGGCTTTAGACCAACTATGTAACAACAGGGACATTATTGTTGTTTCAGCTGACAAAGGGGGAGCTGTGGTGGTTCTTAATACTGTTGATTAGATACAAGAAGGGTTGACACAACTATCGGACAAAAAATGTTATATGCATATGTCCATAGATCCCACACCTATTTTCAAGGAAGAAATTGATTCTTTTTTGAAGCTAGCCTTTGAGGAGGGGATTATTAGTAAAAAATGTTTGTCATCATTGATGGTGTCTGAACCTTCTAAGCAGATTTTGTACCTTTTACCTAAGATTCATAAATCTTTGAATAAACCACCCGGCAGACCTATTGTCTCTGGAATAGGATCTCTTACTGAACCTTTATCTGCATTTCTCATGAAATATCTTAAGCCACTTTTAGGTTTGATCAGGTCAAGATTGCAGGACACTACCCAATTCCTACAAATTATTAAAGATACTCAGTTGGAACCAGATTGGTACATGTGTACCTTAGATGTAAAAGCACTATACACCAGTATTCCACATTGGGCAGGTCTACAATCCCTTCAGTATTGGCTAGACAGGGTGAATCTCTACACACCAGGGTTCAACACCTTATTGATTTGTATATCAGAACATGAACTCAATAAAAATGTTCTATATTTTCAAGGCCAGTGTTATTGGCAACTGCAAGGCACGGCCATGGGAGCATCATTTGCTCCCATTTATGCTGATCTTTTCATGGCCTATTTTGAGGAGTACATGATATATGACAACTCACATAACATTTATCAGGTGGAGATGGACATCTGGTGACGTTATCTGGATGACTGCTGGTTAGTGTGGCGTGCCGATTTGGGCTACTTGCATGAATTTGTTGAATATCTTAACAGTAATATATGGGGACTGGAATTTTCAGTTACACATGACCAAAATTCAATCAATTTTTTGGATGTCACAGTCTCCAGAAACTATGACTATACCTTGTCTAGTAAGGTGTTTCGCAAGTACCCACAATATAATACCTTGCTTCATGCTTCAAGCATGCACCCACGCCACACTATCAGAAGTATTCCAGTGTCACAGTTCATACGTATCAAACGTCTTAGCTCTAGGGACGAGGAATATCAAGCAGCCAGTATTGATTTGAGTCAGAGGTTTGCCAGCAGGGGTTATGACCATCAAGACATTAACCTAGCCAGATGTAGGGCAAATCATATGAACAGGGAACAACTATTGGAATACAAAACTAGGAATAATAATACATCTTGTACTCCCGTAAGGTTTGTTACGACTTATGGAAGAAACATCAATATGGTTAGGAATATTATTAACAAACATTGGAACATCCTACTGGCCAATGACCAGTTGGGGTCAGTTTTGGGACCACAATGTCGGTTTTCGTATTGCGGGGAAAACTTTGGGTTCTTATTTGTCACATTATAAACATATGGCTAGCGGAGGGACTATTCATAAACAACTTACTATACAAGGTGATGAGCTATTGGGCTCTTTTCCCTGTGGCCATTGTGGATCGTGTTCTTATATGCCCAAATCAAAGGAATTTTCAAGTCGCAACACCACCAAGATATTCGACATTAAAATATTTGGTAACTGTAGTAGTGATTGGGTAGTGTACCTAGCATCTTGTCATTGCGGTGCATTCTATGTAGGCCAAACTTCTAGGGCCCTTAGATCTCGAATGAATGAACATCGCAGTGATATTAGAAATCACAAATTGACTAGTGCTTTGTATCAACACACTCTTAAACATCCACAGGCTAGATTCAATTTTATGATTATAGATCGTATCACTGGTGACAGAAGTCATAAACAGGGCTGGCATGACCTATTAGATCATAAAGAGAAATATTGGATAGTTACATTAGGGGGTCTGTTTTACCCTGGGCTTAATGATCATTTATAGTTGATTCATTATTATGAACGTACAATTTCCATGGGCCTAACCTATACTATTTTTCATGTTCGGGTCCTTATTCCTGTTTAATGTCATTTCTTCCTCAGGTTGTATAGATATTGGATGGGGGTGGGTCCATTTGGCTACAGGAGAGTCTTTTGTGTTTTTCTGATGGGCTGTTCCCGTATTATATTATAACATGGCTATGTAGTTTTTGGACTACTTATGTGCTATATTTAATTTGTCTTCTAGGTAACTAAGGCAGAGTGGATCAATTGGATATGGATGACTAGCTTAATACTGCTGAGTGTATAATCACACCTTCAAGCACCTTAGGTACAATGGATAATCATGATATGGGGGTGGGTCCATCTGGCTACAGGAGAGTCTTTTGTGTTTTTCAGATGGGCTGTTCCCGTATTATATTATAGCATGGCTATGTAGTTTTTGGACTACTTATGTGCTATATTTAATTTGTTTTCTAGGTAACTTAGGCAGAGTGGATTATTTGGATATGGATGACTAGCTTAATACTGCTGAGTGTATAATCACACTTTCAGGCACCTTAGGTACAATGGATAATCATGATATGGAGAATTTGCATATCATATTGTCATGTATTATGATCATGATGATGTTGTTGTTTATTAACTTTGTTTATGAACAAACTGCAGTGTTTTCTCTATCTTGGATGTCTGATGGCTGACTGTATTATATACAATGTAAAATTAATACATAGATTGGTCTTTGGGCACCACACAGTCTATGTATTTTTTCATGTATTTCCTTTTAAACATATATTCATTTCTGGAAAATATGTTTATTGTCATTTTTTGTATTGGTTGGTTTTGGGCAATTCAGGGTTTTTTTGAAGGTTACTTTGTTACTCTGTGCTTCAGCAATGTATATTACTGGTTAGGATTTAGCCATTTTAACCAAAAAAATGTTCTGGGCTATGGCTACTTCTTATTACATCATTAATATTTATGACTTCTGTTGGCTTATTGGCTGACAATTTCTATTTAATGATTGATGGATGGGACTCTGTTGTTTTGTCCTACACAGAAGAAGGCAACATTTGCCGAAACCGGTCTGTATTCAATAAAGGATTACTATTTACCTCCACGTCTGCTCTTGCTGGTCTACTTGGTTGTTTTGTGGTATTTGGTTTGGACCGTGCATCTCCCCCGTGCATAGAACTTGGTTGGTTAGATCATAAGTTTACCCCAGGGGTCACATCTGTGTCACTGCTAGACAGGGGCACAGTAAACTAATTCTATTATATAAGGGGACCTTCATTGTGTCACTACTAGACAGAGGCACAGTATTCTAGATTTATTCTGTACATTTTTGTACCATTTCATGGGGTGGCAAAAGCCACATCACTATGGCTAGGCTTACAAATGCCCCAGGGCAGATAGCCTAGTACTATACTATGAAACTATGAAACTATAAACCACTTAGAGAGGATATCTGAGTAATGGAGAGCCAAACACTACAACATCGTGTTACAGGAGCCACACAGTCTGCAAGCATTTCCCATTAACATGCTACACAAACATATGTTTACAACAGAAATATGTGATATCTGTAGCTGTAATGCAATCGCGGCCTAAACGGACAGCCAGTGAAAAACAATCTGTCATTTGATGTTATACAAGATGAGTTTATATGAACACAATCATTACTGAGCCATGAATGCCAGCCACATTAGCAGAGTATTTCTGTAAATTATCAATTGAATAACTTACACAATGTATCTGAAAGCCTCAGGATCCATAAGGAGGCCACATATCGTATGGATCCTTTTTTGTATTGACTGAGTATATCTAATACTTGTTTTAAAAATCCTCAATGAATAAATATCCATAACAGCAAAAGCACCACATGCTACATAACATAGCAATGTACAGATAATGTCGGAATCCATGGTTTTCCTTGTATACACCACAGACTGTATGGAGCACCCACAACATATATGGAAAATGTGTAAATTCTTCCTTATGTACTGTTCAGTTGTGCTATATATATATCTGTCTGTTAAAAGCATATAGAAAAGTACTGTATGTTATTGATGCAGATGTTAACACCTGTATGCATAGAGGTAAATCCCACATCACTGCACTAAGTCACAAACATCTTCATAATGCACACATTTTCCTAAACTGTATCAGTCTAAAGAGATACACATTTGAAAGGAGTAATGCTAACATAGGTCTATAATAAGCTAATATTCACCAAAACAGCAATGCTATCAGATGCCTAATTAACTTTGTAGTTACCTATGACTCAGGTACAACTGAAAGTAAAACAGTTATGTGCATGCATCTTTTAGGTACTGTTTGCACCATACATGATTAATGAGCTTCATTAATTTTGGAATCCCATCTGCACACATCTGTGTAAGTTCTCGAAATTTGCCCTCTTAACCAAAAGCTTGGTATAACCAGAAGGTAATCTGCTGAAGTACCTAATAGGTATCGTTAAATGGGACCATAGGTAACACAACCCCATTATTTTCTAATCATCTGATAACATGACTTGAGCACCACTTTTAAATATTGATTTTGATATATTTACTGATCAAGCCTTTGCTATCTGTGAACTGAGTGGGACCTCAGTGAGCAATTTTTTGTATTGTGTTTTTCTGCGTTGGATTATTGACATTATCAACATTATCAAGATGGCTACTTACAGGAGTCTGGGTGCCCAGTTGGACTAAGGAAGAGACTATACCGATGGTAACCATCTGTGCTTGAGTGGGGCATCACATTAGAGTCAGGCCATGGAACTTCATGATAACTGACATTTGGAACCAGATTGTGAGGGAGCATTGATGACATACAGGAATTTATCATACTGCAGTGTAGGTTCACCAGTGCTGTACAATGGCCTGCATTGGAAGGCTGCAGAGAAGCTTCATCGAAGGGGCACTAAGGTGCATCAACAGCTTAAAGAAAGCTTAAAGAAATCCCAATCCCTCAGAGCCACACACTCCAGGGATCTAAACCTTGTCATCACAATAAACAAAACATGCTGGAGGGATAGGTTCCTGACCCAGAGACTCCCCAGACTCTGGAATAGATTGCCCATACATGTCAAGCAGAGTGCCTCGTTGGCCCTCTTCAAAAGGAACCTTGATGATTGGATGGGAGAAAGGAAATTCACCCCGCGGATCATGTCAGTTGCCCTGCTAGACAGGGGTCCAGGAAAGTAAATAGTGTGGGAAGAAATAGCCAGGGAATTGTTATGGCTAGGCTTGTATAGGCCCTAGGGCTGATAGCCTAG
This sequence comes from Protopterus annectens, assembly GCF_019279795.1. Classification (NCBI taxonomy): domain Eukaryota; kingdom Metazoa; phylum Chordata; order Ceratodontiformes; family Protopteridae; genus Protopterus; species Protopterus annectens. Next base: position 1,594,917,149 of record NC_056732.1, on the reverse strand, counting down.
TACCAACCTATGAACCTATGAACCTATGGTGGATACCTAAACTAAGTGCTACAATCATACATATACCTAAGCATTCCTACAGAATCTAGAGGCATAGCCGTGTACCACACATATTAGATACAAGCCTTTTAAAACCATTAAGTAGCTGTTCTGACAATTAACTCATCTGGATAATTAAGAAGACTCCACATTAGCAACAGTTTTTTTTCCCTTGAGGTTTATTTCTTCACTAATGTTTAGAATGTATATAATATTGCACATTGTATATACTAATTTATTTCCCAACATAGAACAACATTATTTCACACATCCACTATAGTCATGTATCACTGATGCCTATAGTATCTAGGCCAATGACAACTATACATTTCTTAGTTGTTCGTAATACTTAACTGTTTAACCTAGTCTACCTGTGTATGTATAAATAATAACTCATGAATAGCTCAGTCTGTTCTGCTTAACAAAGTGAATATTCTCAATACATTCCCATTTGTTTAACACAAGATGAATGCCTGCCCAATTGGCTACAAATAACGTTTGAATTGTAATATGTGCTTATAGCTGTGTTTTGTGTGGATCATGATGGCCTATAGAGTTTATATGTCTAATGTTACTGTATTCATCCTTTATACACAGGAAATGTTTTTCAAAAGAAATGTGCACTGGGTGTTACCACAGCCTGTAAAGAAACAGGCCAGCATGTGTATATCTTAGTGTGGTGTGAGTTCAAGTCTACAATTGTTCTGGTTTAAGCACTTGGGTTCCAGACCACTTATTTCACACTAGGAAGGTTTGTGGTCTACACTGTTGTGGGAATATTCTACTGAATTGCTGTTTTGTTTAAATGTTTTTTTTTTCTGCTGTGACTGCGATTTTCTGCACTTTGAATTTCTAGTACTACTGCAATTTATCCCATAGGCTAGATTCTGGCTTGCTGGATCTAGACTGTTTGGTATAATTTGATCAGTAAAACCAGCCATCTCACATTAAGAAGGACCCCTTGCACTCTTGTGGCAGAAATGTGCAGCCAAGGACCCATTTGAGTTGGGGATTGCTGGAATAAGGCTCAGTCTTGGGCTTTCCCTTGGGTTACTTGGGTTACTTTGTTTAAAATCATTTAACTTCGCTTGTATTTAAGTGTCGTGTTTGCATGGCTTTATATGCATCAATGTTATACAGAGTAACACATACTTGTGCAGTGTGGAACTGCTGCTTCTATCCCACCTATGCATATGTGGTGCTCCCCACTTGCCATGTGGAAGGATGCAAAAAAAACTGTGTGATGTCATGAGAGGACATCAGTGATGGGCCACTACCAGTGGCATCCATCAATCTCTCATACTGTTGTACCCTGTTGACTGCATGGATAATCGTGTCAGATCAGCATTGATGACAGGCCTCACAAGATCAGGTGTGACCTCCTACAGCATTAGTCAAGTTGTTCATAGGTAGGTACTAGGCTATTGTCCCTAGGACCTATATAAGTCTAGCCAAAATGGTACCCTGGCTTTCGCCACCCAAGAAAATTAATTTCCTGTGCCCCTGTCGAGCAGACCCACAGAGGTGATCCCCGGGGTGAATTTCATATTTCCCATCCAATCATCAAACTTTTTCTTGAAAAATGCTAATGAGGAGCTTTGTTTGATATAGATAGGTAGTTTTTTCCAGAGTATGGGATGTCTCTGGGACAGGAATCTATCCCTCCAGCATGTTCTGTTTATTGTGGTGACAAGGTTTAGGTCCCTAGGGCGTGTAGTTCAGAGGGATTGGGATTTTTTAAAGTGGAGCATGTCCAACAGCCCTGGGTTTGACATAGCTTTGTATGTTAGGCAGAGATAAACTCTGAGTAGACGATATGCGATGGAGTAAAGCTGGAGTTTTTTGAGACGGTCTGCATAGGGCATCTGTTTGAGGCTGGTAATCCTCTTTGTGTGGTATTTCTGCAGCCTTTCCAGTTGTTGTAGATGTCTTGTGAGGTACATACCAAAAGGAGCGTTGTACTCTATAATGGGTCTAATGAGTGACGGGTAGAGGGGAACAATGACCTCTTTTTTCCTGGATGAGAAACCTTTTGTGATGAGGTGTGTCATGTAGAAGGATCTCCTGACTACTGTGGCGATGTGATTATCAAAGGAGAGACTACTGTCCACCTGTGTCCCAAGGTTTCTTATCACACTTTCAGTGTTAAGTAGACTACCACCTATATGGTAGCTCATGGGTACAGAGTTTTTGCCAAAGGGGACGACAATGCACTTTTTGGCAGTGAGCATGAGGCCATGGCTTTGACACCAGGCATCTGTCTCAGTGAGACCCTTTTGTAGGATGTCCACATTATTAGGAGTTTCAATTATGGCTCCTAGTTTGCAGTCATCTGCAAACTTCATTAGCCAAAGACCTTCTATGTTAGCCTGTACTTCAGAAAAGTAGATACCAAACAGGAGAGGACCCAGGACTGAACCCTGTGGTACCCCACTTGTTACTGGTTTGAAGTCAGATTTGGAGTCTGCTACATTCACAGTGTGGGTTCTGTCAGTGAGCCAGTTGGCAACCCATCTTGTGACATAGGGATTTATACCTAGTTTAGTGAGTTTATCTATAATTCCAGAGTGGGGACTGGTGTCAAAAGCCTTGGCGAGATATAGATAGGCTGTGTGAACCACCTTACCCTCGTCTGCAGCTTTGGTGACTGCTTCAAAGAAGTCTATCAGGTTTAGGAGACATGCTCTGCCTTTTAGAAACCCAAACTGGGTTGGTTCCAGAGTTTAGAGATTACCAATGTATTTGTTTATAAGTTCCATGATGATACATTCCATAGCCTTGCAGACCAGGCTTGTTAGGCTAATGGGGCAGTAGTTCTCGGCGTCTGTGGTGGCTCCCCCTTTGTGGAGTGAGATAACTGTCACTGTGCACCATTCAGTGGACACAAAGCCTAAGGTGAGGCTATGATTGAACATGGTGCTTATGTGGGATGCCAGTTCATTCTGTAGTTCGTGTAGAATGCAGCCTGGGATGTTTTCAGGTCCCATAGATGCTGTGTTCTTGGCTTTGGAGAGTGTGGTTTTTACCTGTGCAGCCATGATTACAGGAACTTCTAATTCTTCTGGTATAGAGATGGACCCTTTAGGGGGTGAGAGGGGAGGTAAAGTTAGCACTGCACCTATCTGCCAGGATGTTGGCAATATCGGTTGCTTCTGTATATTTAGTGCCATTGTGCTTCAACTCAGAGCAGATATGAGTGTTGCCATTCAGATTCTTGACATAGCTATAGAATGCTTTGTGTTTGTCTTTAGAATCAGTGGTAATTTTGTTTCCATAACTAGCTTTGGAGGATTTTATGAGGGATCTCAGCTTCTTATTGAGGCTGACCAGGGAGTTCCTCCAATCATGGGATTTTACTTTTTTTTTGTAGCAGTTTATTTCTTCTGTTGTAGAGTTTGTTTATGGCAGGGGACCACTAGATTGGCTTCCTTTTTTTGGAGGATAGCATCTTGGTTCTGTTAGGGATAGCATGATCCATGCACTCGTGTAAGTGCTTTTAAAGTACATTTGTGTAGGATTCAGCAGTCATACATCTATTGTTCGTCTGCATGGGTGTCGTGAAGTTTGCCACTTCTGTCTTAAGAAGCGTGAAGTTGGCTTTGGAGAAATTTTTTACGATGGTTTCCCTAATGGGGGGTGGAGGCGGGATGTGTATGTCTAAGGTGATTAGCTTGTGGTCATATCTGACCAATGAGGAATTGAGCTTTGGTGTGGAACACCGGTCACCCATGTTGGTAATGACCAGGTCTAGGATATTGCTGCCCCTGGTGGAGGTATGGATAAGTTGATCCAAGGTGTTGGAATTTATGAATTCCAGAAAATGTTGAGCAAATGAGTTGGTACATGAGTAGTTTTCCCAGTTAATGGTGGGCTAGTTGAAATCACCCATTATTATGGTGTTGGGTTGTACCCTAATATTTTCCAGTGTATCAATAAATGCGGAGTGAGAATCCTGGGGCATGGTTGGGGATCTGTAGCAAGTTACAATTTGGATTGCAGTCTTTCCAGAGTTAGTTGCACTTGGATAATCTCAGATGCATTATGCTGAGCAACTAGCCTGGAGGTGTGGCTATTCTTAATGAATATGGACAAACCTCCACCTTTAGTGTTTTGGTTCAGGTTAGGTGGCCGAAAGGTGTGGTATGAATTATAGCCTGGTAATGCAAGGGTGCGCTTTGGAACCTTGAACCAGGTCTCTGTCAGTGCACAGATGTCAATGTTCTCCATTTTAAGGAGTGCCTCGAGTGAATGCATTTTGAGGTTTAGACTTCTAGCATTGAATAGCATTACCCTCAGATTTTGCTTACTTGTACCTGTTATAGTGAGTTCCATCCAGACTTCATTCCTCCATACTAAGTTTCCTGCCTGTCCATGTTTTATCAGAGCATCTGTAGGATCATAGGAAGTTACTAGGCTATTGGCCCTGAAGCCATTACAAGCCTAGCCAAGAATTTAGCCCATGTTCCGACAAGCCATCACCTGATGCCCTGCCCAGCAGGGACAGAAGTAGATTCTCAGGTGTTTATTTTCTGTTCCCCATGCATTTACCAGGTTGTGCTTAAAAAGGGTTAATGAGGTACTCTGCTTGACATGGAGAGTGAGTCTCTTCCACAGAAGGAGAAGTCTCTGGGACACAAATCTGTCTCGCCAACAAGTCTTATTGATGTCACAGACGATCTGAGGTCACAAGTGCAGGTTATTTGAGTCGAGCTTTACTTGTGGATATGCAGCAGTCCCATCAAGGAGGGGTCTGACATTGTTTTGTATGCCAGACAGAGGTCACCTCTAAGGATTCTGTATGAGACTGAGTAGCGGGCCAGAGCCTTTAGCCTATCTGTGCAGGGTAGACATTTGAGGTGCTGGATACCCCTGGTGAGGAACCTCTGTAGTCTCTCCAGCTGCTGCATGTGCTTTGTGAGGTTCATGCCGAAAAGGACATTGTACTCAATGCTGGGTCTTATAAAGGAATAATACAGGGATGTTATGACCACCCTATCCATGGCTGAGATATCCTTACTAATAAGGTAGGCCATATAGAAAGCTTTCCATACAGCGGAGGCAATATGGTGGTCAAAGGTCAGTTTGCTATCAACCTGGGTGCCCAAGTCCCTCACGACTGATTATGAGCTTAGGACCTTGTTATTAATGTGATAATTTGTGGGGACATCATTCTCCCGAAAAGGGATGATGATCTTGATGCATTTTTTGGCATTCACTTTGATACCATGTTTGTGGCACCAGTCGCTTGTTTGGGTGAGACCCTCTTGGAAGATGTCCACATCACTAGGGGAATTGATGACACCACCTAGCTTGCAGTTATCCGCAAACTTGGTTAGCCATAGCCCACTGGTTTTGGCCTGCACCTCAGAAAAGTATATCCCAAACAACAGAGGCCACAAGACCAATCCCTGGGGTACAACACTCATTAATGGTCTATTGCTTGAGGTGGCTTACCCTATTTTGACTAGGTGGGCTCTATCAGTGAGACAGTTTGCTACCCATCTGATAACATATGGACCAATGCCTAGTTGAGAGAGTTTATTTATTATACCTGAGTGGGAAATAGTATCGAAGGCTTTGGCCGGGTCAAGATAGGCAGTGTTCATCTTTTTCCCCTCATCCATGGCTTTGGTGACTGTCTCAAAGAAGGCAACCAAATTTAACAGGCATGACCTCCCCTTGATGAAACCAAACTGTGTGGGATCAAGTGTTTGGAGGTTGCCAATGTCATGTTCTTGTTAATGAGGTCCATGATAATCCACTCTATGGCCTTGCAGATCAGGTTCATTTGGCTGATGGGTTTATAATTTCCTTGATCGGTGGACGCTTCCCCTTTGTGCAAAGGGATGACAGTGGCTGTCTTCCACTCAGCTGGGATGAAGCCAGGACATGAAGAAGTCTAGAAGGATGAAAGCAATCTTTGATAACAATAGGTTATGAAAATAGAATATGATTTTTATAACTGATTTTTACATGCAAAGTGTATATGTATATATTTATATATATTTTCTGATTGTCAAATGGACTAAGGTTGATATATCTGCAGCCATGTAGTATATTGTCTTGGATAAAATCACAGACTTAATAATCTACTTAATAATCTGGTTAAATGAGAGGTACCACATCATTATAAATTTTATTTAAAGTACATAAGGGTTATATTATTATGACAGCAACTAAGTAGGGCAGGACCAGCTCGAATGTCACACTGATGGGGGAAGAGATGTGAATTTAACATGTGTACCAATAACACTTTGTTTTACAGCACAATAAACCACTGTCTTGCCCAATAAAAAGTATATATATATATATATATATATATATATATATATATATATATATATATATATATATATATATATAATGTTTAGAAAGCTTGTGAGAAAACTATTACTCTATTTTTTTTTATTTGGATCGCTTGTCTGTGTACTTAATAAAGGATTTTTAACTTGAAACAGACTGCCTGCCTTGGTTGGATTACTTTCGAATACTTAGTAATGCTGTACAATTATATATATATATATATATTTTTTTTTTACGTAAGACGAGTTTAAGTTTGCTACTTCTACTACTTTTGCCTGATCTGATTAATATACAGTGATTAACTAGAGATATATGGACTGAAAATCTTCCACACAGAGAAGTTTCTTACACTGTTTTGTTTTTGGACCCACTACACTTGTTTAGTGGGTTGTTTTGAGACTTCGGGGATACCACGGAGATTACTTGTTTTCTTTATTCTTTTATATATATTGCAACTACACCTCCTTTTGCTTTGCTGCCCATGGTTTGGGGTGTGAATGTATGTTAGGATGAGTAATCTGGCATGGCTGGGGTGCTTTCCACAGCTTTGAGCCAGGTTTCTGTGACTGTACAGATGTCAGCATCCTCCACGGGTAAGAATGCTTGCAATTAGTGCATTTTTATGTTTAGACTTCTAACATTTAGCAGCATGACCTTTAATTTGTGTTGTTGATGAAATTTTCATGTTGGTAGTTTTGACCTCATGGCATTGCCTAAAAAAGGCACTATGGAGGAGGCAAGAGCCTTTGCCAGGAGCCTGAAGCCCAAGGGAGACAGATGTAGACCATCTCTAGCAAAGCATCATGGTTTGCCAATCATGTCTTCCCAGGCTGTAACATACCAGATCCCCATTGTAATTTTGTTCTCCTGTGGGGAGAAATTGTCATCCCTAGGTCTGTTTGCCATCTGAAAGACAATTATATGCACATGTTTAGATTAATGTGGGGCCCCCATTCAGGAGGTGATTATGTGGATAGCCTATGCCACTGTAAACTCTATGCAGTCCTGTGCAATGCAAAATTTTATGAAATACTCACTATGCCATATATTAATGTGACATAAAAAACAGTGCCTGCATACTTAACATGTGGAACAGCAACATAACTTGTGATATCTGTAGGAGCTGTTTATGGAATTTGAACCCCCTTAGAGAGGATATCTGAGTAATGGAGAGGCAAACACAACAGAAAACTGTCACAGGAGCCACACAGTCTGCAAGCATTTCCCATTAACATGCTACACAAACATAAGTTTACAACAGAAATATGTGATATCCGTAGCTGTAATGCAATTGCGGCCTAAACAGACAGCCAATGAAAAACAATCTGTCATCTGATGTTATACATGATACGCTTGTATGAACACAGTCATTACTGAGCCGTGAGTGCCATCCACATTAGCAGAGTATTTCTGTAAATTATCAATTAATGACTTGCACAATATGTTTGAAAGCCTCAGGATCCATAATGAGGCCACATATTGTATGGGTCTTTTTTGTATTGACTCAGTATATCTAATACTTGTTTTAAGAATCCTCGATGAATAAATATCCATAACAGCAAAAGCACCACATACTACATAACATAGCAATGTAGAGATAATGTCAGAATCCATAGTTTTCCTTGTATACACCACAGACCATATGGAGTCACCCACAACATATACGGAAAATCTGTAAATCCTTCCTTATGTACTGTTCAGTTGTGCTATTTATATCTGTCTGTTAAACAGCATATAGAAAAGTACTGTATGTTATTGATGCAGATGTCAGCACCTGTATGCATACAGGTAAATCTCACACCACTCCACTAAGTCACAACCATTTTCATAATGCATACATTTTCCATAAATGCATCAATCTAAAGAGATACACATTTGAAAGGAGTAATACTAACGCAGGTGTATAATAAGCTAACAGAGACAAAATGATCAGCTTTAATAATTGGCTTAATTACTGGTGTCATTCTAAGGGGCTCCAATGTCTGTCTGCCTGGGATGACATGCTTGACAAGCCACGCTGCTTCGCAAGGGACGGCTTGCACCTGTTACCCCTGGGCTTCCGGATATTGGCAAAGGCTCTTGCCACCCCCATAGTGCCTTTTTTAGGCAAGACTCAAATGATAAACCTACCGCCCTAGAAAACAAAAATGGAGAAAAACTAAGGGTAATACTGCTCAATGCCAGAAGTCTAAACCTCAAAATGCACGCCCTCGAAGCCCTCCTCAGTATGGAGAACATCGATGTCTATGCTGTGACTGAAACCTGGTTCAAGGCTCCTGAGAGCACCCCAGCACTATCAGGTTATACCTCATATCATGCCCGCCCCAAAATCCAGACCGAACCACAAAAGGAGGGGGAGTATCCATATTCATAAAGGATACCCACACCTCCAGGTTAGTGGCAACGCACAAAGCATCGGAGACCATCCAGGTGCAATTAACCATAGGTAAAACTGCCCTACAGTTTGTAACATGCTACAGACCACCTTCTCAAACTCAGGAAACCCACACAGCCTTCCTGAAGACACTGGAGAGTATGAATGTCTCTCCAAACACCATCATATTGGGTGACTTCAACTACCCAAACATAGACTGGGAACATTACTCAAGCCCCAACACCCTAGCCCAAAGGTTCCTTGAGTTCATAAACTCAAATGCTATGGAACAACTAGTCACTATTCCCACAAGAGGAGAAAATATACTAGACCTGATCATCACAAACATGGGGACAAAATGCTCCACACCGCAAGTAGTTCCCTCATTGGTGAGATCAGACCATAAATTAATCTGACTGGAGATCGACATCCGGCCCCGACCGCGAGCAAAAAAGACCAGAGTGAAGAACTTCTCTAAAGCACACTTCACACTTCTTAAGACTGGAGTGGTATCCTTCAAGGTCACGAGCCAGTGGAAACCACAACCCACGCTGCTGAAACCCTTACAAATGCCTTCTACGAGCACCTCCAGGAATGTATGGATCAAGCAATCCCTAATAAAATCAAGACCCTTTCCACCAAAGGCAGGCGCCGGTCTGGTGGACTCCAGCCATAAACAAACTCTACAACAAGAGGAGAAAGCTACTACATGACAGAGCAAAATCCCTAAATGGGAAGGCATCTCTGATCAATACTAGCAAAAAACTACGATCACTCATAAAATCATCCAAGGCCAACTTTGAGAGAAAATCGCTAATGACACAAAAGACAATCATAAAGCCTTCTTTAGCTAGGTTAGAAACCTGGGTGGAAACTCTCAGATATGCTCAGAATTAGTCCAAAATGATAAAAAATCACTGAACCCACAGACATTGCCAACATACTGGCAGACAGGTTCAGTGCAAATTTCTCCCCTCCCTCCCCCAAAAGGAGAAATATCTATCCCACCAGAGTCTAGCCTCCCAAACATCTCAGATGCCCAGGTGAGAGCTGCTCTCTCTAAAGCAAAACACAGCATCAATGGGACCGGACGGTGTCCCCGGCTGTGTGCTACAAACTCAATGAGGAACTAAACCCACACATAAGGCTGCTGTTTAATTTTAGCCTTACTACAGGATACGCACCCAAAGAATGGCGACGGCAACTGTGGTCCCACTCCACAAAGGCGGTGCTTCTACGGACCCTGAAATTACCGCCCATAAGCTTGACGAGCCTTGTCTGCAAAGCTATGGAGAGGATCATAATGGAACTCATAAATAAAGACATTGGGGACCTACAGACACTGGATCCTACCCAATTTGGCTTTGTCAAGGGCAGATCCTGCCTCTTGAACTTGGTCGACTTTTTCAAACAGTCACTAAGGCCATTGATGAGGGTAAGGCAGTTCACACAGCCTACCTTGACCTAGCAAAAGCCTTCACACAATACCCCACTCAGGCATCATAGAAAAGCTCACCAGCTTAGATGTAAACCCATATGTCACAAGATGGGTTGCAAACTGGCTCAAGGACAGAACACACAGGGTTAGAGTTGCTGGTGCCATGTCAGACTCTAAGCCGGTCACGAGTGGTGTCCCACAGGGCTCAGTCCTGGGCCCCTCTTGTTCGGCATTTATTTTTCTGAAGTGCAGGCAAACATAGGGGGATTGTGGCTGACAAAATTTGCAGATGACTGCAAACTGGGCACCATAATTGACACTCCATCAGACACAGACATCCTCCAGAAAGGTCTCATAGAAATGGATAACTGGTGCCAGAGCCATGGCCTTAAGCTAACTGCCAAAAAATGTAGTCATACCCTTTGGGAAAAACAAGGTAACCCCTAATTACCACATAGGTGGTAATCCATTAAACACGGAAGAAGTTATCAGGGACCTGGGGACCCAAGTTGACAGTAACCTCTCTTTGACACTCACATTGCCAAAGTGGTTAGGAAGACCTTCTACATTGCCCACCTGATCATGAAGGGATTCACATCCAGATCAGGAGAGGTCATTGTACCCCTGTACTCTTCACTTATCAGACCAATGATTGAGTACAACGCCCCATTCGAATGTACCTTACCCGACACCTGCAGCAGTTGGAAAGACCCCAAAGTTCCTCACCAAAAGGATAAAGGCTCAAACATATGTCATACGATGCCCGACTGAAGAAACTCCAGCTCTATTCAGTCGCATACCATCTGCTCAGAGGTGATCTGTGCCTGACATACAAGGCCATGTCCAACCCGGAATTAATGGACATGCTCCACCTCAAAAATCCAAATCCACCAGAGCCACGAGAGCAAGAGACTTAAACCTCAACACAGATATAAATAGGATGTGCTGGAGGACAGATTCATCACCCAGAGACTCCCTACACTATGGAACAGAATCCCAGTCCATGTGAGGCAGAGCCCCTCACTGACTCTGTTCAAGAGAAATCTTGACGAGTGGATGGGAGATCGTAGGTTTACCCCGGGAATCATCTCTGTATCACTGCTGGACAGAGGCACAGCAAACTAATGGGTATAGTATTCTCATCCTAAGGGGTGGTGAAAGCCACACACACTCTGGCTAGGCTTTTAAATGCCCTAGGGCAGATAGCCTAGTATGAACCTATGAACCTATGAACCTATATTCATCAAAACAGCAATGCTAGCAGGTGCCAAATTGACTTTGTAGTTACCTATGACTCAGGTACAACTGAAAGTAAGAGCAGCTATGTGCATGCATCTTTAAAGAAACCTAAAAAATTTTCATTCAAAACAAAACTAATTTCTTAAAAGATAGAGAATTTGTTGGGAGCTACACTGGGACCCCTAGTTTGCATTTGAGAAAGTCCAGTACTTTTAATCCCCCTCTTTACCCACAACTCAGGAATTTGGAACACAGAATTGAGCTACAATTCAGGAAGGAACTAGGAAAGGACAAATATGTAGCTAACTTAAGCCAGGAAGAAAGTGCATTATTACATGATTTGAGCCATGGCCATTCCTTGAGAGTCATGGAACCCGACAAGGGTGGGGGAACCGTACTGATGGACCAAAATTTATATCAGGCCAAAATGTATAACATTCTACATGATTATGATAAATATACATCTGCCTCTATACATGAAATTAATCTCTCATACTACAAGATAGATTTGGCTATTAAAGATCTGGTAGATCAGGAGGTTATAGAAATGGATATATTTACATATCTTAACAACATTGACCCTAGGGTACCCACGATTTTTGGGGTGCCCAAGATACACAAAGATCCATCTGACCCACCCTTGAGACCTATTGTAGCAGCTCAAGGGTCCAAGACACACAATATTTCCAAGTTTTTAGACTGGAAATTGAAGGAATTGTGGGGGAGACAGGATTATATCCTTAAAGATTCTTGGGCCTTCCTACGCAACGTCCAAACCCATTTATTTAGAAAAGAGGTCGTATTTTTAACCATAGATGTGGTTGACCTTTTTTCAGTCATTCCAACTGACACTGGGTTGGAGTGGATAGAAGAGGCCCTATGGGAGTGTCCTGACATTACCCCCAATGATGTACACATGGTTACTGAACTTCTTAGTTTGGTATTAAAAAACAATTTTGTTTTCTTTTCTGGAGAATATTTTAAGCAGATGTCTGGTGTTTTCATGGGTGCCATTTGTGCTCCCACTTATGCTGACATCATTATGTATATATGGGAAAAGAAGTTTGTGGTCAACAGTGAATTTTCTACACATTGGAACTATTGCTGCAGGTTTCTGGACGACATATGTATTTTTTGGAATGGACCAGTAGAGTGTATTGATAGTTTCATCAAGTATATAAATACAACTACAACTTTCTTAAAATTTACCTATCAAGTATCCCACCACAGTGTTAATTATTTAGATATGACCCTTACCAAGGAAGGGGAAGGGGTTAAATCCTATATATACAGAAAGCCCACATTCTCCAATAGCTATATCCACTTCCAGAGTTCCCATCCAAGATTCCAAAAAAGAGGAATTGTGAAAGGTCAATTTGTCAGGGTTTCCCGGATGACATCACAGGACCTGGATTTTAGAGATGAATGTGATAAACTTACCTCTTTATTTTTAGAAAGGGGATACCCTATAGGTTTGATACAATCTGTCCAGGAAGAGGTAATGGCTGCTCGTAACACCAGATTCAGCCCTATTTTGGGTAAGGGTTCTGGAGAGACCAATGGACCCCCCCTTAAGGATATTGCTGGTTCATTTTCCAGTAATTTTGCCTTCATTACTGATTTTAGTACCAATGCATTACATATTAGAAAAACAGTAGAAAAGGAATGGCAATCGTTTCTGGAATTTACCGATTTGACCTCGTTTAAGGATAAAAGCCTGAAAACAGTTTTTAGAAGAGGATTTAACATTAAACAAGTACTGGAGCAACCTGAACAACGTATACAGTCTTCTCGCACGAAGAAAGGAACATACAAATGTGGTCTTTGTTCCTCATGCAAACACATAATCCACGATTATCATGTATATCTAGAAAGCAGGAACAGAGACATCAAAGCTTCCAGCTATTCTAATTGCCTGTCCACTGGGGTGGTGTATTTGGCTTTATGTCAGTCCTGCCAGGCGTTTTACATTGGTAAAACCGAGAGACAACTGAAACGCTGCATATATGAACATCAATATGACATAACCAAACTTAATACCAAAAATGCATTGTACAGGCATTCTATTGAGTGTGAGGTGGCCACGTTTTTGTTTTTCATGGTGGAAACTGTTCCTAAAGATATTAGGGGTGGACCCTGGGAGGCCAAGTTAGCTCATAGAGAGACCTTCTGGCAGATTCTTTTAGAATCCAACAAGTTTTCGGGCCTCAACGATTTTATTTCTATTGCACCCTACCTTAAACCTAAGGCAGGGCGTATTTAAATTTGAAGTTGTTACTTTTTGAAATCAGGTTTTCAGATTTTTTACCATTTTTCCTCAATACTTTGGCCCAATAAAATCATGTTTTATTATTTTATTATTTTATTAACTCATTACCTTGTTTTATATGTTTGAACATCTTATATTTATACAATATTAAGTAATTTTTCTTACTTGACAGTGAGGGATTATAATGGTTGCAAGGTTATTAACATTGTATTGCAATTCATGTGACCAGTTTTACATTGGGTTTATGCCAAGTATAGAGTTTTTAGTATTTACATACAGCTTTAAATTTATTTGATCAATTCATTTATTTTAATTGGATTATTGATAATTGTCTTACTCATGGCAGTATGGGAAGTATTTAAACTGCAGTTGAATTTGAGACTTTAACTGATGAAGTCGCATTTTATCGATGAAAACGTGTTTATACCTTTATTTTACGTTAAAATAAACTTTGTTTGATTCAGCAGTACCTTATTGTGAGCTTTTGTGGTGGAGGTATCGGACTGGCATCAGCTGTTTTGGTTTGCAAAAGCACCACATACTACATAACATAGCAATGTAGAGATAATGTCAGAATCCATAGTTTTCCTTGTATACACCACAGACCATATGGAGTCACCCACAACATATATCGAAAATCTATAAATCCTTCCTTATGTACTGTTCAGTTGTGCTATTTATATCTGTCTGTTAAACAGCATATAGAAAAGTACTGTATGTTATTGATGCAGATGTCAACACAGGTAAATCCCACACCACTCCACTAAGTCACACCCTTTTCATAATGAATACATTTTCCATAAATGCATCAATCTAAAGAGATACACATTTGAAAGGAGTAATGCTAACGCAGGTGTATAATAAGATAATATTCACCAAAACAGCAATGCTAGCAGATGCCAAATTGACTTTGTAGTTACCTATGACTCAGGTACAACTGAAAGTAAGAGCAGCTATGTGCATGCATCTTTTAAGTACTGTTTGCGCCATACATGATTAATGAGCTTCATTAAAATTCAAGATTTTGGAATCCATCTGCACAAATCCATGTAAGTTCTTGAAATTTGCCCTCTTAACCAAAAGCTTGGTATAACCAGAAGGTAATCTGCTGAAGTACCTAATAGGTATCGTTAAATGGGACCATAGGTAACACACCCCATTATTTTCTAATCATCTGATAACATGACATAAGCGCCACTTTTAAATATTGATTTTGATATGTTTACTGATTAGGCCATTGTTACCTTTGAATGTGAGTGGGACCTCAGTTAGCAATGTTTTTGCATTTTGTTTTGCTGCATTGGATTATTAACATTATCAACATTATCAAGATGGTTACTTTCAGGAGTCTGCAACGTGTCTGGTCACCCAATTGGACTAACAAGGAGATGGTAACTGTTTATACTTGAGTGAAGTATCACATGACAGACAGACCACAAAACTTAATGATAACTGACATTTGAACCAGATTGTGAGGGAGCATTGATGACATACAGGAATCTATCATACTGCAGCGCAGGTTCACCAATGCTGTACAATAACCTCATAATATGCCCCATTCGGAATGTATCTGACCCGACACCTGCAGCAGCTGGAAAGGCCCCAAAAGTTCCTCACCAAAAGGATAAAGGGTCTCAAAAATATGTCTTATGCTGCCCGACTGAAAGAACTCCAGCTCTATTCAGTCGCATACCACTTGCTCAGAGGTGACCTGTGCCTGACATATAAGGCCATGTCAAACCCAGATTTGATGAATATGCTTCACCTCAAAAAATCTAGATCCCTCAGAACCACAAGGGCGGGAGACTTAAACCTTGACACGGTTATTAATAGAACGTGCTGGAGGGACAGATTCATCACCCAGAGACTCCCTATGCTGTGGAACAAAATCCCGGTACATGTGAGGCAGAGCACCTTGCAGGCCTTGTTCAAGAGGAATCTTGACCAATGGATGGGAGATCGCAGATATACCCCAGGGATTACTTCAGTGTCACTGCTTGACAGAGGCACAGCAAAATAATAGGCATAGTTTTCTTCAAACTAAAGGGGTGGCGAAAGCCACATAACTATGGGCTAGGCTTATAAATGCCCTTGGGCAGATAGCCTAGTATGAACCTATGAACCTATGAACCTATGTACAAATGTCAGCATCCTCCACGGGTAAGAATGCTTGCAATGAGTGCATTTTTATGTTTAGACTTCTAACATTTAACAGCATGACCTTTAATTTGTGTTGTTGATGAAATTTTCATGTTGGTAGTTTTGACCTCATGGCATTGCCTAAAAAAGGCACTATGGAGGAGGCAAGAGTCTTTGCCAGGAGCCTGAAGCCCAAGGGAGACTGATGTAGACCATCTCTAGCAAAGCATCATGGTTTGCCAATCATGTCTTCCCAGGCTGTAACATACCAGATCCTCATTATAATTTTGTTCTCCTGTGGGGAGAAATTGTCATCCCTAGGTCTGTTTGCCATCTGAAAGACAATTATATGCACATGTTTAGATTAATGTGGGGCCCCCATTCAGGAGGTGATTATGTGGATAGCCTATGCCACTGTAAACTCTATGCAGTCCTGTGCAATGCAACAATTTATGAAATACTCACTATGCCATATATTAATGTGACATAAAAAACAGTGCCTGTATACTTAACATGTGGAACAGCAACATAACTTGTGATATCTGTAGGGGCTGTTTATGGAATCTGAACCCCTTAGAGAGGATATCTGAGTAATGGAGAGGCAAACACAACAGAATACTGTCACAGGAGCCACACAATCTGCAAGCATTTCCCATTAACATGCTACACAAACATAAGTTTATAACAGAAATATGTGATATCTGTAGCTGTAATGCAATTGCGGCCTAAACAGACAGCCAATGAAAAATAATCTGTCATCTGATGTTATACATGATACGCTTGTTTGAACACAGTCATTACTGAGCCATGAGTGCCATCCGCATTAGCAGAGTATTTCTGTAAATTATCAATTAATGACTTGCACAATATGTTTGAAAGCCTCAGGATCCATAATGAGGCCACATATTGTATGGGTCTTTTTTGTATTGACTCAGTATATCTAATACTTGTTTTAAGAATCCTCGATGAATAAATATCCATAACAGCAAAAGCACCACAGGAGGGATATTAAGGAATATCAGGAGGGTAGGCAGTACCCTAATCCACCATACAACAGATGGTATATAGAAGCCCACACAACAGAACGCAATGCTAGTAGGAATCATTCTGAGCCTTTAGTTTTGGAGGAGAATGAAGCAGAGGTGTTTGCTGAGGAGCAGGTACAGGGTGTGGGTAATGAGGAGGATTTTTTACCCCGCAGGTCAGAGCGGATACGCAAACAGGGATATCCCTCTACAGGGAATTGCCACCCTTTAGCAACCTCCCCTCAGGAACAGAGGGGAAGGGGTCCAACACGAGCGTGGAGGAAAACCAGGAGAATGGTAGATTATGGTAATTTTACAGCCACCAGTATAGGGGAATATTTTATGTATACCAAGGACAACTACCACATCTACAATTACAGTGATTTTCCTGTTACCGATGTTTGTTTCCAGCTTTTTACCAAGGGCTTTAATATTCGTCCCCAACAGATGTAGCAACCTAGTGCACACTATTTTGGATCTGAAATTATTTATGCGTAAACTTAATCTAGAGAATTTGTTGGGAGCTACACCGGGGACCCCTAGTTTGCATTTGAGAAAGTCCAGTACTTTTAATCCCCCTCTTCACCCACAACTCAGGAATTTGGAACACAGAATTGAGCTACAATTCAGGAAGGAACTAGGAAAGGACAAATATGTAGCTAACTTAAGCCAGGAAGAAAGTGCATTATTACATGATTTGAGCCATGGCCATTCCTTGAGAGTCATGGAACCTGACAAGGGTGGGGGAACCGTACTGATGGACCAAAATTTATATCAGGCCAAAATGTATAACATTCTACATGATTATGATAAATATACATCTGCCTTTATACATGAAATTAATCTCTCATACTACAAGATAGATTTGGCTATTAAAGATCTGGTAGATCAGGAGGTTATAGAAATGGATATATTTACATATCTTAACAACATTGACCCTAGGGTACCCACGATTTTTGGGGTGCCCAAGATACACAAAGATCCATCTGACCCACCCTTGAGACCTATTGTAGCAGCTCAAGGGTCCAAGACACACAATATTTCCAAGTTTTTAGACTGGAAATTGAAGGAATTGTGGGGGAGACAGGATTATATCCTTAAAGATTCTTGGGCCTTCTCACGCAACGTCTAAACCCATTTATTTAGAAAAGAGGTCGTATTTTTAACCATAGATGTGGTTGACCTTTTTTCAGTCATTCCAACTGACACTGGGTTGGAGTGGATAGAAGAGGCCCTATGGGAGTGTCCTGACATTACCCCCAATGATGTACACATGGTTACTGAACTTCTTAGTTTGGTATTAAAAAACAATTTTGTTTTCTTTTCTGGAGAATATTTTAAGCAGATGTCTGGTGTTTTCATGGGTGCCATTTGTGCTCCCACTTATGCTGACATCATTATGTATATACGGGAAAAGAAATTTGTGGTCAACAGTGAATTTTCTACACATTGGAACTATTGCTGCAGGTTTCTGGACGACATATGTATTTTTTGGAATGGACCAGTAGAGTGTATTGATAGTTTCATCAAGTATATAAATACAACTACAACTTTCTTAAAATTTACCTATCAAGTATCCCACCACAGTGTTAATTATTGAGATATGACCCTTACCAAGGAAGGGGAAGGGGTTAAATCCTATATATACAGAAAGCCCACATTCTCCAATAGCTATATCCACTTCCAGAGTTCCCATCCAAGATTCCAAAAAAGAGGAATTGTGAAAGGTCAATTTGTCAGGGTTTCCCGGATGACATCACAGGACCTGGATTTTAGAGATGAATGTGATAAACTTACCTCTTTATTTTTAGAAAGGGGATACCCTATAGGTTTGATACAATCTGTCCAGGAAGAGGTAATGGCTGCTCGTAACACCAGATTCAGCCCTATTTTGGGTAAGGGTTCTGGAGAGACCAATGGATCCCCCCTTAAGGATATTGCTGGTTCATTTTCCAGTAATTTTGCCTTCATTACTGATTTTAGTACCAATGCATTACATATTAGAAAAACAGTAGAAAAGGAATGGCAATCGTTTCTGGAATTTACCGATTTGACCTCGTTTAAGGATAAAAGCCTGAAAACAGTTTTTAGAAGAGGATTTAACATTAAACAAGTACTGGAGCAACCTGAACAACGTATACAGTCTTCTCGCACGAAGAAAGGAACATACAAATGTGGTCTTTGTTCCTCATGCAAACACATAATCCACGATTATCATGTATATCTAGAAAGCAGGAACAGAGACATCAAAGCTTCCAGCTATTCTAATTGCCTGTCCACTGGGGTGGTGTATTTGGCTTTATGTCAGTCCTGCCAGGCGTTTTACATTGGTAAAACCGAGAGACAACTGAAACGCCGCATATATGAACATCAATATGACATAACCAAACTTAATACCAAAAATGCATTGTACAGGCATTCTGTTGAGTGTGAGGGGGCCACGTTTTTGTTTTTCATGGTGGAAACTGTTCCTAAAGATATTAGGGGTGGACCCTGGGAGGCCAAGTTAGCTCATAGAGAGACCTTCTGGCAGATTCTTTTAGAATCCAACAAGTTTTCAGGCCTCAACGATTTTATTTCTATTGCACCCTACCTTAAACCTAAGGCAGGGCGTATTTAAATTTGAAGTTGTTACTTTTTGAAATCAGGTTTTCAGATTTTTTACCATTTTTCCTCAATACTTTGGCCCAATAAAATCATGTTTTATTATTTTATTATTTTATTAACTCATTACCTTGTTTTATATGTTTGAACATCTTATATTTATACAATATTAAGTAATTTTTCTTACTTGACAGTGAGGGATTATAATGGTTGCAAGGTTATTAACATTGTATTGCAATTCATGTGACCAGTTTTACATTGGGTTTATGCCAAGTATAGAGTTTTTAGTATTTACATACAGCTTTAAATTTATTTGATCAATTCATTTATTTTAATTGGATTATTGGATAATTGTCTTACTCATGGCAGTATGGGAAGTATTTAAACTGCAGTTGAATTTGAGACTTTAACTGATGAAGTCGCATTTTATCGATGAAAACGTGTTTATACCTTTATTTTACGTTAAAATAAACTTTGTTTGATTCAGCAGTACCTTATTGTGAGCTTTTGTGGTGGAGGTATCGGACTGGCATCAGCTGTTTTGGTTTGCAAAAGCACCACATACTACATAACATAGCAATGTAGAGATAATGTCAGAATCCATAGTTTTCCTTGTATACACCACAGACCATATGGAGTCACCCACAACATATATCGAAAATCTATAAATCCTTCCTTATGTACTGTTCAGTTGTGCTATTTATATCTGTCTGTTAAACAGCATATAGAAAAGTACTGTATGTTATTGATGCAGATGTCAACACAGGTAAATCCCACACCACTCCACTAAGTCACAACCTTTTTCATAATGAATACATTTTCCATAAATGCATCAATCTAAAGAGATACACATTTGAAAGGAGTAATGCTAACGCAGGTGTATAATAAGATAATATTCACCAAAACAGCAATGCTAGCAGATGCCAAATTGACTTTGTAATTACCTATGACTCAGGTACAACTGAAAGTAAGAGCAGCTATGTGCATGCATCTTTTAAGTACTGTTTGCACCATACATAATTAATGAGGTTCATTAAAATTCAAGATTTTGGAATCCATCTGCACAAATCCATGTAAGTTCTTGAAATTTTCCCTCTTAACCAAAAGCTTGGTATAACCAGAAGGTAATCTGCTGAAGTACCTAATAGGTATCGTTAAATGGGACCATAAGTAACACATCCCATTATTTTCTAATGATCTGATAACATGACATAAGCGCCACTTTTAAATATTGATTTTGATATGTTTACTGATTAGGCCATTGTTACCTTTGAACTGAGTGGGACCTCAGTTAGCAATGTTTTTGTATTTTGTTTTGCTGCATTGGATTATTAACATTATCAACATTATCAAGATGGTTACTTTCAGGAGTCTGCAACGTGTCTGGTCACCCAATTGGACTAACAAGGAGATGGTAACTGTTTATACTTGAGTGAAGTATCACATGACAGACAGACCACAAAACTTAATGATAACTGACATTTGAACCAGATTGTGAGGGAGCATTGATGACATACAGGAATCTATCATACTGCAGCGCAGGTTCACCAATGCTGTACAATAACCTGCACTGGAAGGGTGCAGAGAAGCTTCATCGAAGGGTCATCAAGGTGCATCAACAGCTGGTGGATACCTAAACTAAGTGTGACAATCATACATATACCTAAGCATTCCTACAGAATTTAGAGACATAGCTGTGTACCACACATATTAGATACAAGCCTTTTAAAACCATTAAGTAGCTGTTCTGACAATTACCTCATCTGGATAATTAAGAATACATGGTGATTGTTCTCCACATTAGCAAAGGGTTCTTTTCCCATGAGGTTTACTTATTCACTAATGTTTATAATGTACATAATATTGCGGGTTCCTATTAGATGACCGAAGACACACTCTTTCGAATGCGTCTTGGTCGAACTTGAAAAGACAAAACGGCAAAATGACGAAGTGGCATATAAGCGAATTCTTTCCCTGGGAAAGAAATTGCTTGGCTGCGTCCATTACTTTACCATTTTCGTCACTGTACTGCAATATCGGAGTTGGTATATTTAGGTAGGGGGGTGGGGGAAAAAAATTGTGTTCTAAGCATTCGAGTTTGAAAGCTTTTGCTTACATGGGGTCAATAAATCATCGTTCGCTTTTCTAAGCGTTCGATGATCCAATATAGACCCAATATTGCACATTGTATATGCTCATTTATTTCCCAACATATATCAACATCATTTCACATATCCACTGTAGTCATGTATCTCTGACACTAATAGTATCTAGGCCACTGACAACTACACATTTCTTAGTTGTCCATAATACTTCGACAGTATAACCTTATAACCTAATCGACCTGTGTATGTATGAATAATAACTCATAAATAGCTCAGTGTGTTCTGCTTAACAAAGTGAATATTCTCAAAACATTCCCATTTGTTTAACACAAGATGAATGCCTGTCCAATGGGCTACAAATAACTTTTCAATTGTAATATGTGCTTATCGCTATGTTTTGTGTGGATCATGATGGCCTATAGCATTTATGTGCCTGATGTTACTGTAGTCATCCTTTATACACAGAAATATGGGCGCACACACACACACACACACACACACACACACACACACACACACACACACACACACACACACACACACACACACACACACACACGCACAGTAATTGTTTGTTCAGAAGAAACATGCACTGGCTATTAGCTCAGCCTGCAAAGAAACAGGCCAGAGTGCATATGCCTTAGTGTGGTTTGAGTTCAACTCTATGATTGTTCTGGTTTAAGCACTTGGTTTCTAGACCAGTTATTTCACAGTAGGAAGGTTTGTGGTCTACCCTGTTGTGGGAGTATTTTACTGAATTGCTGCTTTATTTAAACTTTTTTTTGGGGGGGGGCTGTTGTGACTGCAATTTTCTGCACTTTGAATTTCTAGTACTTGTGCATTTTATAGCATAGGCTAAATTCAGACTTGCTGACTCTAGACAGTTTGGTATCATTTGAGCAATAAAACCAGCCATCTTACATTAAGAATGCCGCTTGCATCCTTGTGGCAGAAGCATTCAGCCAAGGACCCATCTGAGTTGAGGACTGTTGGAATAAGGCTCAGTCTTGGGCTTTCCCTTTGGTTACTTTGATTAAAATCATTTAACTTTGTTTGTATTTTAGCATCATGTTTGTGCTGGTTTTCTCAGAGATTGCACTGCTGCCCTGCGAGCAACTCAGTTGTGCATTGTAAAGCAGTGATTCAGTTTTCTACCCCTAGCCCTCCACAGAATAGCCTATTTTTGTTAGTCTTACAACAAAACCTGGTCCATCTAGCCCACTCCCCACTAGTTATTACAGTATATACCTGCCATAATGGATGGGTAGTTTCCACCATTTCTCCAGTCAGCCTGATTGACATGGGCATCCTGAGGCAATGTAGCAATTTCCTCATGTATACTGACAACCGGTACTCCTAAAAAAAATAAAAAAAAAAAAAAAAGAAACAATGTGAGAGGTGTTACTATACTATGAATTTGGAATCAGTTCTCTGTCATAACAACAGACCAGATATCAAACAGGTTGTCAGCACACACACTTCACCTCTTGCAGATAACAAGCTCACAGCACATAAAACCACATACACAGAGGTACTTGCTAGAAGCCTACCTAAAGATCAGAGACCTCCCAAGTGCAATATACTGTACGCACTGCAGACCCAACGAAATCCACTACACATGATACACCAACAATGTCTCAGCCAATAAGCTCCTAAGGCAAAACACCTCAAAACAAATTGGTCTTAGTCATAGGCGACTCCATAAAGGGACATACAGATGTCCCTCTCACCAGGCTGGATAAGAAGAAGATCACGGTCAGCTGCCTTCCAGGTGCCATGATCCATCAGATTATGCATGCAGTCAAGTCTCTCAACAAGAAGTTCTGTTATAATGCTGTCATAGTCCAAGTTCGAGTGAATGACTTGAGATGTACCTCACTGGACTATATGAAGAAAGACATGACTGAGCTTTTAGGTTATGTGTCCCAGGCAGATATGTCCCTAGCCCTAAGCAGATTTTATTTTCACCCAAGATGATACCTCGATATAAACAAAAAATGATTGACTTTAACAATTGGCTTAGCTTCTGGTCTCAAGTCCAGAGGGAATCCAGTATCTGTCAGCCTGGGAAGATATGGTCAACAGAGCACTCTACTTTGCCAGAGATGGTCTTCATGTATCGCCTCTTGGCTTTAAGTTACTGGCAACCATATTTCCCTCCCCCATAGTGCCTTTTTTAGCACAATGTCATAACAATGAAATTCACAATGTAAAAAAAAACATTAGAGACTAACTCAAGGTAATGCTGCTTAATGCTAAGATTCTAAATCGGAAACTGCACTCACTGGAAGCACTCCATGCCTTGGAAGATGTCAATGTCTGTGCAGTCACAGAGAGCACCCTGGCCATGCAAGGCTACAATGCCTTCCACACATTCAGACCTCAAAAAGAGCATAAAATAACTAAAGGCAGAAGTTTACTCATCTTCACTAAAGACAAATACACCTCAAGGCAGGTCAGACAGTATGACATCCTAGAGATATTGCAAGTCCAACTAACTGTAGGTAAAACTCCCTTCCATATCATTGTTAGATATAGGTCTCCCACCATGAACCACAAGGACCACTCTGCCTACCTGGACCTACTTGAGTTACTCACTACACAGTCAAATACCTGAGCTGCTCACATTGTGTGATGCATATGGTGTCCATGACATATTCCATTACTGGACATGTCCATGAGTATAGATAATGTGACATAGTGAAGGCATTGTGTGCATGAGGCCCCATCCGCTAGTAGCAAATATGTTGATTATAACTGTACTACTTAATAAGGTTTGCATAATTTCAACTGGAATTGCATTTTAACTCATTCCCTCCATTGCAGCTCTCCTAAGTGTGTACCATAAACTTCTAGTGGGTATGGCTTGAGCCTTTAAAAAGATAAAAGTTATCACCATACAGTTCAAACAAATATTCATATCTCTAGAACCGTGTTACTAGAAAACTGGGCCTTTAAAAAAATAAAAGGTGTCACCTTACAGTTCAAAGAAATATTCATATCTCTGCAACCCCAAGTATTACTAGAAAACTGTAAATTGCAAACCATTCAGGATAAATTAGTCTTTACATTGGTGACATTCAGTTAGTTTGATGCTGTGATGATGTGGGGTATTTCCAACTATGCCAGGAGAAGTAGGGCAGTGGATGTGTAACATATGCCAGCACAGCTAGCTGGAATTTTGTAAAGAATTATATGCCATTTGTATATCACACTGATTTGTACAGATGGCTGTGATGAAAATGTATTTGTAAAGTTGTGTGTGTGTGTTAAAAATATATCAACAGAGTGCCAATGCTAGACAGATAAAAATTATACATTTATATCAGACCGTACTGTTGTAAATAGGATACTGGAAGAGAAGAGGTTAATCTCAATCCAGCTAACTTTGAAAAATAGTAGGAAATTAAATTACTTAATTTCGGTAGTAACTAGTAATCTAGTAATTCTATGCCACCCTTTCCCAGGTGCGTGTGTGTGTGTGTGTGTGTGTGTGTGTGTGTGTGTGTGTGTGTGTGTGTGTGTGTGTGTGTGTGTGTGTGTGATCTGTTTGGAGCAGGGACATGAAGCACTGGTTTCACAGATAGGGTGTAGTACTTGGCTTGAACACTTGGCTAAAGACTCAGTTCTATAGCTGTGCCAGTGGGGAGTCTTATTCAGCACCTGTAGGGAGACAGAGAGGAGAAATACAGACCTCAAAGTGAGTATGTTCCCTGTGTGCTCTTAAGGGAAATTGTGCTTGATGCAGAGAGCTACATCTGGAAATACTATTTGTATCTATTTTTGTTCCAAGTGAATGTCTCTCTCCATTGTCAGTGGTGAGGATTCAGACTTCTTGATTACTGGCCTAGACAGGGGATGCCACATATTGGTGAACACTGGTGTGGATATTAATTGATCTTCTTTAGGCAGTTCTCACTGAAGGTGTGTATTCTCAGCAGCCACAAGGTAAAAATTTTGAGTTTTATTACCACAAACAGTTTTATTTATTTTTTGTTAATTTAGTTAGTCAGGGAGAGCATGCAGAGATGTCAGCAGAGGATTATGACAAGTTGACAAAGAACCAATTAGCCAAGGTGTGTGAAGCCAAAGGACTGGAGCATGCCAGCCTGACTAAAGAGGAAATGATTTCAGCCTTAGTCACAGCTTAGACAAGTGACTAAGAGGATAACCAGTCTGGTGATGGGAATCTGCAGCCCTCAGAAACAGGACAGTTCACCTTTTCCCTCAGAGGACTTAAAAATCTGTCTGGAGTTAAAGAGACTTATACTGGAGGCCAAACATTTGGAATTAGAATCAGCAGAGAGACTGTGGCATTTGGAGGCTGAAGAAAAGGGGAAACAGAATTAGAATCAGCAGAGAGACTATGGCGTTTGAAGATGAGAAGCAGCGTCAACATGACAGGGTGATGCTGACTCTTTGCCAGGGTCATGGAGGTAATGGGGAAGGGAATAACTGAATGCCAGGAGCAATAATGGTCAGTAAATTTCTTCCAAAATTTACAGAGGGTGATGATTTTGATAATTTTATTCATATATTTGAAAGAGTATGTAAATAGTATAATGTTTACCTAGGGCTCTGGGTAGGTTCCTGATCCCCTTATACCATGTAAAGCTGTAACTGCTGTTTCTAAATTGTCTGATATTGATTATTTAAACTATGATAGTGTAAAGCAATATTTACTTGAATGCTTTAAATTAACACCTGAAGCTTACAGAAAAAAGTTTCACGAGCATAGACGCATGACAGATGAAAGTGTGTGTGATTATATTGCTGAGCTAAGCATTTATTTTCATAGGTGGGTGAGTGGGTATTAGGTCACCACTTCTGAAAGGCTGGTAGACCTTTTGGTGAGGGGAACAAGCCCTTAGCACTTTGCCTGAGGACATGAGAATTTGGTTGGCAGACCAAGAATGCAACTCTGCAGATGAGCTGGGGGGAAAAGGGGATCTCTACTTAGCACTGCCCAAGAAGGGGATACCCAGTGCTGCACAAGGGTATAAGGGAACCCATGGTGGGCAGCCCAAACCACCCCAACAGAGTTCACCAGTAATAGGGGAAGCCACTAGTTCAGGCACATGGCCAGGCTCAAGGGTTAAATATTTTAAATGTAACCAGTGGGGCCATGTATAATATAGATGTCCATGGAAGCAAAGTGGAAAACAAAAGGTGGGGGAGCCATTAAGTGGGTATAACTCTATGCTAGTGGCCAGTTGTGTGGAGACAATAGAGGTACCAAACTATCATCAGAGTGTATATCCACTGTTAATGGATAAAAAATAGACCACTGCTAAGAGAGACACAGCCTCTGACATAATCATTGTGAAGCCTGCAGTGTTTAAAGAGGATAAGTACTTGCTTGGGTAGTCCACTCCAGTCAGATGCCTTTAGCGAGGGTTCACCTTGACTGAGAGGGTGGAAAGGAAGCAAGTAGTTGTGTTTGAGGATACCCCTTCAGATGTCTTGAAAGGGAATGATTTTGATAATGCAGCACCTTGTGTGAATGCAGTTACATGCAGTCAGGCTTGGAGACAGGCATGTGGGTCTTGTAGCCTGGGGGAGGCCCAGACAGACCCCACACCTGAATCCAGGGCTGTTGAGATAGCAATTACAGGAAGGGAACTATTCTGTAGCAGTAAGCCTAAAGGTAAACCACAGCTACTGGTAGGTACTAATGTTCCCTTGGACAGAGTGACTGCAAGAGCAGAGGTGAGTAGCAAAACCCAGGCTGACAGTGAGGCACCAGTGTCAGAGGATACCAGACTTCCTGTGGAAATTGATTTGGGAAGGGTGACAAAGATAGAGTTGAGAAGACTGTACACTGGAACAAATAGTTACTGTATAAAGAATGGACCCCTGAGGGAGGTCTAGATGGTGAGGTAATTCAGGAGTTGGTAGTGCCTACAGTCTACCATCTGGCTCTTCTAGCCATAGCCCGTGACATTCCTTTTCCAGGTCATATGGGCATAAAGTGTACCAAGCGATGCATTATGCAAAACTTTTACTGGCCTGGCATAGCAAGGGATGTAATAGGGCCCTGCAGTACCTGTGAGCAGTGCCAGAAAGTGGACAAGGCAGGAGACAAGGTCAAGGCTTCTATGATGATTTTACCTGTGATTGAGGAGCCATTTCAGAGGGTAGCTGTGGATATTGTGGGGCCTCTGAGTACCTCAAGTTCCACAGGGAAGAAGCATATCCTGGTGGTAGTAGATTATGCTACTAGATACCCTGAGGTGGTGGCTCTGTCCTTGATCAAGGCAGAGAAGATGATAAATGCTTTGTTAAAGATTTTTCAGCAGAGTAGGTTTCCAGGGAGAAATCTTCACTGACAAAGGTGCCCAATTTCATGTCAGACTTGCTGGCTTATCAATGAAAGCACTGTGCAGTGAAGCACATCAAGACAACCCCCCATCACACCCAGACGAATGGTCTTATGGAGAGGTTAAACTCTACATTAAAGACCATGCTACAGGCATTTGCAGATAAGTTTAAGAGAGAGTAGGACAAATATTTGACCCATCTGCTGTTTGCACTCAGACAGGTACCTCAGGAATCCACAGGTTCTTTACCCTTTGATTTGCTGTCTGGGCAAAAGGTGAGTGGGCCCTTTAGATTTGATTCATGATGAGTGG
Organism: Protopterus annectens; assembly: GCF_019279795.1. NCBI lineage: Eukaryota > Metazoa > Chordata > Ceratodontiformes > Protopteridae > Protopterus > Protopterus annectens. The sequence goes on along the minus strand of NC_056732.1, from coordinate 1,594,888,982 downwards.
GAAGGTGAGTATGAATCCCGCAAGGAGTCTGTTGTGGCATATCTTCTAAACCCCAGGACAAGGCTTAGGGAAATCATGGGCTTGGCCCAGGCAAACCTGTCAGGAGCCCAACAGCAAAAAAAGATGTGATATGACAGGAATACTCAAGCCCGAGAGTATGCTGTGGGACAGCAGGTTTTGGTTCTCATTCCTGTTAGACACAATAAGCTGCAGACAGCTTGGGACAGACTCTTCAAAGTGGTATGGAATGTCAGTGATGTTAACTACATAGGACAATTGCTAGGCAAGAGGCAGGGCTACAAATTGTACCATGTTAACATGATGCAGCCTTACCATGATAGGGAGGCCATGGTGCTGACTATTTGGAGTGGGAGGCTGGATGAGTCTGTGGGGGATCTATAGCGACATTGAGACAGCCAGTAAAATGCCAAGTTATTAAGGTGGAGCCTAGGGATGCAGGCATATGACATGACAGTACAGCACTGCAGTGGAGTCAGCAATGCAGATGGGTTCTCAGTACAGGATATGGGTTAATGTATTCCCCGGTAGGCTCATTCCTCTCAAGCAACGTTTCTCAAGGGTCACTTGAAAAACTAGCTTGAGTCTTCAAAGGGTGGATAGTTGTAACAATGTGATGACGTGAGGTATTGCCAGCTATGCCAGGAGAAATAGGGCTGTGGATGTGTAACATATGCTAGCACAGGTAGTTGGAATTTTGTAAAGAATTATATGTCAGTTGTATATCAAACTGATTTGTACAGATGCTTGTGTTGAAAATATATCTGTAAAGTTGGGCTTGTGTTAAAAATGTATCAACAATGTGTCCTGCTGGACAGAAAAGAAATATTCATTTATATCAGACTATACTGTTGTAAATAGGATACTGGAAGAGAAGAGATAAATCTCAGTCCAGCTAACTTTGAAATAAGAAATTAAATTACTTAATTTAAGCCATAAAGATCATATTATACAGTTCTGACTGCAGCCAGTGATGAACGGTGTGTGCCAGAGAATGGTTTATTAGTTCCTGTTGGAAGAGTGGAAGTGTTTATTATTTTATAACTCCCAGAAGCTGCAGCAGATCTTTGCAAAGCTCTTTGTGTGCGTATTTTTGACACATACATGCTAAATCCTAGCAGCGTCTAGCCAAGGCATACTATGGGAACAAGAAGTCATACAACCAGATGTGTGTGATGTCATTCTGTAAGCCAGCTCTGTAATGATTTTTTAATACTAGATGAAACTAAAGTTTCAGGGCACTCTGTTTTTGGAACCTGACAAGGCAGGACCCCTCACACACTTAATCTTGTCTTGCTCTAGTAAGTGACCAGGAAATAGTAATTTGTTAAATCAGTCAGGAAAATATAGTAAGATTAGATAAGTACTGTTTTTCTGTATCTCTATGAATCTATACATCCATGTTCTCATAATATTACCTGTGATTGAAACTCTGGCATTTATTGTAAATAGATATTTGATATTTCCATGTTTGCTTATTATTTATTATTAAATATATTTAAACTTTTCATTGTGGCTGGTCCTTTCGAGAATATTCTAACCTTTGAGCATATTTGGTGACTCTGTGGCCACTACTGAAAGCATTATTGCCTTGGTCAAAACATTACCATTTCTACTAATATTAATTTCACTCAGTATAATTAGGTACCCTTGTAAGAGACTTAGACCAGCTGGCTTTGGAGTGTCTGGTGTCAATAACTACCTTATAGTCTGGACAGAAGGAGGCATAGTTAGTAAATCTCTGCCAGAATTTCACAGTGTGTGTACTGGTTTCACAGAGAGGGTGCTGGAGGACTTGGCTTAGACACTCTGCTGAAGACTCAACTCTATAGCTGTGCCAGTGGGGAGTCTTACTGGGGACCTGAAGGGAGACAGAGAGAGAAATCCAGACCCCAGACTGAGTGTGTTCGTTGTGTGCTCAAGGGAAATTGTGCTTGATACAGAGAGCTGCAGCTGAAAATACTGTGTATATGTATTTTTCTTCCAAGTGAACAGCCCTCTCCAGTATCTGTGGTGAGGATACAGGCTCCTTGATTACTGGCTCTGAGACGGGACGTCACAGATGCCTTAAATTGGATTTTATAAGCCAAAATAAAGGCAGTGGATATTAATTTTATAATGTTGTATAAAGAGCTTATGATAACTCTTATGATAACTCAGTAGCTATTCAAGAAAGGCACATACTGCTAGCAGGATTTTCTTCATACTCCTGTGAGTTTTCACATGAGGCTATGCAGTTATGTCTGTATTATCTGGTGTTATCTGAATGCCTGTTTCTTCTCCATTAGTATGATGAACAGTGGACCACTTAAGTAAGCACATTCCATTTGTTGTTCCTGTTGGGTACTATATTACATTATACTGCCCTTTTACCCTTGGCTATGTGCTATGTGCCAGTACTGGCTGCCATGGCATTTCATGGAACTAGTTGTATTGCTTCAGATGCAGAAGGAGGATTTTGGTGTGACATCATGTATGTCACCCACATCTACTATGGTAATGCTGCTCTTCCAGTGCCCTGCTATATTGTTGTGCTACAATTGACCATCTGATTTTATGGTGCCTTTCAGTTGTTATTTGGGTGTTATCCCTTGCCTGTTGCATCATCAATCAACTTTCGGCTGCTGTGCCCAGTGAGCCCCATTGGTTTTGCTGCTGCTCTGGCTAACGGCATAGATCTACAAATCCTTGTCCTTCTTTCTGATTTGTTTAATTTACTGAAAATGCAATTTAATTTTATTATGATAGTGATGGTGCATCACTGTTGTATTACTCATTTGCTCTCATTTGTGTGTTACTCTAATTAAAACAAACTTGTGGCAGTTTTGAAAGCAAAACATTTCAAATAGTTTATACTGCAGATAGTGAAAACTACACAGACATTACCTTAGTCTATCCACTGGCAAATTTTGAACTACCACACATGCAAGAGAAAAGGCTGTTGAGTTAGTGTTGATTTCATCCTCAAATATGTTTCAAAATTAAAGACATGCACTAATACAGTGCATTGCATGTTGTCAACAAGGGGGGGATATATGTTTTCGGGAAGCTTGTCCTGTTAGAAGCTTTACTGTTGGAGACCAAATGATCCTAGTTTTGGTGGGGCCTGGATATTTGAAGGGGAAGTTGTTTGCATGAGTGAACGAGATCCCTATGCTTTGCTATTGCATGACACAACCTTGAGTAGTTGCCAAGAAACAGAGCCAAAGGTTAGATATAATATGGAAAAATGATGGACCTGGTATGACTGATAACTTCTGCTTGTCTCAAACCTTCAAGAGCATTTGGGTAGGGAGAATGAAAATAGGAAAATAATTTTTGCTAAATATGGTCATGGGAAGACAAAACAGGTCTAGAGATGAGCGTTAATGGACATCACATGGTGGAAATTTTTTGCATGTATACTGTTTGATCAATGACACCAGTCAGCATGCATAACAGAGGGCACTGTTATGTCACCAGTAAAAACTCTAATTTATTCATTAGGTAGGCATGCAAAATTTCATTTTTTATTTTTTATTTATTTTTATTTTACATTTGTTGACCGGGCTAGTCCGACTGGATATATTTCCAAAGCTCCACATTTAAACAAAAAGGAAATACATTTTAAGCACAAAAAAAAATAAATCATAATACTACCTATTTCTAAATTCAGAAAAACAAGAAAGTAAGAGTAGAAGAGGAATGAAAGAAAAGAAAGAAAAGAAAGAAAAGAAAGAAGAGGAAGTTGACAATCTAGGGAAAAAAAACATCCAATAGAATGATTTCAGCATGTTTAGATACCAAGAAGAAGAGAGATCAAAGAAGAAGGAGAAAATGAGAGAGCAAAAAGAGAGAGCAAAAGAAAGTGGAAGATGTGGAACAGCCACTAGAGGAGGAAAGGAGAAAGGACAAAAAGGAGAGGTTTAGAGAGAAAGAGAAAAAGAGAAAAAAGAGGAATTTCATGTTGTGGTCAATGACACCTCTAGACTTGATATATACTATGCTCAAGAGGCAATAAATGTTTCATGAACCCCAGCTGCCGTAATTTTGAATATCATGAAAATGATAAATAAAGTTTTTACATCTTTCAAAATTTTCAATGAAATGAATATATACAGCAACTTTTTATAATCCTGTGCAAATGTCGCAGTTTTCTAAGCTCTAAACTTTTTTTTGGCATTCCGAGTATAACAGTTTGTTGTTCCCTTGTTCCCATTGTATTCATGTCTAGCTTTGCCCCCCCCCCCAAAAAAAGCAAACCTGACCTTCAGGCGTCCTGCTTCCCGCAAAGGCACATACTGCAATGTGCTTTTTTTGCAAAATAAACACTGCAAGAAAAACTCAACCACGCTAGAGCTTCTACTGTATATTACCTTAAACTCCTGCAATGATGGCCAGTCCCTAATTCCTGCACTATAATAAGAGACATACAATGACCAGGAACATTTTCAGTAGAATTTGAACTCCTTAGAAAGGATGTTTGATTAATGGAGAGGCAAACAAACATTGTGTTACAGGAGCCACATAGTCTGAAGGCATTTCCCATTAACATGCTACACAAACATATGCTAACAACAGAAATGTGTGCTGTCTGTAGCTGTAATGCAATTGCAGTCTAAACAGACAACCAATGTAAAACAATCTGTCATCTGATGTTATACATGATGAGCTTGTATGAACACTGTCATTACTGGGCAGTGAATGCCATTCACATTAGCAGTGTGTATCTGTAAACTATCAATTGAACAACTTACAGAATGTGTCAGAAATCCTCAGGATCCTTAAGCAGGGCACATATAGTATGGATCCTTTTTGTATTGACTCAGTATATCTAGTAATTGTTTTAAGAATCCTCAATGAGTAAATATCTATAACAGCAAAAGCACTACATCCTACATAATGTAGCAACATAGAGATACTGTCGGAATCTACAGTTTTCATTACATACACCACATAGTGTATGGAGTCACCCACAACATATATGGAAAATCTGTAAATCCTTCCTTATGTACTGTAAAACAGCATATAGGAAAGTGCTGTATTTTATTGATGCAGATGTCAATACCTGTATACATACCGGCAAATCCCACACCACTCCACTAAGTCACAAACATTTCCATAATGCACACATTTTCCATAAACGCATCAATCTAAAGAGATACACATTTAAAAGGAGTAATGTTAACATAGGTCTATAATGAGATAATATTCACAAAAACAGTAGTGCTATGCTAGCACATGGCTACTTGCCTTTGCAGTTACCTATGGCTCAGGTACAACTGAAAGTAAGAGCAGCTATGTACATGCATCTTTTAAGTGCTGTTTGCGCCATACATAATTAATGAGGTTCATTAACGTTCAAGATTTTAGAATCCCATCTGCCCACATCCATGTAACTTCTCAAAATTCACCCCTTAACCAAAAGCTTTGCATAACAGGAAGGTGATCCGTGCAAGTACCTAATGGGTATCATTAAATGGGACCATAGTTAACACGTGCTCATTATTTTCCAATGATCTGATAACGTGACATACGTGCCACTTTTAAATATTGATTTTATACATTTACAGATCAGGCCTTCGCTACCTGTGAACTGAATGGGACATCAGTGAATAATTATTTGTATTGTGTTTTTCTGCATTGGATTATTGACATTATCAGCATTCTCAAGATGGATACTTGCAGGAGTCTTCAACATGTCTGGGCAGCCAATTGGACTGACTAGTTATACTATACTTATGGTAACTGTCAATGATTGAGTGGAGCATCACATGAGAGCCAGGCCATAGAACTTTGAGATAATTAACATTTGGAACTAGATTGCAAGGGAACATTGATGACATACAGGGATCTGCCATACTAGAGTGCAGGTTCACCAATACTCCAATGACCTGCAACAGAAGGATGCAGAGAAACTTCATTGGAGGGTCACCGAGATGCATCAACAGCTGGTGGATACCTAAACTGTCACAATCCTACATATATCTGACCATTCGTACAGAATTCAGAGATATAGTGATGTATCATACATATCAAATACATGCTTTTTAAAGCCATTAAGTAGCTCTTCTGACAATTACCTCACCTGTATAATTAAGAAGACATGGTAATTGTTCTCCACATAAGCATGGTTCTTTTCCCATGAGGTTTATTTATTTACAGATGTTTACACTGTACATAATATTGCACATTGTATATGTGCATCTATTGTCCAACATATAACCATTTCACACAACCACTATAGTCAATAACTGACATCTGTAGTACCTAGGCTACTGACAACTACATATTTCTTAGTTATCCATAATACTTTGACAGTATAACCTAGTTTACCTGTGTATGTATGAATAATAATTCATGAATAGCTCAGTCTGTTCTGCTTAACAAAGTGAATATTCTCAATACATTCCCATTTGTTTAACACAAGATGAATGCCTGTCCAATGGGCTACAAATAACTTTTAGGTTCATAGGCTCATACTAGGCTATCTGCCCTAGGACATTTATAAGCCTAGCCAGAGTGTGTTTGGCTTTCGCCACCCATTTTAAATGAATTTTGCTATGCCCTTTTTCGAGGTTACTATACTGTGCCTCTGTCTAACAGTGACACAGAAGTGATACCCGGGGTAAACCTACAATCTCCCATCCACTCATCAAGATTCCTCTTGAAGAGAGTCAATGAGGGACCCTGCCTAACCTGGACTGGGATTTTATTCCAGAGTGAAGGGAGCCTCTGGGTTATAAATCTGTCCCTCCAGCATGTCCTATTTATTTCAGTACTGAGGTTCAAGTCTCTTGAGCGCATAGCTCGATGGGATTTGGATTTTCTGAGGTGCAGCATGTCCATTAATTCCGGGTTGGACATGGCTTTATACGTCAGGCAAAGATTGCCTCTGAGCAGGTGGTATGCCACTGAGGAGAGCTGGAGTTTCTTTAACCGGGCAGCATATAGCATTGTTTGAGCCCTTTGATCCTCTTGGTGAGGTACTTTTGGGGTCTTTCCAGTTGCTGCAGGTGTCTGGTAAGGTACATTCCAAAAGGGGCATTGTACTCAATTATGGGCCTGATAAGGGATGAGTAAAGAGGCACAATGACCTCCCCTGATCTAGATGTGAATCCCTTCATGATTAGGTGGGCTATATAAAATGTTTTTCTAACCACTTTGGCCACATTGTTGTCAAATGAGAGATTGCTATCAACTTGGGTCCCCAGATCCCTAATTACTTCTTCCGTACTTAATGGATTACCACCTATGTGGTAATTTGTGTGCACTTTGTTTTTCAATTGTAATATGTGCTTATAGCTGTGTTTTGTGTGGATCATATAGGCCTATAGACTTTATATGTCTAATGTTACTGTATTCATCTTTTATACACAGGAATATGGGAATACACACACAGTAATTGTTTGTTCAGAAGAAACATGCACTGGCTGTTAGCTCAGCCAGTAAAGAAACAGGCCAGCATGTATATGCCTTAGTGTGGTGTGGGGTCAACTGTACAATTGTTTAAGCACTTGGGTTCCAAAGCAGTTATTTCAAAGTAGGAAGGTTTGTGGTCAACACTGTTGTGGGACTATTCTACCAAATTGCTGCTTTATCGAAACAGTTTTTTTTTTTTTTTTTTTTTTTTTTTGCTGTTGTGACTGCAATTTCCTGCACTTTGAATTTCTAGTACTTGTGCATTTTATAGCCTAGGGTAGATTCAGGCTTGCTGAATCTAGACTTTTTGGTATAATTTTTTAAGCACTAAAACCAACCATCTTACATTAAGAAGGCCCCCTTGCACCCTTGTGCCAGAAGCGTGCAGTCAAGGACCCATCTGAGTTGGGGATTGTTGAAATAATGCTCAGTCCTGGCTTTCTCATGGGTTACTTTGATTAAAATCATTTAACTTCACTTGTATTTAAGTGTGTGTTTGTGCTGGTTTGCACTCCATTTCCTGGAGCTGCTCAGAGATTGCACTACTGCCCCACAAGCAACTCGGATGTGCATTGTGAAGCATTGATGCAGTTTTCTACCCCTAGCCCTCCATAGAATAGCCGCTTTTTGTTAGTCTTGCAGCAAAACCTGGTCCATCTAGCCTGCTCCCCCTAGTTATTACAGTATATACATGCCATAATGCACGGACAGTTTCCCAACATTTCTCCAGCCAGCTTGATTGACATGGGCATCCTGAGGCAATGTAGCAATTGCCTCTTGTATGCTGACAACCAGTTACTCCTAAAACAAACAAACACAACATGTGAAAGATGTACCTAAACTGTGAATTTGGAATCAGTTCTCTCACATAACAACAAACCAGATATCAGACAGATTATCAGCACACACACTTCACCTCTTACACACAACAAACTCACAACAAATAAACTCAGAAACATGGAACTACTTGCTAGAAGCCTACTTAAAGATCAGATATCTCCCAAGCACAAACCTAATGCACACACACTGCAGAGCCAACAGAATCCACATAATCCACATAATAATACATACAACAGTGTCTCAGTCAATAAGCCACTAAGGCAAAACACCTCAGTACCAATTATATTGGTTGTAGGAGACTCCATAGAGAGACACACAGATATCCCCCTCACCAGGCTGGATAAGGAGACGGACACGGTCACTTGCCTGCCAGGTACCAGGATCCATCAAATTATGCATGCACTCAAGTCTTTCAACAAGTTCTGTTATAACTCTGTCATAGTCCATGTTGGGTGAATGACTTGAGACATACCTCACTGAACTATAGGCAGAGAGACATGACTGAACGTTCAGATTATGTGACCCAGCCAGGTATTCCCTAGCCCTAAGCAGCATTCTACATTCACCCAAGATGATGTTTCAGTATAAACGAAAAATGATAGACTTCAATAATTGGCTTAGCTTCTGGTATCAGTCCAGGGAGACCCAGTATCTGTCAGGCTGTGAAGATATTGTCGACAGACCACGCTCCTTTGCCAGCGATGGCCTTCACTTGTCACCTCTTGTCTTTCACTTACTGGCAAAGGTACTTGCCTCCCCCATAGTGCATTTTTAGGCAATGTCTTAATGAAATTCCTAACGTAAAAAAAAAAAAACACTAGAGACAATACAGCTTAATGTTCAGAGTCTAAATTGGAAACTGCACTCACTGGAAGCACTCTTTACTATGGAAGATGCCGATGTCTGTGCAGTCACAGAAACATGGTTCAAGGCCGCAGAGATCAGCCCAGCCATGCAAGGCTACAATGCCTTCCACACGTTCAGACCTCTAAAAGAGGATGAAACAACCAAAGGTGGAGGTGTACCCATCTTCATTAAAGGCAAATACACCTCAAGACTGGTCAAACAGTACGACTATCTAGATCTACCCCAAGTCTAACTAACTGTAGGTAAAACCCCATTTCATATCATTGTTAGCTATAGGTCCCCCACCATGAAGCACGAGAACCACTCTTCTGCCATGAAGCAAGAATAACGGACTGAGAAACCAAACAGAGGTCCACAAATGTGCAACAGGAACAAAGCTTTTAATATAAAACATTGAACAAAAGATAAAAACAATACCTCACAATAAGCGCTTTCATCTTGCTAAATGCAAGACTTCTTGAGATAATTAAAATACCAACCACACATCGTTTAAATCACCCTCCACTTGCTACATCAATTTAACTCCAGCCAATCATTTACGAGATTGTGTTCACACTCTCCTCTATATTAACCTGCATATATTGCCATGGTTACCATAAAGCGATAGTTTTAATGGACATTGTGAACCACACTTACACCTTTCACACACTTGTTTCTTAAAATCCTTAGTCATTTCCCATAATTATCTCTCTAATGATTTTAATTTTAAAACATTGGAAATGGAAACATGCTCATTCAGTCCCGGATAGTTAGTCACATTTAACCATAATTGCTAATATAGTTCTTTCTTTTTCAGCCAAATCACCCAAGGTCCACCCCTTTCATTCCTCCTAACCTGTTCTAAAATAGTGAATTTAAACCATTGCTTAGTGTACAAATGTATATGTTTAAATAATGCATTGTTCTTAATGTCATAGCAATGTTCATAAATACATTCTTTTAAAGACCTTTCAGTCTTCCCCACGTAAAATGCTGAGCAAGCTTGACACAGGGTGATGTATACCACCCCCCTCGAGGAGCAGTCAAATCTGACATTTAACTGTATTTTCTGTTCATTAATGTTAATGCTATTATCTAGCAAAATGGATTTACAATAGTTACATCGCCCACAGCAACGCATTCTGCTGTAATTTGTGTGCTTGTCATTCTTGGTTGGTCTCTCTACTATGTTTTTTGAAGTCAGACAAGGGCACTCATCTAACTTTGCCCAAATACTTGGTTCTTCCATCAAGAATGCCCAGTTTTAACCCATATGGTTTTAATTCTTTCACTTTCTAGACTGAAGGTTGTAACTCCCCCACATTTAAATATTTCTAAATATTTTTTAAGTGTATGGAACCCCATATCTTCAGTTCCCTCCGTTTTACCAAGCCGTGGTTGCTAAAACCCTATGTTCCTTTTATCTACCACTTCCATTTTGATGCCATCAATTAAGTAGGGGGGGTATCCTCTATTCAAAAACATATTCTTTAATGTATTACATTCATCTAAAAAATCTTTAGTTCTTGTCACCATTTGGGCTGCTCTAACATATCGACCTTTTACTACTGATTTTTTCTGGGCTGCTGGATGTGAGTTACTATAATGTAGCAACCCATTTGAATATGTCGGTTTCCTAAAAATAAATGCCACATATTTGTGTTCCTTCTTGTCTTTTTCTAGCAACACAACAAGATAAGGAATCTTCTCCTTTTCTATTTGGACTGTGAATCTTAAAAAAGTGGTAGATTCATTTATATATTCCTAGAACCTATTTAATTCAAGTTCATTCCCTCTCCATAAAATAAAAATGTCATCCAAATATCGTATATAAATTTTTAAATTAACTTTAAATTCACTATTCAGAAGAAATTTCTTTTCCCATATTGCCATAACAATATTAGCAAGCAGTGCACCACAGCTTGCACCCATCGCTATACCCTTCCTTTTGTAAATAACATTTCCTTCAAAAAAGATGTAATTGTTTTTTAAAACTTGTTCTAACAAGTCCTCAGATAAATTCAATAGGGATTGCTCCACATGGTACATATCTAAAAATTCACAAAACCAACTAATTCCTTCCTCGTGTGGGATCACTGTATGTAAGTCTTTAACATCGATGGTTACTAATATGTCATCTTCTTCATAACCTACTTTATTCATTTTGTTAAGGAAATCCCAGGAATCCCTACAAATTTGTTCTTTTGCCACTAGATGTTTTAATTTCATGTCCAAAAATTTGGCACATGCACTTGTCACTGACCCCCCTTGCATCCACTATAGGTCTCAATGGGGGTTGGTTACATTTTTGTGTATTTTTAGGATTCCAAAGATGTTAGGGATAGTCAGGAAACTGACATTCAAAAAGTTAAATTCTTCAACTATCATATTTTCTGTCAGTAAATCTCTAATTTGTTCCTTAACTTTATCTTATGCTTTCCTTACTTCCAAACTAGAAGTTAAAGTGTATGCGTTCCCACTCAATAGTTCAAACATTTTGTTGTTATACATATCTTTTGTCATCAAAACCATCCCATCTCCCTTGTCCGGTTTCATAAACTGGATACTCAGCTTCTTCATGTACTCAATTTCATCCCAATCCTCCTTTGATATACTGTATTTACTATTACTATGTCCTTTATTTAGAAATCTAAAGTCATTCTTCACATATTTTCTCATACATTTGCAAGGTGGGATGGATTGGAGGGTTAAAAGTACTGGGGGATCCTTAAACATGTGTTAACCATAGATGTGCCATCAAGCATTAACTTAAAATTCAACTTTCTTATGTACATTTTAAAGTCCATCAGCAACTGTGCAATATGTACATGTTTTGCCACAATGAATTTCAGTCCTTTTGCCATTGTCACAACCAAGTTTTTACTAACTAAAGTATCTGTATAATTAAAGATTTTAAAGTCACCATCATTGTTCGTTATGACAAAAGCAGTCTTGTTGGACAGTGCGTTAGAATTCTCATGCAAGTCTCTGTTGCTACCAATGCATATATTCACATTTCTATAAACCTCTGCTGTTGAAAAAACAGGTTGCTTTTTGTTCAAAAAACAAGCCCCCCTTCCTGCATTGTTCCCGTCACAAACACATACCATTGGATGTGTCCATGCGTCCTCTGCAGTTACTAGTTCATACTCAACCCTATTGGATCCACTGCCACAGGTATGACAAGGCCTCATATCAGTACTACCAATTTTATCATTGACTCTGCCCAGTTGCTCTGGTCCTGTCACATGCAATTCTGCCTCATGGGATGGAAGTTAGAGCAATTACATTGATTCTTTACTATGGGTGGCCCTCTCACTCCCATCTGATTTGCTTGGTTCACAGTAGCTTTCCCCTTCAGTCTTTTGGATCTCTGAAGTTGTTGAAATCATCTTCTTCTAAAAAATACTCATTAGCGCCATTCAGTATTGCCTCTCTGTTTGAATAAGCATGTCCATAACCATCCTGACTGTGAAAGTTCACTTGTCCATTACTCTGATTGAATTTCCATTCTCCTTATACTTGTCCCATAGGTGGTTTAGGATAAGAAACATTGTTGATATAATCATTATGGTCTCTGTAATATTTTGCATTTGTTCTACCATAATTGTTGTATCTTGTTGTCAATATTTGTGAAAATTCTACAATAGTCAAACCTATATCACTCGAAGTCAGAACAATTGGTAATCTTACTATCAAGATCTGTTGTCTCTTTCAACAAGTCTTCTGTTAAAATATTGTTGTGTTTAATCAGGATATCTATGTATTCACAGCCGTGCCTGTTGAACATACCAGTGAGTTCTTTATGGAGTTCTGATTCCAGTTCCAAGCTAATAGGGTTTTTTCAAGTTCTCGACCCTTTTGGAACCAGCTTGAACATTGGAAGTGGAATGAATGGTATGCTTGATGAAATGGATTACAAACTGTTCAAACTGAAAAAATTGCAACTTGAGAACAATTATTTATGGGAGTGCATACAAATGGGTAGGGTTTGCTTGAACGAGCAAATTGTAAAGTCCTCTAAAGACAATTACAAAGCTAAACTAGTATCCCTAGCTAAAGATAATCACAAGGCATTCTTTAACTACATCACAAATCTAAAAGGAAAGGCCCAGCTTTCTACTAAACTAGTAGTGGATGGTACTACTCATATTGACCCTGAGGACATCACCAACCTGCTAGCAGACAGATTTAGTGCAAACTTCACCCCCTGTCCCCTCCAGACATACCCAAAGCATACCTGTCACCAGTCCTCTACCTAGTATATTCAAAGAGCAGGTCATAACCACACTCTCCATGGTCAAAAACACACTCTCTATGGGACTGGATAACATCCCAGGCTGTCTACTAAATGGCTTATAACAGGACCTAGTAGAACATCTTGGGACTCTCTTCAACCACAGTCTAAGTACTGGCTTTGTCCCAGCAACAGTAATTCTCTTGCACAAAAATGGTCCATCAACTGACCCTGGGAATTACAAACCCATAAGCCTAACCAGCCTTATCTGCAAAGCCATGGAGAGAATCATCACGGACCATATCAAAAAAGACATAGGTGGTCTTCAAACACTTGACCCAACCCAATTTGGCTTTGTTAAGGGTAGATCATGCATATTAAACCTGGTGGACTTCTTCGAGAATGTCACCAAAGCCCTGAATGAAGGCAAAACAGTACATGCAGGCTGTCTTGAGTTAGCTAAGGCTTTTGACACAATTCCCCACCACTCATCATTGAGAAACTCACCCAGCTGGGAATTATCCCATATGTCACTAGATGGGTAGTTAACTGGCTCACTGACAAAACACATACAATCAAAGTTGGGGATTCCACCTCTACCAGCACACCAGTTACCAAGTGGTGTACCATAAGGATCTGTACTGGGCTCCCTAGTTTTTGGAATCAATTTCTCAGAAGTCCAGGTGAAAACAGATGCCTGTGGCTTACCAAGTTTACCGATGACTGCATACTGGGTGGAATCATTGAGTCCCACAAAGATGATGACATACTATAAGAAGGGCTTACACAGACCAATGATTAGTGCCAACGCCACAGACTGCCTGTATTCGAATAAAATCTCCAAACTATGGAATTCTCTCCCTCCTACAATTACAAAAATTCCACACCATCATAACTTCAAACAACAGCTACTCAACTACCTAGTAAATAATTGGGTCTGCTCCTCTCTGTCCCCTGGTTAAATCCACTTAAACTCATCCCATTCTGAGTAAATCCACTTATGTCCTTCCCATTTTCTTCCCACATCCACAACTTTTTCCATATGTTCCTTTCTCCATGTTTTCCTTTCCATCTAAATTTTTCTCACTTTAATTCTCTCCTCACTAACAGGTGTCTTGGCACCTCTGTCATGGTACTGTTTTTACAAAATCTTTCCCATCCTACAGGAATCTCAAAAATTCTGACCTAGAAACATGATGTTTGTCCAACATGAAATTTGTATATACTATGTTTTTGTACTGTCCTACTTAAATGCTGTACTATATTGAGTGGTTTTAAAGTTCTTGTACTTAAAGTTTTTGTACTATATTGAGTGTTTTTTACATTCATAATCAGTACTGTAGACTGAATACTGCTATTTATATTCAAATCAATATAATTGTACTGTCTTTTGGACCTTTTCTCTCTGGGCCTCCTCTGAAAATGGGCTCCTAGCCCAGACAGACTTTCCCAGTTAACAAATGTAATAAATAAATAAATAAATATTTCTATGAGTATCTCCATAATCCATAATGTCCTGTCAACAACACCTGTTTAACTACAGTATTTTGAGTAAAGCTTGGAACAGGCTGGTATATTTCTGCCAAAACATTTTGTAGAATGTGATAAAATTTGCAAAATGTATTTCAAGTATAATTGTGTCATTCTTTATTAAATTCAGTTCAGCCTTCTGATCCTTATATTTGGAGGGATTCAGACGGTCAGGCCAGGCATACAGTTGGATGCAGAACAGGGAGGTGCACTGATATCATGCATGCATTTGATTAGTGACATGTACTTTGCCAGAGAATATCTGCATATGTAATCCTCCCACATAAAACGCATTACTATGTCTCTGATGTACGGCTCATTGTAGTTGTCTGTTAACAGCAGCTATGTGATCCATGACAGTGTTGTAAAACCTAATGCATGATGCATATTAGTAATCCAGCCCTGCACATTCATTGCATTCCCACACCACTTAGAGTGTAGCTATAGCTTAGAGTTGCAGGTTTGAATATCAGCTCCTTCAGTGTGTGTTCATTTCTGTTCTAAGATGTAAAGGACTGTGTTTACTTTATTACAAAATGTGGATGGAGAATGTGATTTTATTCAAGAAAACCATTTTTAGAACCTGATCTGTGCAATGTATATCACTGTCATTTGAGGGCTACGTCATTCATAGTTGCTCTTTTCTTTTTGAAGGTGATGAGGCCAGGACTTGTAACCATGCCAGAGTAGATACACAGGCTGGAGAAGCAGCCTAGGGAGACATGTCTGGTGATTTTTTTTGTTTGTTTTGGCAAATAGAATATATCTGATCCTTGTTACAGGTTCATATTCTGACATTACCATGTATATTATTTATAATGCACGAAAACCCATCATGTATCAGTAAGGTAAGTGCAATACTCACACAATACTTGTGCTTATAAGTTTAATTTAACTAAAGAAAAGTTTATCATTTAGCAACAATGTTTTCAGAGAATAGTTTTTGAACTGTAGGGTACAACCTAAATGGCAATCAGTTATGTGTAACTCCCACACTGATTTTGATGTAGATGTTTCATATACAAGTTTACAGCTGTTAGTAATGCATGTCCTGGTGTGTTTGTATGTGTTTGTCAGTGACTGATCTGTTGTGCATAGCTTCCTTATTCATGTACTGAGTGTCTGCTGTGTCATTAATCCACTGTCATTGGTGCATGCCATTCAAGTCAACAAAGGTATTGTATCTGCTTATAACACTTTTGATGGTTTATTTAAAGTATACTTGTATCTTGTGTTTGGGGGTACTTGTGCGCATAGGGATTTCATTGCACTATTTCATAATCAGTAAATAGCATCAGGTTGTTTGCATTTTGCAGGTTGCTGGTTGCTTATAGCTGTATGTGCATCATGCTTACCTTGTAGACAGACAGTAATGATTTTACCACATATACTAGATTCTCATGTGTCACAGGCTGCCACTGTGTCTATGATTGAACAGTATTACTATTTGGTTGTGATGTATTCCTTACATTGATGTGGGGTTAGCTTATGACAATGCTACCTTGCTCGGCTGTTTCTCACATGACTTTATATTTTTCACAGTATTATCATCTCACTTTGTCTTCATTATAACAACGTTAATTGGTGGCTGTTCATATGAGGAATTACATGCGCAGACACATGGAATACATTTGATATTCACACACAGATGTAACTGCTCAGGGAGCGCATGCAAGAGGAAAATAATGCAAATACTGATATTCTGTCAGACACTCAGCTGGACAGTTTACTGAGGCATCCATCAGTATTAAGCAGTGCAGGTCCCAATACTACTGTTACGCTGTTATTTTCCCAAATTGATTTTTCAAATTAAAGTTTTATGAATGTTGCATGAGGCAGTGTCAGGGCATGCTTTACTTCAAATTTCTGGATATGTTAAGTGTACTTGCTTTGCATATGATTGTCATGTTTAATGCTGGCCAATAAACAATTGTAAAGGTGATGTCATGATTTCCACTAGCAAGCTGTGTTATGCATGCCATTGCCCAGCCTTGAGTAAGCGGCTCACATTGTCTGATGCATACGGTGTCCCTGACATGTTCTGTTATTGGACGTTTCCATAAGTATAGATAATGTGACATAGTGAAGGTATTGTGTGCATGGGGTGTCATCTGCTAGCAGCAAATCTCTTGATTATAAGTGTGCTACTTAATAAGGTTTGCACAATTTCATCTGGAATTGTGTCTTAACTCATTCCCTCCATTGCAGCTCTCCTAAGTGTGCACCATTAACTTCCAGTGGATGTGGCTTGAGCCTTTAGAAAGATTAAAGTTGTCACGTTACAGTTCCAACAGACATTCATATCTATGGAACCATAAGTGATCCTAGAAAACCGTAAATGGCAAACCATTCAGGATACATTAGTCTTTACATTGGTGGCATTCATTCAGTTTGATGCTTTAAACTGGATTCTATAACCCAAAGTAAAGGCAGTGAATATTAATTTTGTAATGTTGTATAAACAGATGATATCTCAGTAACTATTCAAGCAAGACACATTCTGCTAACAGGATTTTCTTCATACAGCTGCAGGTTTTCATACAAGGCTATGCAGTTCTGTCTGTGTTACCTGAATGTTGAGATATTTAGAGAACTATGAAAATTATTGCAATACAAATAAACAGCATACAGATAATATTCAATATCTCTAGTTGCATTAGACAGCGGTCGAATATCAATCCAGTTGCTTTTGCCATCATGTATGCTTTAAAATGAAATCTTCTGATACCTTGTGTGTAGCATGGCTTTGAAATTATTAATGCAAATATGAAAAAGCAATATTTGATGGGTAGAGCTGCCAGTAGGAGTTAACTGCAGAAAAGCCTGGAGGCACACTCAGCTGTAATGAGTTAAATGAGAACTTCAATGCATGCAAATTTACCTTCATTCTCATATTCAGATCTCCAGGACTCACATGTGGACGAGATGTTGGTTATTGTCTCTTACATTGCAGATGTGCACAACAGTCTCATTATAATGTCTGATATGGTTTTCACAAGAATGTGCAGGCCTGCTAGACATTGTTTTTCATTGTTATGCTTTTTATTACTGAGATACATTGCATATGATGGCACAGTGGACTATGGTAGTAATGTATTGTAAGGTTTCATGAGAACTGTTGTCTGCCTGTTTGTTGTGTCACAATGGGTATGTTATTATATAGGTAGTATCAGGTATGCCTGTGCAATTTCTGTCCTGTGTTGTGATTCACCCTGACAGAGCATGGGACCCATGCACGATCATCGATCAGATGTTGATGACCAGTGCATATTAGACCACTGCTGTAATCCTCCTTTGACAATAACCATGCCAAAGACAAGGATGACAATGAGGAATATGGACCTGTACATGCCATCATCCCTGCTACACCCTGGAGGAGACAATGCCAGGAACAACAGCAAGACACTTATCATGAGCATATCCAGTAGGTGGTGACAAGTAGTGTTTTGGACACAGATGAGGGACATGATGTGGAATTTCTTTCAGCACATGGCACAAGCCATGCATGACTCATTCAGGGAGACAACCCAGGAGATCATTCATGTTGTTCATCTCCATCAGAGTTGTTTTTCAGGCCCATAAGTATCGTCAGTGTCACCCAATTCTGTAATGCTGCACCATGATGTTTGCCATATACATGATTGGACTGTATATGGACTCTATCACATGCCTACCATTTTGCTGCCATGCTTATGTGTTACAGGACCAAATATATTATGTGGATATCATGTGGCATTAAATATTATGTTTCACGTATGCATGGCATGCATTAACATATTAGAATTTCCTTCAACATTCAGCTGTCCATGAATTTTGGGAGATAACATGCAGCTACTGCTGCAACATTTTCCCCTGTAAACATGTATTAGTGACAGAAACTCACAAACAACTTTTTTCCATAGTCCAACACTTTCACGGTGATGATTATGATTTTTAAATTGCCATATCATGAATGTACAACAGAAGGAAATGTCCTTGCCGATCTGTTTTAGATGAGAGTTGTCATGTTGTCCAACTGGCATGACATTGTATGGCATGTGTCGTCAATGCTGATGCCTTGTTGGGTCATATTAATGTATGTCATACATATGGGCAGTTCTCCTTTAATGACTGCATAGACCACCAATGTAACGTAACAGTACAGTATGCTGTCTTTAGTCTATTTTACATTTCCAGATCCATTCATTATTCATATTACTTCACACATTTCAGCAAATGGTGTACATAGACACCGATTTATGTATGTACCTCCTGCACTACTCCAATCCATAGTGAAACACCAGTGTACCTTTGAAATGTGAACAGCCACTGACTTAACATTGATGTGCTGTAATATTGCTCACAGGACTCTCCTTTGCTCAATAATGAACAGGTCCATGGCATAACTTCAGGTGTTTATTTCACATATTATTTTACATTGAAATGACAGCATATGTGTATGTGATTCCAGTTATTTGCTTGGTTACCTATGCCTGTTGATGTTACAAGATTACGTGTGCAAGATTTATACATGCCAATTTTTGTTGACAACAGCAATGCAGTATGCCCGCATGACATACATTTGCCATTTACTTACATTTATTTTGGGTTGCCTTCATCAGCACCCTATGTAGTGTACCTATGTATTTACAATATGTAACCTTACCTTGTTGACCTACTTTATTATTGTCTTCCTTGATGTGGGCCCATGTTGTCAACTTCCCTCCCACTTTTGTAGGTATGTCATATATCTTGCAGATATGTTTGCCTTTGTTGGAATTCTTGCCCATTGTCATACTTTAGTTTATTTACAAGGTCAAAGTGTTCCAACTCTATGGCCATTATATAGATGCATGACATATACACACAAGTCAGTGGCTGCTGCTTGCAGTACATTTTTGTTCTTGTTACATGTGTGCGTTACACTGTAACCAGTGTACATTGTTGAAATTCTTGTGCACAACCTGATATTTTTTGTATAGTTGCACTGTTAGGTTTGTGAACATATATTAGTACATGCCATTAGTGTGTACATGTGTATTGACATTGCTTTCATGTAAGTTCCCGTTAGGCCACTGAAGGTCATACATATACACCTACACCTGTGTGTTGCCTTTGACATGGCATATGTGTGTGACATATGCATTCCATTGCACATTTGTTTGGGGTTGTGTTCACCTAGTTGTATATTTAATCACTATTTTGCTGCATTGCTGCACTACTGCTGTTTGGCTCTGTGATTAGTTGTTTGCTTTTCACGTGTATGTTTGGAGGGTCTATTCTGTCCCCTGGAATTATTTAGCATTCCTAGATTTGCATTTGCTCGTTTGTGATGTTGCTTGCCTTACACTTGCACTGCTGACAGACTACTTGGATATGTGTATATGTATCCAATGTGTACTGTGATCCCCATTTATTACCCTACAACACACATCTACCATTGGTCATACACATCCAAGTATGACTGCTACACAATTTGTAACATGTCATAATGTGATAGTGCATAGGTATATATGTATTTCTGCATTTCACCATGGCTGGTATGCATCTCTACCTTGTTTGACAATGCAATGGGCCATAGGTTCATAGGTAGGTACTAGGCTATCAGCCCAAGGGCCTAAGTAAGCCTAGCCAACAAGGTTCCTTGGCTTACACCACCCAAGAAAGTTAATTTCCTGTGCCCCTGTTGAACAGAGCCACAGAAGTGATTCCTGGAGTGTATTTCCTATTTTCCATCCACTCATCAAGATTTTTCTTGAAGAGTGCTAATGAGGAACTTTGCTTGACATAGATGGGTAGCTTGTTCCAGAGTATAGGAAATCTCTGGGACAAGAATCTATCCCTCCAGCATGTCCTGTTAATTGTGGTGACAAGGTTTAGGTCCCTAGAGTGTGTAGCTCGGATGGATTGGGATTTCTTTAGCTGTAGTATGTCCAACAGGTCTGGGTTTAACATAGCTTTATATGTTAGGCAGAGATATTGTCGGAGTAGGCAATATGCTGCAGAGTAAAGCTGGAGTTTTTTGAGATGGTCAGGGTAGGGCATCTGTTTGAGGCTAGTAATGCTCTTTGTGAGGTACTTCTGTGGCCTTTCCAGCTGCTGCAGATGTCTTGTGAGGTGCATTCCAAAAGGGTCATTGTACTCTATAATGGGTCTAATGAGTGCTGCGTAGAGGGGAACAATGACCGCTTTTTTCCTGGATGAGAACGCTTTTGTGATGAGGTGTGCTACATAGAAGGATTTCCTGATTTCTATGGTGATGTGATTATCAAAGGAGAGACTATTGTCCACCTGGGTCTCAAGGTCTCTTATCAAACATTCAGCATTAAGTAGACTGTCATTTATGTGGTAGTTCATGGGTACAGAGTTTTTACCAAAGGGGATGACAATGCACTTTTTGGCACTGAGCTTGAGGCCATGCCTCTGACACCAGGCATCTGTCTCAGTGAGGCCCTTCTGTAGGATGTCCACATCATTTTGGAAGACTTTTACCAGGACTGGGATACTAACTAATGATTTTATTATTTGGTTACTAGTGAATTTTGGTTTAAATGTTTAAGAAATGCAAATAAGATTATTTTGCAAATGTGTTATAGCATCAATGCATAAATCTAAAATGGCACTGGATGCCCCCAAACTTTCTTAGTCACCTTTT
Source organism: Protopterus annectens (assembly GCF_019279795.1). Taxonomy (NCBI): domain Eukaryota; kingdom Metazoa; phylum Chordata; order Ceratodontiformes; family Protopteridae; genus Protopterus; species Protopterus annectens. The sequence continues at coordinate 1,594,867,476 of NC_056732.1, read as the reverse complement.
TCATTTATTCAGTTTAGAAATCATTTAATCTCAAGCAAATCAACAGTAGACAGGAAGAGATAAATGTTTTATCATAAAATCCAGTTGATAACCAGAATGCTTAAATCACTATCAATGTCTTCCTCTAACTTATAATATACAAAGCTTTCTTTTCCAATAAAGAGAAAACTACCCAGATTTATCCATTTATATATGCATTCCCCTGGGATGAAGAATGTCGTAATGCATGTGAAGATATGTGAAGGTTGCCAGCCTAGCTAGATAGAATTTTGTAGATAATTCTGTCATTTGTAAATATTAATATAAGCCACAGGTTTGTTATCTTAAATGGAAGAAAACTGTGTTAAATGTTGAACTTCAAAAATGTAACCACAGTTTACTCTGCTGGAAGAAAGTTGACAGAAAGTATGACCGATCCCAAACTCGGAGCCATGATGTCTGGACCGGCAGATTCTTTCTATTGTTTTGAGACCAGAGTTAATTGCTGGATTTTACATATATAATGTCTTTAATTGCTGTGGTTTCCTGACCAGGTGCAAACTTACTAAGAACTGTAAATGTAGAGTTTCTGTTAGCCTGGGAAACCAGAGAATTGTTAAGAATGATCTAATCTAAAATGAGTCATCAGGATGTATTATCAATTTAAAGGACTTTCTCACAGACAGAGAGAGCAATTTGGATCTTGTCTGTAGGACATCACTGAACGGCAATTGCTTTCCACTATATGTAAACAGGATCTGAGATCTTAGTAATTCTTTTAGAGATAGATAAATATTGCCAGAATTAGACTCATTGTTTTCTATATTTGTCAGACTATACTACAGTGATCTCTGAGCTCTTGACCAGCAGTGTGTTGAATTGAGAAGTTTTGTCTTGTGTTTTTATTATTTATTATTAAACCTTTCAACTGTGGCTGTTTTGTGTAGAGATAATTTAAGCTCTAGAGTACATTGCATGTATACAGTGATATTGTACAAAGCCACTCCAAATAAGTCTTGCTGCTTAGTCACACTTACCATTTCGATAATAATATTACACAGTAATAATTGGACATCCTTTGATAAGGGCCTTTTTAGTAGCTGATAGGAGTAGTTGGTGGCAGTGATTACTACCTTACAGCCTGGCAGGAGGGGGCATAGCTAGAGAACCTGTGCCAGCCTTCCCCAAGAGTGTCTGTGTGTTTATATATAAACCAAATCTCAAAATGTGTGTGTGTGTGTCAGCTACTTGGGCAGGGACATGGAGCGCTGGTTCAACAGACAGGGCACTGGAGGTTTTGGCTTGACTACTCGTCTAAGATCTGTACCATATAGCTAAGCCAGTGGGGAGTCTTATTGGGGATCTGGAGAGAAAGTGAGAAAGCAGCCCCAGACTGACTGTGATCTCTGTGTGATCTTAAGGGAAATTGTACTTTACTGTGTGTGTACTTGTTATCCTCCCCTATGTGGATGCCCCTCACTGGTGTTAGTGGTGAGGATTGAGGCTCCTTGATTGCTGGGCTGGTGCACGGGTGTCACAATGCACTGCGCAGTCCCTCAGTAAGATTGCACAGAATGCTATTGTAGAGTTGTTCAGAGACCATTGTATCGCTAATGTGATGCAAAGACACTAGTGGCCTGCCTTCAAATTCTGCAGTTTGAGGGCATTGCTAATGCATATTAGTCATGTGCTCTTCCCTGGAAGTTTCACTGACATTGGAATAGCATAGCTGAGTGACTCAAAGATTAGTTCTAGTATGCTACTGGGGTAGCAAACTGAAAGACATATATGCCACCTTTTAACAATGTACCCCATTTCACTTTTGTGATAGAATGGGGCTGTTAGTGCTACAGCAGTTAAGTACTGCCAAGCTGTGTTCATGTGTGTGTATGTACATGTGTGTGCATGTGTATGTGCATGCACATTTGTATATTTGTCTGTGTTAGTATGTGCCAGTGCAACCACACTGCGTGGATTTTCTAAGGGAAACACAAACACAGTTAGGTCTAACAGCACTAGTGTTCAGTTCAAAAAATGCTAGTGAGATGCTAATCAGATACTTTTTAATGTGGCATTATCATATCTCTGAATCACAGAATATCTTCATTGCACTACTGGATACAGCAGGGTTCCCCATATATTTTTGACAGTGCTATATCTCTGAATTCTGGCCATTATGTCTATGACTCATTTTATCAGTTTAATGTTCAATAATTCTAGCTTTAAAGTCTCTGCTGACTTTTCTACATAGAAACTGCCAAATAGGCACACTGCAAGATAAGTCATACATTTAGACTTTTTCAGACATCTTTCATACTTAACCTACCTAGAATGCTCATGTCTAACACATTTGCAGATATTGCAATCTATGAATACAAAACAACCTTTCATAAATGTACTTTCTAGTATAACTTCTGAATAACATTTGAGAAACAGAATTTGTAAAATTTAGATACTGTTTCTAAAAGATTAGGGCAGTACTATATAGGCTAATGTTAACAATTAATATCTTTTTCAACTGCAAAAAAGTAGCAAGCCATTGGGCATCAGTGAGAATATCAATTAGCCTACTACTGCAACTCAGACAAGATGTGCTGTATATTCCTAGGTAAGTAAGCTACCCCCATGGACCATTTTAAGCCTAGCCAATTTCCTTTTGTGAGAATCAAACTCTGCACCTTTTGTCCCGGAGGTAAACACTTTAACTATTTTTAAAGTCCAAAGGTACCCTCAATATGGAACAGACACTCAACGCAGAAGTGCTAATTCACAAATTTAATCGCAGAACACAAACACACATTAATGATGTTATAAAACACAAACTACATTTTCGTTTCAGTTACTTCATCAGATGCGGACTGAATACTAACAGTTTACATTTATAATGCCTCCAAAACACAGAGTTCATCAATTAGTCTATCACATAAGGGAAAGATTCATTTAATTAATGCAAAGGTTAATAAATGGACAGCTGTGTATTCCTATTAACATCTTATGAAACATTGTTTAAAAAATATCCATAAATACATTTGTTGATTTAATACAATATGATGCAAATCCTTATCTTAAAGGTAATAAATGCAATAATAAAAACCTCATGAAATGTTATTAATAAAAAAGTTAAAAAGGGTTAAGAAATTCAGTACTAAAAGGTCTCACATTAATTCATATTAATAGAACTTAACGCTCCATCTAGTGGCGTTTACCAGAAATACATCTTAAAATAGTTGAATCTACTCTTAAAAGGTGTATGCGTTTGTTATGAAAAGTGTTTAAATATTTAAGTATAAAGAAATATATATATTTGCCTTGAAAGCCTATATAATGGTATGTGTTGTTTTAATTTATGTATTTCACTACTTGAAAGCTCCAATATTCTGACGCGAGAAAGACTACTATAAAATCCATGGTCTGAAAAAATAATATAATATAAAAAAAAATTAATAAATCCAGTACATACTTATTTGGGAGGGACAATATTTTAAAGCTTAGCCGACCTTAATTTAACAACAGGGGCTATCGAAATGTGATCATTCAACCCAGGAAATTTGTTTGTTTGAAGGGTGATCTGCACTATAGCTCCCTGCATTCTAAAGTCTCCTCCCATAAACCACCCCTGCCATCAGTTTTCACACTTTCAATAACAAAAACTTGTACTGTGCATTTCTACATTTCTGCTTGTACCTGTATAAAGCATTAGTCTCCTTATTGGTTAGAATGTCGTAAACATGCTTGGAAATTCTTTTCCTGAGCTTACGTTCAGTCTTACCGACATAAAATGCCTGGCAGGACTGACATAATACCAAATATACTAATCCACTAAAATCACAATTACCATATTCTTTACCCATAACCATAGTATTTTTACTTTCTAAGTGGATGCTCTCTTTGTTAACGATATAATTACAATGGGCACAATGGTCACATTTATAAGTTCCTTTTCTTTTTCTTGTCACCTTATTCTGAGTTTCTTAATTTTCCAACAAATTTTTTCAAACTACATGAGTTTTTAAACACCACTTTCAGTTTATCCTTAGATATTTTCTCAAGGTCTGTAAATGCTATAAACCTATTCCATTCAGGTTAGAACTGCCATTATATTCAATTACTAAGGCCTTTCCATAGGAATTCTGGTTGGTCTGTATCCCTGTAACCTCATTTGGAAGACTAATACCTAAAATATGTTTAAACTTGTCTATCCTTCTTTCGCTTACTTCTTTTTCTATCTAGTCAATCAACCAACTCAGATAATTTCTAGCCTTAAAGAATTGCCTTAATAAAATAATTTATTTCAAAAACTTTTCATCATTCGAGGTCATTCTACTTAACCTAATATATTGCCCCTTAACAATATTCTTTTTATAATGCAAGGAGTGAGCACTATTATAATGTAGATACGAGTTTGAAAAGGTGCTTTTTCTGAATATTTTTGAATTAAATTCATTATTTTCCTTATATATCTCTACATCTAGATACTGTAATTTTTCCTGACTGACCTTGTATGTGAATTCCACAAATTTAGTAGAATTGTTTAAAAAAGATATAAAATCGTTAATAACTTCAACAGACCTGCCCATAAAATACATATATCATCTAAAAACCTTTTGTACAAAATCCAGTTATCACAGTACACAGAATTTAGTAGTAACTTCTCCAACCACCTTGCCAAAATAAGGTTGGCATATGTAGGGGAGCAAGCTGCGTCCATGGTCACCCCTTTTGTCTGGTGGAACAATTCACCCTTAAAGTAAATGTAATTGTATTTTAACACCAACTCTAATGGTTGCATAACCACCATACATTCATCACGTGTAAGAGATGCATCCTCATAAATAATTTCTTCTAACAAGGAAAGACCTTCTTGGTGAGGAATACTGGTAAACAAATCCACTATGCCTATAGTAAGGAATGAAATGTTATCACTATAGAGTTCTTTGTTTAAATACCTTAAAAAATCCCAAGAATTCCTCAAAATGTTGTTCCTCTTCAGCCACAAATGTTTCAATTTACTATCCACATATTTAGCCAAAGACAGGGTCTTCGAACCATCTGCCAAAACAATAGGTCTAAGTGGCAGGTTACTCCCATTTTTATGTATTTGGGGGATCCCAAACATTGTGGGGATTCTAGGTTTCACTACGTTTAGAAAATCCAAGGTTTTCTGATCAATTACCCCCTCAAGTAATAAATCATCCAGTGCCAAATCTATCCTCCTGTAGGCAATATTAATTTCATTCCTTGACACTACAGAATGTCTTGAAGAATCTCTTAGTATGTTATTCATTTTAGCTTCATATATTAAACAATCCATCAACACAATTCCACCTACTTTATCGGCTTTCATTACCCTTACATTTTTGTCTTGCCTCAACCTATTTAAAACACTTCTCTCACTTTCCTGTAAATTTGCCTTATATTTCACTTGGTGAACATTTTTCCTAATTTCACTCTCCACAATAGTCTCAAAATTTTTAATCTGGGGGTGTAGGGGTGGACTGTAAACACTCTTTTTCCTTAACTCCCTGGGGTCCAAGCAATTGTTGTTACTAAAGAGAAGTTCAAAATTAATCTTTCTGGTAAACATTTTTATGTCCAGTAAGGTTTTTGTTAAATCACCTTTTCTAAACGGTATATATTTTAATCCCTTGGAAAGAAGGTTAAAATGTTCATTTTTCTAAAACAACATAACTAAAATTTTTTTCTCAAAAAAATTTTTTTTATTAATTATATGAATAGCAAGACAATTAAAAGATTATACATAACAAGAAGGCATAAATGAACATATAACGATTCATCTAGTGATAACAACCTTCATGAGATTTTGATAAGTTATTTAGAAATAAAACATACACCATATGTACACTATATACAAGTTAGGCAACCTGAGAGAAAAAAAATATTTAACATTAACTATTTAATATGTTTAGAACCTTTTCTAACACAACCTTTCTAATAGCTTTTTTTTTGGACTTCCACCTAAGTATCTTTGAGCATCAATAAATTTAAAAGCCATTTTCTGGAAAGTAACCCATTTTAATTTAGAACGATCAATCCAATTTTGTATTATGTAAAGTTTTAGTAATGAGCAAATAAAAATGATAACATGAATATCAACTTTTGAAAGATGAATCAATGGAATATGTAGAATAGCAAATTCCAACGTGGATTATTGATATCCCATTTTCTGCAGTCTGACTTTCAAAGATGTCCACAATCTGTGAGAAAAATGACAATGCCATAGAATATGAAGGAGGTCTGCTTGGGGATGAGAACAGCATGAACAGGACTTATTTGGGTTAAATTTGTCAAATTTGATTGGGCTAAAGTAGGGATGATTGTTAATCATTACTTGTGTGTATGCTAATTTTTAAAAGGGATAAATTCCTTAGTGTGTCTAATAGCCAGGACTTTCTGAGATTCTGACAATTGGGAATTATAATTCAACCAAACATTAGATAAAAGACAGTTGTGGTCCATCATTAAATAATTAATTAATTTATATGAGTTTGAGAGCATTTTATCAGATGATGAAAGTATTTTGATAATCGTGTTAAGGTTTTTCAATTGTGAGTCTATGGGGACCAGAAATACAAATTTGTTTTTAATTATTGCTCTTAGTTGTGTAAGAATTGGTGAGTAATTCCAGTTTACTTTCAATAACAGTCAGATAAAGGCAAGTCAAGATATTTCAAAACATCTCCTACTTTTAGATTTTTAATTAAAGGATAGTTTGTTAAGTTCAAAATTTTATTGTCCAATAATATATTTGGGTTTAGATGAATTGGCTGAACATGGTGATCTTTTCTAGTTTACACATTTTGGGTAAGGGTTGGAAATCTCTAATCTTTGTTTAAATACTGTAGATATATTTTTAATAAATAAACTATCCAGAGAGATAAAGGAATAGCTTCAGGATTTAAATTATTAGAAATGACATAATTATACCATAATTTTATCCATAAAGAGTGATTTGGATAAGAAGTGTTATTGAATTTAGAAATAGTAAGAAGTTTATTGGATGAGACAATCAAATAATAGAGATAAAGATTAGGTAAACCCAAACCTCCCTTGTCCTTCAAAAATGCCAATCTAGAATAGGAAATTCTAACAGATTTAGGGAACCATATGAATTTTGCCAAAGCTTTATTTACAGACTCAAAAAATTTTTGAAATTATCTGATCAGATGATGAGAATTGGTAAAGAAATTTAGGCAGAATATTCATTTTAATAATGGCCACCCTTGAAAGAAATGAAAGGTTTAGATGCTTCCATCTGTCCATATCAGACAATATAGAGTTCCATAATTTATTAATATTATTTTGAAAGGAAGATTTATTATTGTGTTCTAAATTGATTCCTAAATATTTTATATTATAAGTAAACTGAAAATGATCGCCTGGAAACAAAAAGATTTGTGTGCTAAATGATTTAAGGGAAAAATATGAGTTTTTGTAGAATTTAAAAGATAGTTGGAAACCAAAGAAAAATAATCAATATAATTCATTATTTTTCTGTAATCAGATAATGGAGTTTGAAAGTAGATTACTAAATCATCCATAAAAGCAGAGAAATGAATATTAGTATTAAGAATTAAAGTATTTTGAGTAATAAACAATAGCAAAGGTTCTAAGTAAATGTTGAAAAGAAAAGGGGACAATGGACAACCCTGTCTTGTTCCTTTAGTGATCTTTATCCAGAAAATTGACCATTAATGTATAGTCTAGTAAACATATTCTTGTATAAAACTTTTAAAAATTATAAAGAATAAGGGAATATTAAAACATAACATAGTTTGAAATAGAAAGTTCCAACATACTCTGTCAAAGGCATTTGATGCATCTATAATCAAAGCATATATAGGGTTTGGATTTTTCTTAATGAGATGAAGTATAGTCTCTAAAGATAGAGTATTATCCCAAGCATGTCTCTGAGACATAAAACCTGATTGATCTGACGAGATAATTGAGGGTAAAATCCGTTTCAATCTGTTAGCCAGAATAGATGACAGAATCTTAATATCCACGTTAATTAAAGAAATGGGTCTATAATTTACTGGGTCAGATTTATCTTTATTATTTTTAGAATTAGAATGGTTTTGGATGTGTTCCAATGAATATCTGAGATATCATTAACTCTTATATGATTGTAAACTTTAAATAGAAAGGGAAGAACTACCAATTTGAAAGTTTTGAAAAATTCTGGAGTAAAACCATCAGGTCCCGGAGATTTACCCAATTTAAGATTATCTAATTTCTTGTACCGATATAGGGGTAGAAAGTAGTTTTGCTGATGATCATGAAGTTTAGGGAACTGGGAAGAGGGTAAAAGGAGTTTTGAGTGATTATCTTTAACAGAATTAGAAGAACCTGAATATAACTCAGTGTAAAGAGAGGTGAAAAGTTGAATAATCTCTTCATCAGTATTATATAATCTGTTATTATAAGATAAAGATATAATATTTGGATTTCTGAAGTTAACTTTAATAATTCTAGCTAACAATTTAGATGGAACCTGGGCCCACTCTGAATATGAAGCAAGTAGCTTTGTTCAGCTAAGGAGAGGTTATTTTGGTGAAGCAGAATTAAATCTTTCTGACAATCAAAATTTGTTTTTCTAAAGTAGCATCATAGTTCAGACTAAGATGATTTTCCAACGAAGAAATTCTTGATTTTAAGAATTCCTCTTTCTTAAAGTATTGTTTTTGAAAAAGCAGCTTTACTAATAAATAAACCTCTTAATCTTGCTTTACATGCAGCCCATTGTATGTCATAAGGAATGTCTGATGATTCAAGACTATTCACCATTTCATTTAGGATTTCTGAAGCTTGTTTGCAAATATCTTCATTTGACAATAAGTTATTATTTAAGGTCCACTTATTAAATATAGTTTTATTTTTGATATTGGGTTTTATGTTCAATTTTAGTGAAATTCTTGAGTGATAAAGAATCTGGGTTCTGTAGTAAAGTCTACAATATATTTTGAAATATAATCTGAAATTAGAAAGAAGTCTAATCTGGACCACGAATGATAGCACTTAGAATAATAAGTATATATATCATTCTTGTTTATATTTTTAACAGTGGAGGGGATCTATTAAATTATATTCTGTCATCAAATCATTTATAGCCAGAGTAGATTGAAGATTATAGGTGACAGTGCAATTACAGGGTTTATAACTGCATTCCAGTCACCACCCACTATAATATGATGATCCTTATAGGATGCAAGAATATTGTAAATTTTAAAATGAACAAATGTTGTGAATTACATGGGCCATATAGATTTAAAATTAATAAGGGTTTGTCCAAACCAGCAATAGAACTCATCATCAAATTTCTCATCAATAATATTCCCAATGAATTTTTGTTTAATGATTATAGCTACACCTCTGGAGTTAGATGAGTCACCTGAAGCTATAATCTTTTGATCCATTTTTAACTCTTTATTCCAATCAATACGTGAAATATGGGTCTCTTGAATAAAACAAATGTTAGCCTGTGATTTAAAGATCATATGAAATAATAGTGACTTTTTCGTTTTATCTTGAAAGACTCTAACATTCCAAGAATCTAAAATTATGTCAACAGGCATATTCTACAAGTATAATCATTATTGATGCTATAAATGTGAACTCAAGGTGTAAATCCAACACAACATTAAAAAGAAGAAAAAAATAAAAGAAAAAAACAGTCTTTAAGTATTCAAGCAAGTCATCAAATAACATTTGTTGAAAAAAAAAGAAAAAAGTTTTTTTAATAACCATGAAATGTATAATAATAACCTTTATCCTAACCCTAGTGCCTACCCACCAATCCCTGTGATAAAGGAAGAGCAGAAGAACATGAAAAAACATTGTAATTATAGATAATAATAACCTCAAGTTAGAATACAAATTACTCAAAGGAAGCCTAACATAACATAAAGTCCGAGTAATACTACTAAAAATATATACAAAATTAACTAATTTCAAGACGTCCAACATGCTTAATCCCTACTTCTAATACTAATCTAAAGCTCCTATCCTTAAATTGAAATTTATAGTGATTAAATGTATTTCCTCAAGTATTTCAAGAGAAAGAGAAACAAGTAAATAATAAATAAATCACACTCTGCTTAACTAGAACACTCTATCATAAGAAGTAATACAATTAAAACTGAAAGATATGTAAGATAACATATATAAGTATAACAAAACCAACTGGTAACATTATAATATAAGTAAATAAGCATAGCATTACTGAACTAAAGATAATAGTCATGCACTATCTACTGAACCTTCTTTAGTACTTTAGTGATAATTTCATTAATCAACATGACCATTAGTATGATATAAGCACTAATACCTGTAGAATGAGTATTTAGTTATAGTTCAAATAAAGCAAAAAACAACTACCAAGCAACCATATCTCAAAATGAAAAACAATTCAGTCTGGAGATGCATCTATTAACTAGATAATAATAGTACAGGAACTATTCAAAATGAAATATTATAAGCTGTAAGGTTTTAACACTAGTTAATATACATGAATAAAGTATAATTATATTATTAAATAGTAACTTAAACAGCATCATATATATTGGACTGAATGTACAACAATGTGCATACATATAATTTTAAATCTACTTTTGAATATTTTACTAATGACTCTGTTAGGTTATATAGCCATACTATTCTTCTAAGCTATAGATGTAACATAGCAAAACAGCATGAAAAGACAAGGCTTTTAAAGTAAACATTTTGAAAATCTAATTAAAACAGAAACAAGCAAGCTAAATGCAGTAAATCTAAGGGCTTAAATATATACATGTAGATTCAGCTAATCATATTAAAGATAGTTATTTCAAACCTTTCAAATAAGTAAAGGCTTTCTTAAACATAAACTACTAATCATAAATATCACATCCAGCCTCTGAGAAGAGAGAGAGCAGAGAATAGAAAGAACATGAAACTTTCATATGAACAGGTATACTTTGTAACATTTGTCAAATTAAACACTTCAGTATAATATAAAATATTGTATGAAAAAATATTCTGAATAGGAAAATATGTTCATTTCTTTACACATCCTTTAGAATTTTAATATATAAAACTAACCTGTTCATTTGTTTCCAGAAACATTTTCACTCTGCTTTATGAAAGTAGCAGCTTGCTTTGAAGTCATGCAGACACACTAAAAGTCACTGAATATATTATGTGACATGAATCTGTTTAAATGTAAAAAGCAACCTTCATTTATGAAGAGAAAACACTTTAAATAATAGCCAGATCTATAAAAAGTTAGTGCTATTGAATACTTGTTGAAAACAAGCAGACTTGTGTATTTGAAACTGTCCTTCTTTCCTCACAAATGATGACATCACCATCCATCTCAGAGAGACTGTAGTGTGCATGTTCATGCAGAGCATCAGCTGGAACTCTGAGGGAAGATTTTCTTGCTAGAATGTTGAGATGGAATGTTTTTCCCTCCAAAAATCATTTAGCTTACACAGAAGGCTGTAACTCCAAAGCTTGTAGTAAAATTAACATATTATCTATTTACACAGCAAGCATATGTGAGAGAAAGAGAAAAAAGTAAATACAGGAATTTAAATGCTTCTATTAATCCACACAAATCTAACAAGCATATATCATGTCACTGCACACTGTCACACCAAATCCATCATGTGTAAATTACATGACAAGTTCTTAAGGTAATATAATTATGTCACACCAGAATTACAAATCATGTAACACAAATACTGTAATATTAAAGAAAAGAAAAGATCAAACCTTATTGTAGTTCTTAAACAGTAGAATATTAAGATACAGTGTCAGGAAGCTTTTTAAATGTTTTAAGAAAAATGTCTTTTGCATCTTTAGGATCTGAACATACAAATCTTTTGTCATTAGCTGTGAAAGACAAGGTATTAGGATATGCCATTCGAAATCTAATCCCTCTTTTATCAAGTCAGCACAATAGGGGCTAGTTTTTGTCTATTTAATTTGATCTGTGCAGGAAGATCTTGGGAAAATGATAGTTTGTGAGACTTCCATATGAATTGTTTCTTTGTTTTAGCAGTTTCTAGGATCTGGAAAGTGTCTTGAAAGTTTAGTAACTTAGTATAAATTAACCTTGGTGTGGATGAATCTTGCTTTGTATGCAGTGCTCTGTGTGCTCTCTCTACAACTATAGATTTTGAAGAAGCTTCACAATTTAACAGTGTTTCAAAGATATTTTTAGTCACAGATAACAAGTTTTTATTGTCATAAGATTCAGGTAAACCACGAATAATGATGTTATTTCTTCGACTCCTGGCTTCCAGATCCAATATTTTAGCTTGTAAATCTGAAACAGTTTTATCTCTAGATTTAAAGTCACTTTCCAATAAGTCTGTTTTAACCTCCAAAGCTAAGATTTTATTTTCAATAGTAACAATACTATTGTTTATTTGTTTTAAAGATTTACTAAAGTCTGTAAACTGTTCTGAAAAGTTTTGTATAGCACTTTGGATTGGTTTTAATGCTATTTTTAGTTCTTCTAAAAGGAAATTTGAGCCATTTAAATCTTTATTACTTACATTAAAAGTTTCTGTAGGTTGTCTAGATGATTTCAGTCTTTTGAACCTGAATCTTTTCAGGAGAGAGCATTGAAGTATATTTGGCCTTTGTAGGCTGAGTCTCCATGGAGTCAGATTTTGTAGCCATGCCCAGAAATGGAATGCAGTTAACAGGATACCAGGAACCAGGAACAGACTGGAGCAGTAGGAGTCCCAGCAGCAGAGAGACCAAGAATGTTCTGAGGTAAAATAAATCCCAGGATAATAATTCCAGAAGAAAAAATAATCCAAATGCGTAGAAAAAGATTTATAAAATCTTTTAGTATAAAAATTTGAGGAAAAAGGTTGATGTAAAGTTGTAAAAAAAAACAAAAGTTAAATAGCTGTGAGGAGCTCAGAGAGTAAGGACTAGACTAGTCAGCAGCCATCTTGGAATCCAACATAACTAAAATTATAAATGCTAAAATCTCCCTTAATAAATCTGAATGGGTTGTACAAATCCTGTTTAATATTTTCCTCATCCAAGTTGGGGGGGGGGGTGACACATATATTGTCTAGTATCTGTCCCTCCCCTTCCTCTCCCCCTCCAAATATTTAGGGGTTGTTGAAAATGTTGGTCATTCCTATTTTTAACCTCTCAGACCTATGTGTGGGGGGGTCTTGTTCTGAAAACTCATCTAGCTCTCCCACTTGTCCAACCCTAGGTGTTTCATTTACTTCTTCTATTCTGTAATTTTCCTTTTCCCAAAATCTTCCCCTATAACTTGTATTATTCATATACTCCTTAATATCCCTCTCCAATTTATTAATTTTCCTTTTAATTAATTCATTACAATGAACTTCTATGTCCTTTCTAATGTTGTCATACTTTGTCTTTTCAGTTGGAATCGAGAAAATTAAATCATTCATAATACTATCATTCAACAGTTCTATCTCTTTCCCTAAATCTTTCTTGAGTCTCTCATTTTCATCAATAATACATTTTAAAATATCCAGTCCGCATCTATTAAATATATTAATCAATTCTTTATGAAAAGCACTTCCAGGTATAACATTATTAGGGTACTTACACACCCTAAGCCTTTTTGGGACAATACCTTTTGAAATACATTCTTTTAAGTAAGCATTTTCAATATCTAAACTTTTAACCTTGTCAACCAATCTGTATAGTTTATTCAAATTGTTTTGATAAGTATGAGGGACTGGTACAGGTTTAACAACTCTTTCCTTAAAGTCACTAGAAAAACTAACCTGTAACCAGTCTTTAAAGTCCGTTTTATTTTGTCTTGAAGTGCTTGGGGACATTCATTTTTCCTGCCCAGCTGGTAGTGAACAAGCTCTTTTCTCACTCAAAATCTGGTCTCCTTCAGAACCTCTCAAAACTACAGGTGTCAGCAAAAAAAGAATTTATGTACCTACCATAACGTTCCATGTTAGTTGTCTTCTTGTCGCCTTCTTTCTTGCTGGTTGGGTTCGACTCGGCCATCTTCAAAAGCTCGAGAGCTGTTTACTGGCTCAAGGCCACCCCATATCCCATGATACCCAGATCTCATTTGGTAAGTCTAACTGCAGACACAATAAGGGGAGAATCCTGCCCTAGAATGTATAAAGCCTACCTGTGAGGCTACTAGGCAGAAAGGAATAGCCAGAGAAGACTCAGCCAGTGAAAAACCATAAAGAAACTCTTCTCGGTCCACTAGGATAGGGGGATGGAGGGTGGGACGCAAGAAAGAAGGCGAGAAGAAGACAACTAACATGGAACGTTATGGTAGGTACATAACTTCTTTATGTTAAGTTGTCTATCTCGCCTTCCTACTTGCTGGTTGGGACAGCGTCCCTAGCACCTAATATCCTGGGTGGCTCATCGGAACAAACTCTGCAGAACAGTGGAACCAAAATCAGCTCTGCTCCTGGAAATCGCATCCAACTTATAATGTGAAATGAAGGTATGTGGGTTAGCCCACATAGCCACTGCACAAATAGATTCCATGGGCAACCTAGCCTGAAAGGCCACAGAAGTGGCTAAAGCTCTGGTAGAGTGACCTTTTAGCTTAACAGGCAATTCCTTATTCCTCAGTTGATAGATAAATGTAATGATAGTAGCCAACCACCTGGATAAGGTTACTTTTGAGACTGGAAGGCCTTGTTTACCCTCAGCATAAGAAAGGAAAAGTAGGTCCGATTTCCTGATGTCCTTAGTCCTATGCAAATAAAAGCGTAATTGTCTGTGAACATCTAACTGATGCAATTTATATTCTGCCCTGTTGGAGTGGTTGGGAAAAAACACAGGAAGGTCTATGGACTGATTCAAGTTATTCTGAACAGACCTTAGGAAGGAAGGAGGGATTGGTCCACAGAGCAACCCTGTCATTGTGGAACACTAGGTACGGAGGACGAACGCACAGAGCCTGAAGCTCCGAAACTCTTCTGGCTGAAGTAATAGCTACCAGAAAGAGGGTTTTCCAAGATAAAAACTTCAAGGAACAAGATGCTGCAGGTTCAAAGGGAGGCAAAATTAAAGAAGCTAAAATCAAATTTAGATCCCATGGAGGCAGAAGATCTCTCACTGGGGGCCTGAGCAGAGTGGTCCCTTTAAGAAAGGCTTTACACAGCTTATGAGACATGACATTATTTGCCGACAGGCCAACGTGGAAATTTGAAATTGCAGCTAACTGAACTATAATTGTAGCAGAAGCGGACCCAGAATGAAAGAGTTCCGCAAGACATTCCAAAATGTGGTGTACAGGGGCTGAAAAGGGGTCTATACTCTTAGCCTCTGCCCAGGAAGAAAAACGTTTCCACTTACTAGCATAAGTTTTCCTAGTTCTGGACTTGTGCAATGATAAAATAATTTTGCGCACAGAGGAGGAGATATCGAGAAGCCTGGCTAAGGTTGGAAGTGGAGCAACCAAGCAGTGAGTTGGAGAGTTTGCAGGGATTGATGCAGCCCACCTAATTGATGGATCAGAAGGTCTGGAACGAGGTCCAGAGTCCAAGGCTGCTCGAGAAGATGATGATGCAGGAACGGGAACCATATCTGTTGAGGCCAGCAAGGAGCAATGAGGATCATTTTGCAACCCAACATGGCAGTTTTCTGTATTAGCTAGAGGATTAGGGGAAACGGAGGGAATGCATAAAGAAGTCCCTGAGGCCAATCGTGGACTAGAGCATCTCTGGGGGAATGTCCGGGAAGTGGAAGAAGGGAGAAGAAATTGCTGAACTTGCTGTTGAAGGGGGTGGCAAAAAGGTTGCAGCAAGGCTGACCCCATTTGTGGAAGATTTGATCCGCAACTACCTGATTCAGAGACCACTCGTGAGGCATAAGAATTGCTCTGCTCAGCCTGTCTGCAATGACGTTGGACCTCCCAGGGATGTGCGTTGCAATCAGAAAATGTTGGGAAGCGATCACCCACTGCCAGAATCTGAGTGCTTCTCAACATAGGGGATAGGACCTGGTTCCGCCCTGCTTGCTGATGTACCACACTACTGACATATTGTCCATTTGAATTGCAATGGTCCCGGTAGGAAGAGAGTCCTGAAGAGCTTGCAACACTAAAAGCACGGCTCTCATCTCCAAGACGTTTATATGCAGATGGTACTTGTGAGGTTGCCAGGTGCCTTGGACTGTTCTGCCCTGATAATGCCCTGCCACCCGATCAGGGAGGCGTCCGTGTTCACCGTAGCTATGGGAGTACAAATGGTCTGCCCTGGGCCACTGATGTGGAGACCATCCACCATGCAAGGTGCTTCTTGCATGCTTCTGTGATCATAATCATGTGAGACACAGGAAGCTGCTGGAAGGACCACTGGGTGAAAAAAAGCCACTGGAGAATTCTCATGTGAAAGTGAGCTAGAGGAATGAGTAGGATCGCTGCTGCCATGAGACCCAGAGTTTGGAGGACAAACCTGGATTGAATCCTTTTGCATGTTAATAAAACCTGCACATGTTGGTGAATTGCTGATACCCTCTCTGGTGGAAGGCTTGCTAACATGTCTTTTGTATTTAAATTTGCGCTTATAAGGTGATAGACTGACAGGGCGACAATGCAGATTTTTCGAAATTTATTGTGATACCTAGCCTGGAGCAAGTTTTGATAGTGTAGTCTCTGGCTCACAGAAGGTGATGCCTGGTGGTAGCAGTGAGGAGCCAGTCGGCTAGATATGGAAACATCTGGAATCCTTGCTGTCTCAGGTGAGCGGTAACCACTGCCATACATTTGGTGAACACCATGGGGGCTGTGGTGAGACCAAAGGGCAGAGCTCTGAATTGATAATGACTGGCTCCCAGCTGGAAGCAAAGGAATCTTCTGGAGTGTCTGTCCATTTTGATGTGGTAGTACGCATCCTGAAGATCTATAGAGCACATCCAATTGTCCTGACCCAGAAAGGGTAAAATGGACTGAAGTGTGACCATCCAAAACTTTGTTCTTTGTACAGACCTGTTTAGTCTGCTGAGATCCAGAATGGGTCTCCAGTCCTCTGTCTTTTTTGGTACCAAAAAGAACCTTGAGTAAGTTCCGGATCCTTGCTGGTATGCTGGGACTTGCTGGATAACCCTTTTTCTTAGCAGTTTTGAAATTTCTTGAACTGCTTGATCCCTTAGATTGGGTGGAACATCTGGAAGGGACTTGTTTAACAATAAGGGAGGGCGAACAAAGGGAATTCTGTAGCCTCCGGATATAACGGACTGTACCCATTTGTCTTGTGTTATGTCTTGCCAGGCTTCTGGGTACAGCGATAATCTTCCCCTGACTGCCTCCAGAGGTGGGCAGTCGGGCAACCCTTCAGGGATGCTGGAAGGGCTTTTCAGAGAAGGATTCTCTGCTGCCCTGGTTTTGCGGACCCCCTCTGCCATGAGGGTGGCGTCTATTATTGTTCCCTCCTCTTCCCCTGGATGGGAACTCACCATGTGTGTCCAGCAAGGCTCCCTGGGATTTTCAGAACAACAACTACAATAAATAAATAAATAAAATAAATAAATAAAAAATAAAACATCTTTCCACTCTTCTAACCCTTAGGATATAGGTTCATAGGTTCATAGGTTCATACTAGGCTATCTGCCCAAGGGCATTTATAAGCCTAGCCCATAGTTACATGGCTGTGCCACACCCTTTTTTATAGGTTCATAGGTTCATACTAGGCTATCTGCCCAAGGGCATTTATAAGCCTAGCCTATATATAGTTATGTGGCTTTTGCCACCCCTTTGAATAAAACTATGCCTATCATTTTTCTGTGCCTCTGTCAAGCAGTGACACTGAAGTAATGTGATGAATCTGTCCCTCCAGCTGTGGTTCTGAGGGATCTAGATTTTTGAGGTGAAGCATATTCATCAAATCTGGGTTTGACATGGCCTTATATGTCAGGCACAGGTCACCTCTGAGCAAGCGGTATGAGACTGAATAAAGCTGGAGTTCTTCAGTCGGGCAGCATAAGACATATATTTTGAGACCCTTTATCCTTTTGGTGAGGAACTTTTGGGGCCTTTCAAGCTGCATCAGGTGTCTGGTCAGATACATTCCGAACGGGCATTGTACTCAATCATAGGTCTAATGCTTCATGATCAGGTGGGTGATATAGAAGGTTTTCTAACTACTTTTTAGCACATGAGTGTCAAAGAAAAGACTACTGTCAACTTGGGTCCCCAGATCCCTGATGACTTTTTCTGTGCTCAGTGGATTGTCACCTATATGGTAGTTAGTTTAACTTCAGGCCATGGCTCTGGCACCAGTTATCCGTTTCTGTGAGGCCCTTCTGGAGGATATCTGTGTCAGATGTGTTTTTTCGATATGGCGCCAGTTTGCAGTCATCTGCAAACTTTGTCACCTCCTGTGTTTGCTTGTACTTCAGAAAAGTAGATGTGGCTCCAGCAACTCTGACCCTGTGGGTTCTGATGTATGGGTTTACATTCAAGCTGATGAGTTTTTCGATGATACCTGAGTGGGGTATTGTGTCGAGGCTTTTGCCAGGGAGTCGTAGGGCTGTATGGACTGCCTTCCCTCATCAATGGGGCTGGTGACTGTCCTCAAAAAGTCAACCAAGTTTAAGAGGCAGGATCTGCCTTTGACAAAGCCAAACTGGGTTGGATCCAAAGTCTGCAAGTTCCCTATGTCTTTATTTATGAGTTCCATTATGATCCTCTCCATGGCTTTGCAGATAAGGCTTGTCAAGCTAATGGACCACAGTCGCCGTGCGCCACTCTTTGGGTACGATCCTGAGGTGAGGCTAAGATTAAACAGCTGTCCTAACTGTGGGTTTAATTCCTCGTTGAGTTCATACACCATCCGGTCCCATGGATGCTGTGTTTTTTGCCTTAGTGAGGGCAGTTCTCACCTGGGCGTTGGAGATGTTTGGGGGGCTACAATCCTCTGGAATAGATATCTCTCCTTTTGGGGTGGAGGGGGGGGAGAAGTTTGCACTGAACCTGTCAGCCAGTATGTTAGCAATGTGTGTAGGTTCAGTAATTTTCAGTAATGGCCTGGAAGGAGTGGAAAAATGGACTCCCATGGCAGAGAGAGTCTTGCCTTCCTGCTCACACCTGATAAGGGTGTCCTTCACCTGTGATCCAAAAAGAGAGGAACCATCAAAGGGGGTGTTTGTGAAAGACACTCTGAAAGGTTCCGCAAATTAACATAGCCACATCCAAGCGTGCCTCCTTAGGGCAATGCCTGTGCCCACGGTTCTACTCGCACCATCAGCTGCATAAGAAATGAGCCTCATGGAGGTGTTCACCACTGAATTTAGAGTTGCCAGCTGGGAGGCTACATTAGCCTGGGCCCCCTCAGCTGATGGATCTTGGAGGGTATCTCCAAGTTCTTTAAGGAGATCCCTTTGAAGATGGGTAAAGTGGCACAAATAATTCAGAGACCTCATGGAGAAGGTCACTGAAGTGAACATCCGCTTCCCATATCTGTCCATCGTCCTGGACTCCTTGTTAGGGGGATGGACAGATAAAGAAGTTTCAGCCAACTAATTCTTTGTGGCCACCGCTACCACCATGGCATCAACGGGAACACCTTTAGTCAAAAACTGTTTATCCTGCGGTGCAGTTATAAATTTAGCGGGTCTCCTGGGGGTTGGTTCCACTGTGTATGGAGCTGACCATGCCTTCCAAGCCACCACAGACATAAGTGGGTTGAAAGGCGTAGACACCTAGGAGGTGGAAGGTCGGGAGCCAAACACATCCAGGAATACCGACTCATCCTCGGAAGGGGCTAGGGTATTCCAGTTCGCCTCTGCCTAAGTATATCAAGGATGTCTGAAAAGGAGACATCTTCAGAGGGGGATCTTGGGGACCCTTCCAAATCCTCTAAGTCGGTATCTGATGTGACAGACTCAGGGGAGTCAACATGCTTCCTCTTGCATTTCTTCTTACGAGGTGGTGAATGATCAGGGGAGGCCTCGGAAGAGGAAGATACATCCAAAGGGGTGCCCTGGAGCATTTGTTCCCCATGCTTGGGGTCTGGAGGAGGGGCAGAGGCAGACACAGGCACCATAGGGAGAGGAGCCGATGGGGTTGATCGTGGGACTGACTCAGGGGCCAGCACACTCCTTATGACCTTGAAGGCATCCCTGCTTGGATGCTGAGAAGGCTCCGGTTCCAAAGAAATCGAAATCCCTCTCTGCACCAAGGGGAATGGCTCCGAAGCTGATGTAGGAGCTGAGCTCACCTGTGCCGAAGCTCTGAGGGGGAGAACGGGGTCAGACAAGGGTCCAATGCCACTCGCCCCCTTGGAACTGATGAGGGAGTCCCGGCACCCAGATCCCTCCAAGGACGGTACCACGGAAGGAATCAGAGCCGACGACAGAACCGAAGGAGAAGGTATCGGAGCCGACGGTTCCATGACTCGAACCCCAATGAACTCCAGCTCCGAGCTCAAGGGAGGAGTTGGAGGAGGATTATCTGCAGATCTGGACAGAGCCGACACCTTATGAGGGGGGCTGGACAACATTTTTGCTAGGGCCTGTGATTTCAACAACCTACTGACCACTCTCTCCACATCATGATCTGAAAGCCTTGAGGACCGAGAAGAGTGGGAGGATCAATGACTGTGCTCTGACTGGAGCAGAGGAGACCGTGGAGCCGAGTGTATCAACTCCAGGGAGGGAGACCTAGATCTCTTTCAACTCCCCGATGGCTCCAAAGTGCGTGTCGGAGCCGACTGGGAGGGAGGCACATCGGTTCCTGCCAGAACCGAGGTGGAAGGAATTGCTTCACCCAACGACGCCTCTGAACTGGGAGCTGAAGAGTTAGATGGCTTGGAGGATTTCACAAGCTGAGCCTTAGCCGGTGAATCCTGGGGCTTAAGCAAACCCCGTAGGATTAACTTGTTTTTGCGCTCCTGCAGGACTCTTGGGCTGAAAGCGTGGCAAACAGAACAAGAGTCCTGCAGGTGCACAGCAGCCAGACAATAGACACAAGAAGTGTGCCCATCTGTCAGAGACATCTTTTGACAGCATGAGTCACACTTCTTGAATCCGGACACCTTGGTATCCTTGGACATTCCTGAAAAAGAAAGACACCAAGACCAACACATGAACAAGTATAGAGATAACTGCCTATAGCACACAACTTCAGTTACCGCACCCAAAAAACAATGAAATACAAGCAAGTAGCTTATCTATCCTACAAACAAATAAATAAGACTAGAATTAAACTAGTAACCACAAAGTATATATCTAAATTTTTTTTTTTTTTAAAGAGAAAAGGAAAAAGTTTAGCCTCTAATTTAAACGGCTACCTCTGAGAGGGAAGAGAGGGGGAGGGTAAAATTCTCTAACTAAAATGAGTTTTCTGAAGGTAAGGGATATCAGAAAAAGATTATAGATATAAAAATAGAACAGTTCTAACTAAAGAAACAAATCTAGACTAAAATCCTAACAGTTTTATCGAAAAACAGATAAATCAATTAATGTATACGACCTGAGCCAGTAAGACAACCTCACAGCAGAAGCGGCAAACAAGATCTGGGTATCTAGCACCTGGCTCTCGAGCTTTTGAAGATGGCTGGGTTGGAGCCGAGGATAGGTTCTGATCCCAACCAGCAAGAAGGAAGGCGAGATAGACAACTTATCATTTCCATTTCACCATTAGAATTGACATTATTAGTCCCTGGAACACCATTACCAGTTCCATATTCATGTTGTCTGGTTCCTTCCACTGCTGGCGTTTCTAGGGCACGCCCCCTTTGCATAGTAGTAGCAATCTCAATCATTGATTGGCTTAGGGGGGTTAGCAAGTCAATCAACTGTGACAACTGGCAAATAAGCTTCCTAGCTTGGCCAAGTTCCTCTTTGCTACCTCTTTCCTCCACAGCCACGTTCGTTTCCGACTCCATAGTGAAACATATCCACCAAAAAGACCAAAAGGTACACTAAGGCACCATAAATCGCTTGGAAAGTCCAAAGGTACCCTCAGTATGGAACGGACACTCAACACAGAAGTGCTAATTCACAAATTTAATTGCAGAACACAAACACACATTAACGCTGTTATAAAACTCTAGCTACTTTTTCGTTTCAGTTACTTTATCAGATGTGGACTGAATGCTAACAGTTTACATCTGTAATGCCTCCAAAACCGAGTTCATCAATTAGCCTATCACATAAGGGAAAGATTCATTTAATTAATGCAAAGGTTAATAAACGGACAGTTGTGTATTTCCTAGTAACATCTTATGAAACATTGTTTAAAAAATATCCATTAATAAATTTGTTGATTTAATACAATACAATGCAAATCCTTATCTTAAAAGCAATAAATACAATAATAAAAACCTCATAAAATGTTATTTAAAAAAAGTTAAAAAGGGTTAGAAAAATCAGTACATTTGCAGATATTGCAATCTATGAATACAAAACAACCTTTCTTAAATGTACTTTCTAGTATAATTTCTGAATAACATTTGAGGAACAGAATTTATAAAATTTAGAGACCGTTTTTAAAAGATTAGGGCAGCATTATATAGGCTAATGTTTACAATTAACATATTTTCTCAACTGCAAAAAAGTAGCAAGCCATTGGGCATCATTGAGAATATCAATTAGCCTAATACTGCAACTCAGACAAGATGTGCTGTCTATTCATAGGTAAGTACAAGGCTAACTACCCCCATGGACCATTTTTAAGCCTAGCCACTTTCCTTTTGTGAGAATCAAACTCTGCATCTTTTGTCCCAGAGGTAAACACCTTAACCATTTTCCCAGCCCCCAATCCCTAATCCCGAATCCCCACCTAATGAAGTAATGTAGTTATGGTTGAGGCTGTTAAAGGAGAATATGTCTTTACCCCAAGTATCCCTCATATGCATTCCAAAGAAAAATTGCTGTAAAGACATTCAATGATAATGAAATTCATTGCATACACATGGTGCCTTACCCCATTTGTCAACTTGTATAGGTGTTATATACCACACAGCAAAACAATAATGTTTAGTGTATCTCAAGGTGTCATAGCAACTGAGGAAACATTGGGGGCAGCATGGAATGGCTATTATAATCAGAAGGCTATGTAAACAATATACCCACTATGTGAGTATGAGTTACAGACCAGTGCAATGAGACAGATGTCATGGTGACTGGTGATATGCTGACTATAGAACTGACAAGGCTTCTGATTTTGGAGTTAGGTAACCATGATCAGTCACCACCATGGAAGACAGAATGAACTAGAGTTGATGCCACATTTTACACTGGCTTTTTATGTTAAAGAAGAGGCAGGGCTTACAGTTGATATTGGGCAATGTTGCTCTCAGGGATAGACCACAAACATGGCCAGGGTGGAGAGGAGAACCAGCAGACTATGTTGTCTGTCAGATGGACAGCCATACACATACAAATGCCAAAATCCCAGCTGTGAGGCAATAAGAAAGGGATAAGGAGTGTATGGCAGAATACACATACATGGTTGGAACAAGTCACCTGGCTACCTGTCTTGGAAAGGCACAAGACTTGATGATATACTGGTCAGAAAGTTAATGATGCTGATGTGCTGAGGGTTCACATGCAATAAGCAATAGTCACAGGGATGTGGAGGGAGACAAGGACATATGCCACCTATCACAGTGAGGCTATGAAAAGAAACTGCATGGAGAACTAGTGGTGTTTGAGGTACACCTGTGCACATAGAATGGAGATGTTTGGGTTGCGTTCTTATGTTTTACACTAACAATTTATCAGATAAATTACATCACTGAATTACATACTCAGCATTTAGTAACCTACTATTTAAAGACAGAGGTTACCAGTTTTCCTGCTATACATCACCATGGGATAATATGCTTTAATGCAGACATAGTAACATCCCCTCATACAACCACACATATTCATGTGGCATACAGCTAAGTTTCTAAATACAGACCCAAATATACAGTAATCCTCTTCAACATAAAAATGAGTGTGTTACTAAAGATCCCAGTGTACCTTTCAGATTTGTTCTTCTTTTTCTTCCAGTATTGTTAAGACTGGTATCTTAATCACTTTTGTAGAATCAGGCCTAAGAACTTTGGCAGATCACAAAGGCTTGCATGCTTTATCATTTACGTACAACACCTGTATGTCTTATCATGGAAACACATCACCTGCATTTGCTTTCACAACTTATGCCTGTGCCTTGCACCAAGAAATAATAGTTTAGGAATCTGGCTCTTAATATCAGTTCACTAAATAACTCCTCTTCTCAGGACAGGATTATCTTATGTATAAAGAATTGCTGTTTGTACCTTGATGCCTGAGTCATGGATGAAAAGACTCCCTGTCCAGTCTGATTACCCAGTTAACAAATAGCCATAAAAGAAACAGGTTGCTAACATTTAAGAGTAACAGCAGTGATACATGGCATTAGGTCATGACATAGGCAATAAAAATTAATATGCTGCATATTGTAACATTCAAGTTATACAGGGAAGTGCATTTTCTGGCCACACTGTGCATTACATATCAGTAAACTGACATGGCATAGGGGGTTGGGCAGAACACAGTCACCATTACTTGCAATACTGGAGGGAGACATTAATGACTGCACAGCAGTATTACAATGTGGGGGAGGTTCACAAGAAGTGAATCCAGTAGCTATATACTATGAGAGATTCTTGGTTGTCAGGGATCACATTATTCAGTGATGGGTTTGGAGCACCACTACATGACTATTGTGTGCACTGTGCCAGCTAGCTGCATTAAGGCAGGAACCATGTCATGGCAGGAATGGGGTTAACTATGAGACCTTTCTGGACCAGCTTGAAGAGTTGTGCTGTGTGTATACCCTGATGACCACCTCTGCCCATGTTCAGGTTTCCAGACCAAGTGCCATTACCAGAGCCAGTTGTGCATGTGCAATGCTCTGTGTCCTCTTGTCTGAACCCTCCCATAGCTATGGACCCCACAATCACCACAGGCAAACCGGATGGTAGTTGTAATGCATGGGTGCACCTTTGGAAGCAACATCCACCACCAGTGACCTCTTTATTAGCATCACTTCACTGTGATGATACTCCAGGTTACTGTGCAGTTGGCATCTGTCCTCATACATAGCACACTTAGCTCCATAGTGCAATATGCAGCAGTTTTCTTTGCACCTGGATTACCAAATAGCACATTTGCTGGTTGCTTCTGAGGGTTGCATGGATATCAAGGACACAGGGACATCAGAGGAATCAAGATGGCATTGTTCTCCCCAGTTTGTGTCAGCTGTGGAGAGTATGCCTACATCAGAAACAGAGCACATATCAGGTGCTGCATCTGAAGGGGGCATAGGAGAAATCCTTGTGGGATTCTCACTTACAGAGGGTATGTTAGGGCCCAATGAGGTCACATGCTCAGCAGAAACCTAAACCTACAAAGGGGCCTCTTTACCTATAGATGTTGGTGCTCCCTCAACCATGTCACAGAAAATGCCACTGTGCCATCAGACTGCACCACCTGCATGTTGCCATCTTCTTCATCATCAGCTACAGTAGCCCTACTTATGTCAGCACTCTGTTGCCCAACAGTGCTGAAGTTTACACCAGTGTGATCCTACAGGCATATGTTTTGTTTTATTTTTTAATAAAAGGTTATTATTATTATTAGAGTCCTTTTGAATCTTTGCTACTGACAGTGGTACCACTATGTGAGTTTTTTCCTCTTTTGGTGACTGCACAAACACACATGGTGTTTCTTTACAAGGCATATGGTTGTAATATCACCCTGTGCCATGGATACTGGGATACATGGCAAATATTTTTATACAATATTGTGTAACACATACCTTTTTAGGCATAACATTGTGCTTGTAGACCAAATGTACCCACAGGACAGATGTGCATGTCAACTACAAACATGTCTGTTCCACTTCATACATGCATATGTGTTATACCGTAGCAGTGTGGTCAATACTAACCTGGTTCAATACCCGTAGACACATAGGGAAATAGATATGAGGCCTGCACCCAAATCCAAGCCACCCAGACAGTGACAGGAAAAACTTGTCAACCTCCATAAGCTAATTCAGTGTTGGTGGCTCATCTTTTCTGAAAATCCTGTTTACCACAATGTCCTAAGCCTTCAGGTTTGGTTGAGAGGGCATATGTGTAACCTTCCTTCATACCTGCTGAAGTGACCTGTGAAGTCCTCCCATGGCATTCCCATCCTGTATTATGCCCTGCCAGATGAGGTCTCTGACATGCTGATCTGCCCTGTGTTTAGCCAATATATGCATGTCATGCTTGCAATGGTCCTGAAGCAGCACATCATTCTTCTGGCTTGTGAACTTTTAAAGGTGTTGCCTCCCCAAGTGCATATACCTGTACCTGTCCAACTGCAGACAAAACATGTTATTTAGTGGTTGTATTTGCTCACCAACACTATTCACCTGCTATATTCCTTATCTCTTTGTTTTTCTGATAGTCAATCTTTATTGCACTTTCATAGTAATTTCAATAAGTTCTGTTTCTATATTTCAGAACAGTCTAGTGCAAGATGGTATCTGTGCTTTATATTGTGCTAACACATTCCACTTAGCTGATTGAAAATGCTAATGAGGCCAGATAGCTTTTATGTCTTTGAATCACTTAGTTTATGCATTCTGCTAACTATGCTTATCAGTGTGAGCCATGCATGAACTATTTAGCATAAGTCATGTGACATCTACACGCATCCACTAGGCTAGGGATAGCACAGTGCAATGGTGCACTGCTGCATTGTATGACACATGATTCTGAAATATATCGCTCCATACACAGAAGTCTATCATATTGCTCCACAAGTAGACCTACTGGGTGGCAATGGCTAATTTTGCCAGGGTTAAATACAGAGTTTCTGCATGATGTGCTAGAGACAGCATGATTCTTCTGTCCTTCCTGCATAGAGAATTTAAAGATCCCCTGCTGGCATGGTATGATGGCCCCTTTAAAAAGGTTGTTACCTGATTTAACCTGGCACAGGCCCTGTCTGATGCCAATGGGGCATCATCCATACAGAAGTACAAAAAAAGGTACTGGTATGATGACCTGCGATGGTGCTAACCTAGCCTGCTTTATCAGTGGGAGGCAGAAGATGTACAGTAAGTATTTTTTGTTCATTTATCTCGTACTATGTTATGTGCTGCCTGTCTACAGTTTACAGTCCTTCTTTTGTTAAACAGCCACTGAGGAGTATTTTTCTATGTATGGTTCACTGTTGCAGAAGGCAGGAGTGCCTCTCCATGCAGTGGGGTGTGTATGATTTGTTTAACCTTCCAGTATGTAACTGCAATGCCGTAAATGTTATATGTGTGTCTTCTAATTTTCTTCCCAAGGTATTTCTTGTATGCAGATGCAATTGGGGCAGGGGAGATGGTGCAGTTATACTCATTTCAGTCTCTGACAGCCAGCATGGCTGGTGCTGAGTTGTAGGTGCAATTAAATTCATCTTAGTCTCTGCCAGCCAGTATGGTTGCTGTGTAGTCATCAATATCCTGTTTTGTCTGCCTCTCAGTGGCAGGACGGAAGCTTCTCTTAATGAACTGGCATGGAATAGTTCAGTTTTGTCAGTTTCCCGGTGGGAGGTTGAAGATGTTCTACTAAAGGCAGAGGGGATATCACCTGTGGTGATACAGATGTAGATCTAGAGGCTTTTGGCTGTTGAGGTGCACTGGTAGCTGGGCATTCACTTTGGTAACATGGAGAACATTCTGGAGTAACTTGGTGAGTCATTCAACTGCTGGAGCAGCAATTGGTCCATGACTTTAGCCACTGAGGAGTGTGATGCTTGGGGCTGTGTCCTATGCATAGTCAGGCAGCCATGCATGTCAACAGCCCAACCTATCCCCTTCATGGTGTTACACCTCCATTCTGTGTTACTGTCCCTATCTATCCTCTATATGCAACATTCACTGTCTATCCCACCTTTTGTATGTATACCACCCTTGTCTTTCTCTGTGTTTTGTTTCTTTCTGTCTGCACCCATTACCTGTCCTTCTCCCCAGCCTACCAAAAGCCATTCCTCATTACCTTTTCCATCTACCCTTCTCTTTAAACAACAAAAATTGGTCTATCTCACCAAAAAAGTCTCCCCAGATCTATTGCATTTTGCTGTGCTCCCCTTTCCTGCTTTTCTATGCATCTCTTTTCCTCCTCATTAATATGATGAACAGTTGACCATTTTAGTGTGCACAATCTATATGCTGTTTCTGTTGGGTACTTTATTATACTGCCCTTTGACCCCTGGCTGTGTGCAATGTGCTGGTGCAGGGTGCCATGGCATTTCATGGAACTAGTTGTGATGCTTCTGATGCAGAAGGAGGACTTTTTTGTGACATCATGCATGTCACCCAAGTGTATTGTAGTAATGCTGCTTTTCCACTTTCCTGTTGTAGTGCTCTGTTACATCTGACTCTCTGCTTTTTATGGTGCTTTCAGTTGTTATTCGGGTGTTATCCCTTGCTTGTTGCATCATCAATTAACTTTCGGCTGCTGTGCCCAGTGAGCCCCATTGTTTTTTGTGCTCTGGCTAATGGCATAGCTCTACAAATCCCTGTCCTTCTTTCTGATATGTTTAATTTACTGAGAATGCAATTTAATCTGATTATGATATTGATGGTGCATCACTGTTTTATTACTCATTTTCTCTCATTTGTGTGCTACTCTCATTAAAACAAACTTATGACAGTTTTGAATACAAAACATTTAAAATGCTTTATACTGCAGATAGTGAAAACTACACAAACATTTGCAAATTTTCAACTGTCACACATGAAAGAGACAAGCTGCTGAGTTAGTGTTGAGTTCACCCTCAAATGTATTTCAGAATGACAGACATGCACTAACACAGTGTTGTTATCATGTTGCCATCCAAGGGGGAGATGTATGTTTTTGAGTAGCTTGTCCTTTTAGAAGATTTTCTGTTGGAGACCAAGTGATACTAGTGCTGGTAGGGCCTGATTCCATGAAAGGGAAGTTGTTTGCATGAATGAATGAGATCTCTTAGCTATACCTTTTGGGTGACACAACCTTGAACGGTTGCTAAGAAACAGAAACAAAGGTTAGGTGTACATGGAAAAATGATGCACCTGGTATGACAGATGACCTCTGCTTGACTCTCACCTTCATGAGCAGTTGCATAGGGAGAAGAAAATATAGGAAAATTATTATTGCTAAATATGGTCATGGGAAGAGAAGAAGGGTCTAGAGGTGAGCATTAGTGGGCATTACATGGTTTGAATTTTCTGCATGTATACTGTTTGATCAATGGCACCAGTCAACGTACATAAGAGGGCACTGTTATGTCACCAGCAAAAGTTATAATTTATTCATTATGCAGAGTTACATGCTGTGATCAGTGACACCTCTACATTGGAAATACTGTGCTTAATAGGCAATAAATGTTTCATGAACCCCATCCTACATCATTTTGGATAACGTGAAAATAATAAATACTATTATTGCATCTTTCAGATGTTTTAATTAAATGAATGGATTTTTTTTATAATCCTGTCCAAATGTCATGGTTTTCCAAGCTTTATACTTTTCTTTGGCATAAAGAGCATAATAACTTGTTGTTCCCATTGTAGCTGTGTTTTCATATAGCCCTGACCTTTGGGCTTCCTGCTTCCTGTTTCATATCTTGCTAAGTGTAGATTTTTTTAACTCATGCATATCTTTAGCTAGCTCCAGTAATGATATTAAATCTACATTCCCCTGTAAAGTATAACAGGCAAAGGCACATGCTGTAATCTGCTCTCTTCACAAAGTAAAATATGCCAGAAAAAAGTCAATTAATCAAGAATATTCACTTTGTAATACCTTAAAACTTCTGTAAGGAACATGCTGTGTTTCAGTTACATGGCTTCTGAATGGTCATGGCTCTTTACTTTTTAAGTCTTTATGTGTAAATTCAGTTCAATAAAGCCAAAGTGTTGCTGAGAGAACCTTCCACATTGTCCAAGTGCCCTACCCCCACAAATAGCACTGCTGCACCATCCCTAATACCTGAGGTATAATACGAGTCATACAATGACCAGGAAAGTTTTCAGTGACACACAGAAATGGACAACACACACAGATGTTCTCAAACATGGTTACACACAGACACACGCACACACACATACAAAAACATACGTGAGCACGTGCAAACACAGATGCACATGCAAAAACACACATTTCTGCACACACACACACACACACACACACACACACACACACACACACACACACACATGCACAACACACAGATGTACCCAAATATGGTTACACACAGAGACACACACACACACATACACACACACACACACACACACACACACACACACACACACACACACACACACACACACACACACACACACACACACACACAAATATACAAAAACATACCTGTGAGCGAGCACACACACAGACATGCACATGCACAAACATACATTTGGACATACACACACATATTCACTCATACACATAAAAACACATGTTCAAGCACACTGAAACACACAGACATACATTTACACACATGCATGCACATACTCGCACACATGCACAAACACACACTCAGAGACACTTGTGCCAAAACAAAGTTACTTGGAAACTGGCCCTTGCCTTCTGGTTACAAGGCATATCTCTTTGTAGCTCTCATTTGAAGGTGTGACACAGCTTTCACATATTCATGTCATCCTAATACACCAGTAGGGTAGCCATTTTCTTTTCATTCTTTTCTGAAATTTGAAGATCAAAATATTCCTCGGTGAACATCTCTTAAACTGTAGGTGTTGCTGGTCAGAGAATATGAGTGTAGTACCTGGTTTATTCATTAATGCGACTCATTTATCAGGTTCATTACAAGAACTACTAAACCACACAGAAATATTTAGAGTACAAAAAACAGCAGCAACATCTGGCCTGATATTTAGTCCAATTCTAATATCTATTATTTCTACTGAGACAGAGAAAACTTTCAGTTCCAGACACAATGGCTGATTTGGGAATATTAGCTCTGCCAAATCTTCAACTAATTATTTTTCTTTTTGTCTTTTTGTGTCACTTGCCATCTATCCATTTTCCAGCTATTGAACAGCCCATTCATTTCTTGGTGGCACAACTGTCAGTTGCAGGAGGCCATCTTCCAGGTTACAATCAGAGGTTTTGACTCCATGGCCTTCACCCCTCTCCCAGGAGCTGGTGTACAGACTCACATATATAAGTGTCAGCCTTCATCTGCGGGTGTGCTCATTCCTACCTGTACCCCATAAAGGTTACTGCATGAAACGTTCTTGGCAGTGCAAAGCATACATCCTTGACCCTCCTCTGAGTAATATGCAGGCTTGTTTCCCTGTGTAGCAAAAGCTGGTCATTATATTTAATCATCCAGGTAGCTATCACGGGCTTTTGTCTGTATGCCTCTAAGATCCCCATTGGCTCATGTTCACATCTACATATGCAAAGGCTTGAAACACATTTTTCTGTGTGCATGCATTTTCATGCATTTGCCCCATGACGTCTAAAACATGAAAGCAGCTTGGCAGACCCAAGCACACATCCCCAACACATACAGTGGACTGCATTACCTTCCTTCCAGAAGCAAGTATGTGTGAGGCACATACCTCTTAACCGTTCAGATTTTCACAGAATGTCCAGATTTTTCTCTAATATTTTTGGTCAGTTTTTCATGAAATTGTGTTTTTTTTCTGACAAATCACTGGCAAACCAGTGAGGACTGAAGTCAGAAAATAATGGTAGAGATTTGAGTTTCAGACTTCATATCCTTCAGAAAATTCATGATAATGCAAAACCTGTTATTATATCAACCTTGTAAGTTTGTAAGAGCAATAATTAAAAATTGTGTCCTATTTTTGAGCCTTTGTCCCTTCATTATTTGTGGCTTTGTGCAGATTTCCTGCTCTAACAGTTTGAGAGGTATGGTGAGGCAGTATCAACTATACATGCCCACCCTTCTCCACCCATCTTCTCCAGCATCCAAGACATTAGTCAATATCAGCCTCCTTGGGCCAATTTCAAGGCTTATTATCTGTATGCTACAAAGTAGAGCAAGTCTACAACCAATATAAAACCAAATCTCTCACAGTTACACAATGCACTTACATCATTGGCAAAATATTGCAAATAAGGGGAACATTTGAGACTGTGGCCTCCACTTATTTTGCTATGTCACAGAATTGGAAGCAGTAATTGTAGTCATACAGGGAAGAGAGTTTATAAACAGCTGAGCAATATGATATTTCATTGTATAGTTTGTTATAATAAAATCAAATTAGCAAATGAATTTGCAGAATGTTGGTGTTTGTCAATAATTCATGCATGAATATACCTGTTTAGTAAAGGGGTATGAAAATAGCGTAAGTAAGATATGCATAGTTGCTGAATACTGTTCATTTTCATTTATTTATAATCCTGGGAATTAATAAATTAAAAGGGGAAAAACAATGTAATTGTGTTTACATGGTGTATGTTTTTGAGTATGGGAAGGTATAAATTTATATTTTTATTTTTTGGACTGAATGCATTTTTAAAGTTCTTGTGCAATCCTGGCTCTTTTGATGGTTTATGAGTGCAAGATCATGATGGAGTCTTTGGGTCTGATTCCAGAGTTAGTTGTGGCCAGTATAGCATGCCAAAGAAAGACTTCAGCACACCAGCTGTGTATGCAATTTCAGAAAACTTGTTGCAAACAGTCTGAGTACTTATCTATTCAGCGTAGGCTAATTGCGGATTCTGCACATGCCCATTGTATTCCAAAATACATCATGCACACCCATCATGCAACTTAAATGCAACAAACAGTAATGCCAACACTGTTTCCAAAATCCTTTGCATATGCCATAACTCAGGTTCCAGTTCATGTGTGCAGCACATGGCAGCATAACAAACATCATGACAACACACTTTGAAGTATCTATGATGCTACCACATGGAGGGAAGGTGGTCTGAGGGCCAGAATGAACAAGGCAAAATAACTGAGGGAATGCTACTGGGTAACTACAGGAAAACAGCTAGGATGTAAGCTAAAAATACCCCTCCTAACAATATTCATGATGACAATATATGTGTTTACTCCCCACAACAGGTGACTGTGGTTATCCACTTGAGCCATGGCTAATGACCCTGTACTGAGAGCCCTCAAACCCTACATAGGAGGCTTACAATAGAGTACATGCAACAACATGAAATACGATTAAGCATGTGTTTGGTGTACTAAAAGCTATATTCATATTTCTGGGCACATCCAGGCTGTACTGCAATACACAACTTATAAGGCAGACGGGATGATAACTGTGCATGCCATGCTACACAAAATGATAACAGCAGCACATTGCAGTCTTCTAGCTGCGGGTGTGAATGAGCTACCGGAAGAACTCCAGATGTCTGATGACACCCCACAGCTATCAGAGGAGGAGCAGGAGGACACAGGAGTGGGCAATGATGGGTTTGACCACAATTCCAGGCAACATAACAGCATCTGGCATACAACTTTAAGTCATGACAATCTACACATACATAAGTACACAGACTAAACTCTGATGTTCGGGTGTTACCCACCACAGCAGCACAGATTGAATCTAATGCTGTTTACCCAGTAGATGTACACACTGGGCATCAGACATAACATAATCATAACATATACTAGTGTAAACATATACAAATATATATCAACAGGGATCATCAACTCAGATCACAGCTGACACAGGCATGCATACAGACTCATTTTGGTGTATGTGTGTATGGCAGACAACAAAGGACATACATCTGTGAAACACATTCCTATCTGTTGACTACAAAAACATGCAAACAGGAAAACAATTCAGGTCATACTGCAGAATTGTTGTCAATAGTACAAGCAACATATATCAATTTAAAGTAGAGATAAACTAATGTAATAAATTAAATCACCTATGGTTAGTAAAAAATGAAGGACTTACATGGTATCAGACTTATCAGCAAACACAGATGACATTATCAATGGTCTACACAGCAATCATCATTGCCATGGAGTGAGACTGACACTGACAGACAGAGTAGATCAACTGTTAGTGTTACACTTACGCAGTCTGAGGTGCCCACACTGATGGCTCACACCATGGTCTGGTCTGCCCCTACCATATCTGGAAATACTTGGCCCAGGCTATTCCACAGGGAAGACTGATAGGGTGTCACCAACATGTGGAGTTACACTGTGGGAAGGAGCATGAGTGTGAATTGACTGTCTGGTCATGACTGCTGAGTCCAGATCAGATGGGCCAGAAGAGGAAGTGTGTGCATGTTGCAACATAGACATCAATGCCTGAGGGACAAGATTTGCTCTGTTGAGAGGGGTCTGCCTTTCCCATGTGGAAATCAGCTTGAATGCAGAACCCTACTTGTACTATGGCACTGCTGTAGTGCTGTTGTAGCCAGGGATTCTGCAGATCATACCTCAGATAACATACTTTTATTCTGTGCAGTCAGTGATGCCATGATCTCACCATGTCTGTGCTGCATTCCTTCATACAGCACACCCAGCGGGTGTACAAAATGGTATGTGACAAGGGAAAGTGCACAGATATCAGATCCATGGCATCACTGTTCATGTTCATTTACCTAAAGGAGTAAGCAGACAGCCTCTGACACTTGTCCATGCTCACCAGCTACATGCCTATGTCTACTGCAACAGGCAGTATCAACTTGCTGTCGGGACCTCTCAACATCATCAGCAGTCTCGGCATGGGGTTGTTGTCCACAGGCCTTATACTGTTCAGCATCTGATACCCTCTCATTGTCAGAAAGGCCGGACAGGTTTTCCTCCACATCTGAGGCTATAGCCACATTCACATCACTGTCACAATCTGGGCCTGACTCTATCAGCATGTCAGTCCTGTGTGCCAGGGGCCATGCTACCATACTGAGAAACATCAAATCCCAAATCATGATCAGTGGATAGATAAATGAAGGATAAAGGCAGTTGATATGCTAAAAGAAGAGACAGATAATGCAGGTCAGGGGAATGTGCTTACATCACATGCTACATATCATTAATAACATCTGACACATAAATCTCACTGCAATGTTACAGATAATAATGACTTACCATGAGATCTTGTCTGTGTATTGGCCATAGACTATATATAACAGGGAGTTGACAATTATGTTAGATATCCAACAAATGTGACATATGTGAGGAATACAAGTGTAACACACACATGACAAGTCATCCTGTGAAAACAGTGCTTGATGAGAGTGATGCAACTATTGTAGGAAAACAAAATCATAAACATAGCATTCTTAATTCTTAATCACATCCTTGCCAGCATGGACCATTCCAGCAGTGTTAAAATATACAGTAGGTATTACATACACATACCAGTTGTTTTGTGCATGCGATAACAGCAATGCCATGTATGAAAGAGAGGTAATAGCATACCAGTGACACCCTCATGATGTGGTAAGCTTGTGTGTCATAATGCAGATCCTGCAATGATCGAGTAAAGATAAAGCCAATGCAGTCATGTATGCAGGTAATTGAATAGCCACATGATGACATATACCGGGCAGTAACA
Organism: Protopterus annectens; assembly: GCF_019279795.1. Classification (NCBI taxonomy): domain Eukaryota; kingdom Metazoa; phylum Chordata; order Ceratodontiformes; family Protopteridae; genus Protopterus; species Protopterus annectens. Next base: position 1,594,831,970 of record NC_056732.1, on the reverse strand, counting down.
GGGTCTCCCAATACTCACATCAGGTATGGTGTACCTGTTGGTCAGATGTCCCTGTGTAAAAAAAAAAACACTGGCATCAATTTTGTGCAGCATAGATCTGCTACACATTTTGGCAACCTAAGAACATATTGTTGTAAAATACCTAAGTTGTCTGTAGATGCGCCTACATGGCTTTTGCTAACAGTGGATGCACCTGTAGTTAACAAAGTTAGGAAAATATCAGTAAGACAGTAAACAGCAAAGGTCTGACATGAAGCTGAGGAAATATCAGGTAGTGGTGACAGTACCATTGTACGTAGGCACTCACCTGCAGATTCCTGGTGTTGTGCAGAAGTAGATGGATATGTGAACATTAATGCAGACAACATTACACATGTTGGTTACACTGCTCTGTCTGTACTGCAGTTGTATGGTTACATGTCATTACACTTACATTGATCATCATCACCCTGTGTGGACCCATGTGCATGATGCAGTTCTGTTGCTGCAACACAAAAATGGCAATACATGAATATGCATACAACAGTGATATGCACTGATTTACTCTACATGTATCACTGTTATACAAAGTAACACATACATGTGCAGCCTGGAACACCTGCTTCTATTCCACCTTCGAGTATGTGGTGTCAATGGTGGGCCACCAACTGTAGCATCCCTTGATCTCTCATACTGTTGTACACTGTTGGCTGCATGGATGGTCATGTCAGATCAGCATTGGCGACAGGCCTCACATGATCAGTTGTGACCTCCCAGAGCATTAATCATTTTGTTAAGGTTGGTTCAGACTTCATTCTGCCATACTATATTTCCTGCCCATCCATGTTGTTTCAGAGCATCTATTATAATTTCATTCTACTGTGGGGAGAAATTGTCACCTCTAGATCTGTTTGCCACCTGAATGACAGCTATATGCACATGTTTAAATTAATGTGGGCACCCTAATCTAAAGATGATTATGTGGACAGCTTATGCCACTGTAAACACTAAGCAGTCCTGTGCAATATAAACTTCTATGAAATACTCATTGTGCCATATAGCAATGTGACATATAAAACAATGCCTGAATACTTGACACTTGAAATAACATCATAACTTGTGATACCTGTAGAAGCTGTCTGTGGAACTTGAATCCCTTACAGAAGATATCTGAGTAATGGAGAGCCAAACACAACAACATTGTGTCACAAGAGCCACACAGTCTGCAAGCATTTTCCATTAACATGCTACACAAACATATGTTTACAACAGAAATATGTGATATCTGTAGCTGCAATGCATTTGCAGCCTAAACAGACAACCAATGTAAAACAATCTGTCATCTTACATTATACATGATGTTTATGTGAACACAATTATCAGTGAGTAGCGAATGCCATCCACATTAGCAGACAGTATCTGAAATTATCAATTGAACAACTTACGGAATGCATCAGAAAGCCTCAGAATCCATAAGCAGGCCATAGATAGTATAGATCCTTTGTGTATTGACTCAGTTCATCAAACACTTTTTTTATACATTGTAAATGCATGTGCACACCACATAGGGTGCTGATGAAGTCAAACCAAAATACATTTAAGCAACTGGCAAATGTACGTCACATGTGCAGAATGCATTGGTATAAATCATGCGCATACACACACACACACACACACACACACACACACACACACACACACACACACACACACACACACACACACACACTCTATAGTACAATCTTGTAACATCAAGAGGCATAGGTAACCAAGGTAATAATTGGAATCACATATACATATACTGTCTTGCCAATATAAAACAACATGTGGAATAAACACCTGTAGTTATATGTCATGGACCTTGCTCATTACTTAACAGAAGATAGTCCTAAGAACAACATTACAGCACATCAACTTTAAGTTAGTGACTGCTCACATTTCAATGTATCACTGCAAATGTAGTGGATTAGCCTGGGGAGTCACATGGGCATAGACAGTTGTTAAAGTAGTGGGTTTTGAGTAGTTTTTTAAATTGTGGAGCAGAACCTCTAGAAGTTATGTGTTTTGGAAGTGAGTTCCAGACTTTTGCTATAGAGCAGGCAAAAAGAGATTTGCCAGCCTCATTCCTGTGTTTGATGACATTTATGTGATTTTGGTCTGTTGACCTTAAGGCTCAGGTGGTGGTATAGGGTTGCATTAGGTCTTGTAAAATGGGGATTTTATTTGGGAGGTAATATAGTTTGTGGGCTTTGGAGAGTTGATTGGCAAGAAGTAATTGAGGCAGCTCAAGCCAGTTGGGCTGTTTGAGGAAAAGACAGTGGTGGGCTCTATTAGAGGCACCTGTGGCAAATTTGACAATCTTGTTGTAGCAAGATGACATTTTGCTTTGTTCGCTGTGGTGAAGATTAGTCAGGATTGGTGAGGCATACAGTAGGGTGGATAATAGGTGAGTTCTGGCAATGGTGGCTTTGGTATAATTGGTCATGAGTTGCTTATTCATATATAAGAGACCTAGCTTTTCATGAACTTTTTTGATTGTTTGGGCTATGTGTATATCAAATTTGAGTTTGTTATCGATTACTACTCCTAGGAGTTCAGTGTGTGCTGTTGGGGTGATTGAGATATTGTCCTTGGAGTTAATGATGAAGTCATTGAGTGCAGGGGATCTATCTGGGCTGAGATAATTAGTTTTGTTTTTTTGGGATTGAGTAAAAGTTTTATGGTAGAAAATCATGCTTCAGCCAGAGTGAAGCTGTGTTGTGTTATTGTTTGTAGCTTGCATATTGCACTATAAAGGCACTAGGAGAGAAGCAGCTATCTGATTTGTAAATATGGAGAATAGTAAGGGACCAAGAATGGAGCCTTGAGGTAGATGGGAGGATAGTTGGTCATGCCATAGAACTGCTTGCTGTCGGCTTGATAAATAGCTGCTGAACCATGATATAGTGAGGGAGTTTAGGTTGAGGGTAGAGAGAGTTTTGAGAAGCATACTGTGGTTGACCATGTCAAAGGTCATGGATAAGTCTAAGAAAACAGAGGATACAAAAAGTTCGTTGTTTCTGTGGGTGTTAATTATGTTGGTATAGGATAATAGGGCTGTTGTGGTACTATGGGAAGGACGAAATCCATGTTGTGATGCTGATATAAGGTTATTATCTAGAAGGTATTGCATTAGCTGTGTATGTACTACTCTTTTGAAGTATTTTTGATAGGGGTGATAAAATTGCAATTGGCCGGTAGTTGTTGAGCTCAAGTGAGTTTCCACCTTTGTGGAGTGGAATAATATGAGATATTTTCCAGAGGTTAGGTACTTTGGATTCAGATATGGATCTGTTAATGAGGATAGACACAGGGTAAGATATGGCATCCGCTGATAGTTGAAGGAAATCATTGGGAAATTTATCAGCAGCCAGTGTGGTAGGTTCAATTTCTTGAGGAGTTTAGAAATGAGTTGTGTGGGTGATGGGGAGAAGGAGAAGCTGGGGGGAGGTTGTTGTGTAATAGGGGTAGTAGGGATTGGTTAAGGAGTGGGAATGATGGTGCTATTTAGGGTGTTGTATAAAGCTAGGACTGTTTCGGTGAAGAATTTGTTGAATTGGGTAGGGATGTCCTCTGCGTCGGTTGGTACTATGGGAGTGGGAGTGCTGGTTTTACCTGGGTGAAGAAATCTATTTATTGAGGACCAACATTTCTGAGGGTTGTGTGTGTGTTTGTCTTGCAAGGTTTTATAGTAATTGGTTTTATCGAGTTTTATAAGTTTTTTGGTCTTGTTCCAGAGTGCTAAGAAGATTTGTTTTGTGGTGGTGGTTTTAAGTTTATGAAATTGAGCCCAGGCTCTATCTCTATCTTTCATTATGGTTCTGGTTTCTTTTGTTAACCAAGGGGCATAGTTAGTTTTAACTCTGATGGTACAGGCTGGTGCATGACAGTTTAGGATTTTGAGAAAGGTTGAGTTAAAGTAGTCTACTGCCTCATCTAGGGGTAGGTGTTTAAGGGGAGACCAGTCACAGTGTTTTAATTTGTTGTTTAGGTCCTTTGTTTTGAGTTTTTTTTTGTTGTGAACTATTCTGAGGATGGGTTGGTTATAGTGTTGCGATTTATTTCTAATAAGGTAGGTTGGTTGGTGGTCACTTAAATTGTCAGGTAGGCAGCCTGCCTGGTTTGCCAAGGTGTGTTCAGACAGAAGTATCCAATCTAAGATGGATTGTCGTTTGGTTTTCTTATTAACTCTAGTGGAGGTATCTATGACTTGGGTAATCCCATGTAGGTTAATGTGGGTAGAGGAATTGTACTTAGTACAGTCAGACCAGTCAATATTAAAAATCCCCTGGGAGTATGGTTTCATGAGGATGGGAGATAGTCATCCAGTGTAGCAAGTTCTCCATACTGTCAATATCGTTTCCTGGGGGGATATAGGCACCTGCTATGACTATGTGTTTGCTAGTGTTTAGTTTTAATTTAGCAAGAATGAATTCTATGTCACTGACATCTTGGGAGTTGTAGTTAAGCTGTTCAACTGTGAGATTATTTTGAAACAGAATGGCTACACCTCCCCCTATTTTCCCTTGCCTATCCTTCCATATAATATTGTAACCAGGGGGTGTTATCTCATTATCCTGGTGTTCTGCTCTAAGCCAAGTTTCTGTAAGTATGGCTAAATCTGGTTTGTATAATGCCAATAGTGCATGGAGGTCCTGAACTTTGTTGAGTATACTTTGTACATTAATGTTTAACAGCAGAAGAGAGGAGGTTGGTCTGTTATAAAGAGGATTTGGCTGGGTTAGGTCTGGTTGGAGTGAAGTAATAGGTCCTGGATTGTGGTGTATGTCTCCACAGCAAGAGAGTTTTAGAGTTAGGTATAGGTAGAACTTAAGTAGTCTTTGTAGTATTTTATTTTGTTTCTGGGATAAGTAGGGGTTAATTTTGTTTGTTGGTTTATGATTAACATAGGGGTGGAGTTGAGTTGGGGTAAGGTCAAATGGAGATATAGGGAAGTGTGTTAGCTTTAGTGTATTGGCTGTGGTTTCTGTTTGCCACTGAGTTGGATAGGTGAGATGAAGTTATGTGTGGTACTTGTAAGGATGGATAACCAGAGAAGAACCAAAGTAGTTAATGTATAGAAAGCTTCCTTTAAGTGTAGGAGAGCCTTTGTATTAGTTTGTTTCTTCTCCTTTTATGTTACTTTTTGTAGTGGGAGAGCAGTGGTGAGTGATAGGAGGTGTTGAGTGGGTGGTAGAGGAGCAGTTAATGGTGTTAGTGAAAAGGGTGTGGTGTGCTATGTGTGAGCAAAGACTGAGGGTGTGGTTAACAAACCAAAGTTATTTATATTAACAGTTTCCACTCAAAAGTTGTCATACATGTATAATAGAAGGAACCCACTTAGGCAATACTGAACAGCATCAACCGTGTAATTTATAACCATTCATGTTAGTTCAAGAAAGTACAAAATGCTAGCTGACAAATATCGATAAATCAATATGGCCCTTCAACTTCCAATTGTTTTTTGTTTTTTTTTTCGTATTGGGACTGGTGCTACCACATTCATACATGTTATTCTATCAATTTTCTAAGTTTGTAAAAGCAGTACTTAAAAAGTGTCCCTATATTTGGGCCTTTGCTCCACCCCCATTACTTATAGTTTTGTCCAGATTTCTTGCTCTAAGAAATAGAGTGTTATAAGGTAACCATTTAATATTTAGTAGCCTCTCCAGTATATACACATGTCTGTTTGACACTGAAAATAACAAAAAAGGACGTGTACAAGAGCAACGCGCTAACTTAATGTTTAAACATGTAGAACAAAACTGCAACTATCAACTAATGTCAGCATTTTAAACAGTGTGGTCATACTATCGAAAGCTCGCTTGACGTAGTGCAATACCGATCTGACTGTAATAATTTTACAGTTAAGAACTCATCATAACAGCTCACATAGCATTATCAAGCAATGATAAATACAGATTCTTGTTTTCCTGCTTCAGATATTGGGGACTTCCAACTTCCCTGTCCTATATTAGGATTCCAAGACCAATTATGAACTAATGAATGTTTCAGACACAGTTTTTCCATCCAAAATATGGCGACGCGCTTCTTTTTATTACTATGAATAAGCAGGACTGAGAGGTGTTCTAGTTGTAGGCCTTCGATCGTAAGAGCCCTCAAATCCATCTATGGAACACTGTAATGTCCAAGTGTGTAGTCTAAACAATTCCCATTAATTCTTCCAGCAGCCATCTCCTACAAAGTTAACTGCTTCTCAAGATGGTTTGCACAGACTCTACAATACAGCTCTTGTCCAGCCTTCCCTATGTCCATGTCTTTGTCAATTATTGATTGTAATCTCAATCGTTTGCTGTTAATTTACTGGTTTGATGGTTCAAGTCCAATATAGTGCTGTTTGTGTGAACTCACTGATGTTTAAGTAACATATGTTCATGCTTAAGAAGCATTTTTAATTTTTAAATTCAGGTGTTAAAATCTTTGAACACAGAATGCAGGACATGAAATTCAAGCCTTGAACCACAATCTACATCCAAACTCTAACATTGAAAGCTGTCATCCTAACACATATTGAAGTAAGTGTTGACTAAAGTGAAAAGACTTTATGTTATGATATCATCTGGATGATAGGATTGCAAAGTATGAGCATGTGCTGCTCTTGAAGATAAACAGTTTAAAAATTACATTCATGTCAGCACTGTGTTCAGCAACATTAACAGTAATGGAGAACATCCATTCCTCACACAGTTTGACAGTATCATGTAGCATACAATGTCTATGAACAGAATCATAAATGTTGCTGTACATAATGGACACAGTAAGGTATGTATGAGGACCATGATATTCCTTGCAAAAGTTCACATCATTAGGAAAATGCATACATTGTTTCTGTTCTGCATTTAAGCTATTAGTCTGCCCGCCCCAGTGCATCAAAACTTGATGATGATTTTGATAACTGCTTCTCCAGATGGTTTGCACAGACTCTACAATACAGCTCTTGTCCAGCCTTCCCTATGTCCATGTCTTTGTCAATTATTGATTGTAATCTCAATCGTTTGCTGTTAATTTACTGGTTTGATGGTTCAAGTCCAATATAGTGCTGTTTGTGTGAACTCACTGATGTTTAAGTAACATATGTTCATGCTTAAGAAGCAATTGCTGAACATGCACCTACGTAAAGTACAAGGTGCTTTTGCTATCTGATGCACACATAATGTTGAGCCTGTTATTTAATTTTGCAAAGCTTTATTCTTTGTTTTCAGGCCTTGCTACATTTATGTTCACAAACCAGTAACTTGCTGCAGCCCTCTATCTGTCTTAGGTGTAGAGGGCGGAGCTTTGATTTCGGTGCTGATGGTAATTTTCAGGTTTCTTACCACGAATCATTCAGGAGGGTTTTGCAGCATTTTAAGTGGAGTAGGTGCCATGCTATTGCAGGAGGTTGGGGTTAAGATACTTCCTTCAACGTGCTCATACAAACATAATCCTGTGATCAGAATTATTGACCTCCGATATACGTCCCGACAGTCTGTTTCATTTTCCAAGGACACGATATCCATAAAACATATTGATAACCGCCTCTGGCTGCATCGGTTATGAGCACGTACGATACTGATGTAATCCAAAGGACACAAGCTGCTGTCTGGTATGCTTCAAACAGATTAATTACTAAAAACACAGCCCTTCATAGAAGTGTACTAAACCATTCCTCACAAAGACTATGACAGTACTTAAACTAGCATGAAAAACATTCACCTTAAAATATGTGAAAGGGATACACCAACCCAATTGTTATTTAGGTTGGGGGTTACAGTTCAAAAACTGTGTGCTGAAACAATGGCTCAGTGCTACATAAAAGTGCAACATTTTTAGATTTTTACTCACAGTTGTAAGCACAATTACAGTGTGATGATTTCACTTACCTTACTGATGCACGATGTGTATTCCTGCATTCTAATCAATATACATATTACTATGAAAAATACAGGGGAAAAGGCATTTCATTTCATAAAGAAAGGAAAATAATCAGCATACCTCTCTCACTCTGCTGCTGTTCAAGCCTATGCATTTACTTGATGCAGTTCCTGCTGTGATCCTCCTCACCTGAAATCAGAAAATGGAATGCATGAATAATGTATTCCTCATATATGTTTCTTAACACAGTTTTTAGACATTTATTTCTGAAGAATATTAGATAATCCTAATACATAGTTAACATTTTTAAATTCAGGTGTTAAAATCTTTGAACACAGAATGGAGGACATGAGATTCAAGCCTTGAACCACAATCTACATCCAAACTCTAACACTGAAAGCTGTCATCCTAACACATATTGAAGTAAGTGTTGACTAAAGTGAAAAGACTTTATGTTATGATATCATCTGGATGATAGGATTGCAAAGTATGAACATGTGCTGCTCTTGAAGATAAACAGTTTAAAAATTACATTCATGTCAGCACTGTGTTCAGCAACATTAACAGTAATGGAGAACATCCATTCCTCACACAGTGTGACAGTATCATGTAGCATACAATGTCTATGAACAGAATCATAAATGTTGCTGTACATAATGGACACAGTAAGGTATGTATGAGGACCATGATATTCCTGGCAAAAGTTCACATCATTAGGAAAATGCATACATTGTTTCTGTTCTGCATTTAAGCTATTAGTCTGCCCGCCCCAGTGCATCAAAATTTGATGATGATTTTGTTCTGGAATTGACTTAAATATGTCATGAGAAAACAGACCTTCATTATACTTTTACAAAGTATACAGTATTAAAGAATTGCACAGACATAACAGTATTTAACAAGCTTTACTGTCCCTGCTATTAAATAGCTAATGTTAGCAAAACAATGGGCCAGATTCAGGAAGCCTCCGTGTAATAGTTATAACTCTTACACGGAGGCTGCAGTGAAACCGTGTGTTGTCAGCATGTCATGCATATGCATGAGGTGCATGAGGCATGCTGAATCACACTAGTAACTCTTACACGGTCCATGTAAGAGAGTAGGGGGCGTGTCAGTAGGCTAAGCCCTGCAAGCGGACACGCCCCCGGAAGACTAGAATGGCTGAAAGTAAACAGCCACGAGAGAGGCCATGGAAATGTGCATAAACACACTACACAACACATGCCCCGATAGACCATCACTGTATAAAGTGAAGAGATGTAATAAAATTAAATTAAAACCTTTTTTTTTTTTAAAAACCCCGTAAATGTTTGCTACTATGTGCGCTTGTAGCGGTGTGCTACTAAGCGCAATCACAGTTAGCAATCAGTGGAAAAGGATATAAGAACTAAATATGCAAAGTAAGCCAAGAAGTAATAGCTTAGCGGTAGAGTTGCCGGCCTAAGAGTAGGCAGGCAGGGTTCGAGCCCCCACAACAACCTTTTTTTTTTTTGTATAAATAAGCACTAAAAAGCCCCCTGACAGTATTGTACACATGTAAATGTATTCCCTTTTGTAAAATGGAATGAAACAGAGCATATATTCTGAAGTAACACAATAACAAAAATAGTCAGAAATGTACTGATAGCTAAGCTGCTGTGAGACGGAGTGCCCGTAGCTGAGTAGTGTTTAAAAAGCTGCAAACTGCGTGCCTGTTGCTAGGCATCGGTTTAACAGAGTGAAACTGTTTGCAACTAGCTGTGCTTAGCTGAACATGTGTGTCACTAGCCAATTAAGGTTTATCCCAGCGCACACCGTTTGCGCGGCGCTCCCACAAGCTAACTGCCAGTGCGCATCGTTAGCTCAGCAAAAGCGCAGACCTGGTTTAAAGTGCTTAAAAGTGCCTTTATGGCACTTTGATTGACAGGTGCTGTATTCAGTTTGAAAGTTTGCTAAGAAAAATAAATTCCCACTGTCAGTCTCGAACCCAGGACCTTGGTAACATTAGTCTGTATGACCTACCACTAAGCCATGCCTGCTTTACAAGAACACACTGCTAAAATAAATATAACATGTAATAGTAGGAATCAGTATAAAGGCAATATAGGAGATGTACTATCTAAAGCATGTCAGGTAGAGTTTTAATGGCCAAATTACTGGATTCCCATACTAGTTCAGTGTGAACAGAAACAGCCCTGCTACCTGTTAGCTTGTACATAATAATGTAAGGTAATGTACATATGTGAAGGTATGTATATCTACACATACATATATATAAATATATATTAATACATATGAAATATAGTAGGTCTCAGTAGCCATACACACTCACTACAGGAAACAGTGAACATAATTGCAGCAACCTGAATCTGCAACACAGCCTGACCCCTGTGTGACCTACTTACCCTTCTAACTGATTAAAGGTGGCCTCAGCACTTTGATTGACAAGTCCTGTACTCAGTTTGAAAGTTTGCAAAGTAAAAAAAATTCCCACTGTCAGTCTCGAACCCAGGACCTTGGTAACATTAGTCTGTATGACCTACCACTAAGCCATGCCTGCTTTGCAAGAGCACAGTGCTAAAATAAATATAACATGTAATAGTAGGAATCAGTATAAAGGCAATATAGGAGATGTACTATCCAAAGCATGTCAGGTAGAGTTTTAATGGCCAAATTACTGGATTCCCATACTAGTTCAGTGTGAACAGAAACAGCCCTGCTACCTGTTAGCTTGTACATAATAATGTAAGGTAATGTACATATGTGAAGGTATGTATATTTGCACATACATATATATAAATATATATTAATACATATGAAATATAGTTGTAGGTCTCAGTAGCCATACACACTCACTACAGGAAACAGTGAAGATATATGCAGCAACCAGAATCTGCAACACAGCCTGGCTCCTGTGAGACCTACTAAGCCCTTTAACTGCTTAAAGGTGCCTCCAGCACTTTGATTGATAGGCCCTATACTCAACTCAAAAGCAGAATATGAGCATCCTAGTAGGCCCTACCACAAGACCATTGTAACACTAGTCTGTATGACCTACCACTAAGCCATGACTCTCATACAGGAATATAGTGCTAAATAAGTGGAACACGTAATAGTAGGAATGAAGATAAAGGCAATATAGTATGTCTACTACCCAAAGCATGTCATGCAGACTTTTATAGTCCCAATTACTGGGTTCCCATACTAGTGTAGTGTTAACAGAAACAGCCCTGCTAATTGTTAGCTTGTACCCAATAATGTCAACTAATGTACATATATGAAAGTATGTATATGTACACAGATATATATATATATATATTTATATAGCAATACATATGACATATAGTTGTAGGTGTCAGTATGCATACACACTCACTATAGGGAACAGGCAAGATAAATGCAGCAACCTGAATCTACAACACAGCATGAAGCATGGTAGATGTACTAACCTTCACACTCACAAAACACTGTCAACAGCATACCAGCATGGTCCACGCCCTACAATCTGAAAGGGCAACGCCTATCTCACATACCCTTTTATAGCAGTGTCCTGAAATCACAGTGAGACATGCAATCAGTACACACCCAGCTGCATGCAATTAGCAAATGCTGCCTTACAAATGGTGCAGAGGCCATCACATGGACCTATGCAGATACCTACAAAAGCAATGAGTACCCACACTACACTCATGCAATACATTCATTGCACAAAACCGACAGAGAGAGAGAGACAGAGAGAGAACAAAACAGAAATAAAGACAGCCAGCAGCAAAACCAGCAGCAGCAGCAGCAGCAGCAAACTTCAAGCAGCACCAGTGACACACCAACAGCTGCCACAAACACAGGTAATGCAAAGTAGCAGGTTAATCCTGTGTATACTGTGACACCTCAAATGTATCATAGTTCACTATCTATAGGTATGTCCATGAGATAGGTTGTGTGTACATAGTCATGAAATATAAACATATGTAATATTGTTGTACATGTGGGCCATAACTAACACTTCCATAGCTTAGAACACAAGGCCAGTTGTGCATATGATGCAGTAGTTCCCAGGGTCAGTAGAGGTTCCTCCTCATTGGTGTGGGACCACTGTGTATGTATGGCACTGTTCAGGTACATATCCTGTAGTATGGCCAGGGATTAATATCAGTATGTCATGTGGTGCTATGTCCTCCAGGGGTGAATGTAGCACACATCCAGGGATACCATTTCGTAACAGTGATGATGTGTTCTGCAATGATGAGGGTGGCTCTCACCTGGACATGTGAGAGGATAGGAGGTTACAGTCATCTGGGATAACTAATAACACGTGTGTAGGACAATGAGTGGGTGCGTACCTGCACCTAAACTGTCTGCAACAATGTTGGCAATATCTGTGCATTTGGTGAATGTGAAGCATCTTAACACTGCAGACAACAGATGCCTTCCCGTCATGTGAATCTGCCCTGTGCTGCAGTAGCCTCCTACTATTGTTATACAATATGCCTGTATCTGTAGTCCACTGGACAGGATTAATAAGTGGTGTGCAGTTGTTCTGGGTTAGATAACTGTTTGCACAGTACATGCAGTATGTGGGATGTCTGTGGTAAGCATATACAAAGGTGCTGGCGGTGTGTGTTGTGGCTTCCACTGGCCCAGTGGGCTGCATGGATAGCATCACTGTCATAACTACTGAATAACTGTGTAATAACATGCATACATAGCAAGGTAGTGTACTGTGCTTGTGGTGTTGTTCAGATATGTATATCCAGGCTGAGTAATGTGTGTCCACATCACAGGGTTGGATGGCAGCACACATTCAGTATGTATGGTTGAACACCCAGAATGTGTCAGACGTGTCACCTGTGCAGAAGTATCTGGCCATTACCTGTGCATCCCCCACAACACACACACATGCAACATATGGCAGATGTACTATAGCAGTACACACATGTTCATAGGTTCATACTAGGCTATCTGCCCGAGGGCATTTACAAGCCTAGCCCATCGTTTTGTGGCTTACGCCACCCCTTTAGTATGGGGAACCATACCCATTATTTTGCTGTGCCTCTGTCGAGCAGTGACACGGAGGTAATCCCTGGGGTATATCTGCGATCTCCCATCCATTGGTCAAGATTTCTCTTGAACAAGGCCAGCGAGGTGCTCTGCCTCACATATACCGTGATTTTGTTCCACAGCATAGGAGTCTTTGGGTGATGAATCTATCCCTCCAGCATGTCCTATTAATAGCCGTGTCGAGGTTTAAGTCTCCCACCCTTGTGGCTCTGATGGATCTAGGTTTTTTAGGTGAAGCATATTCATCAAATCTGGGTTTGACATGGCCTTGTATGTCGGACAAAGGTCACCTCTGAGCAAGCGGTGGCGACTGAATAGAACATACATGGACATGCTGGAGGGACAAATTCCTAACTGAGAGGCTCCCTTCACTCTGTAATGAGCTCGAACAGTTGAGAATGAACAGTTCATAGGTTCATACTAGGCTATTTGCCCTAGGGCATTGGTAAGCCTAGTAGAATGTGTTTGTCTTTGCCACCCAATCACAAGTTATGCTGCTATGCCCTTGTCCGACTTTAGTATACTTTGCCTCTGTCTAACAGCGACATAGAAGTGATACCTGGGGTACAACTATGATCTCCATCCACTCATCCAGATTCCTATGGAAGAGAGTCAATGAGGGACCCTGCCTAACCAGTAGTGTGAGCTCATTACAGAGTGAAGGGAGCCTCTCGGTTAGGAATATGCCCCTCCAGCATGTCCATGTATGTCAGTGCTGAGGTCCAGCTCTTCTGAGCATGTGGCTGTATGGGACTCTGATTGTCTGAGGTGCATCACGTTCATTACTGCTAGGTAGGACATGGCTGTATATGGCATGCACAGATTGCCTCTGAACAGGCAGTATGCCACTGAGTCCAGCTGGATTCACTTTACCTGGGCAGCATATGACATCTGTGTGAGCCATTGTATCCCCTTGATGATGTACTGTTGTCCTGTACCAGTTGCTGTAGGTGTCTGGTTAGGTACATCCCAAAATGTGCATTGTATGCAATTATAGGCCTGATGATGGATGAGTACAGAGGCACAATGACCTCCCTGCCATACATGTGAATCAGTCATGATTAGCTGGGCTATATAACATGTCTGTCAATCCACGTTGGCCATGTGGTAGACAAATGACAGACCGCTACCATGTTTCTTCCCCAGGTCCCCAACTACGTCTTCTGTACTCAATGGCCTAACACCTATGTTGTACTGTGCCACCAATGTGGAGGCATGGGAATCTGCATTGAATACTGATACTCCCGTCCCTTGTTCAAGTGTTGTGGCCGACAAGAATGGTAACAGCTATAACGTGGTAGTACTGGTGTGCTCCTGTGAAACCTGAAACAGGTTCATGTTACTGCACAGATATCAATGTCCAGAATGCTAGGTAGGGTTTTGGGTGCGTGCATCCTTGGGTCTAGACGTCCAGTGTTGAGTAGCATCACTCTTACTTCCTCATCCTTTGTGATACAAATGGATGTGGGTTTGCTTTATGAGCCTTGCCTAATACAGGCACTATGGGTGTAGCAGGAGGCTCCGCCAAATGTCAATAGGACTGTGGTGACAGGTGCAAGCTGTCCCTAGCAAAGCATACCACCCCAAGATGGCAGGCATTGGCACACCTGTGAATGACACCAGTATGTCAGTCAAGTGTTGGAAGGGATCATCATGCCTTGATATTGTGGCATTGTTCTAGGTGAGGGTAGGATGCTACTCAAGGTCAGGGTCAAACTGTCTCGGGCTACGTGCTCAGAGAGCTCTGTAATGTCTCATGTCATGTAGTCCAGGGAGGAATGTGTCAGGCCATTCACAGCAGCATGGACATTGACTGAGTCATACCTGTACCTGCCTTGGGGTTACCTGACTGTTTGTGTTATGTGGCAGTTCATAGTGCCTGACAGGCTGCACACCGTGACCCTCACCTCGTTAAGCCTGGTGAACGTGATGTGAGTGTGCCTGATGATAGAGGCACCTAGTACAGGTGTATGAGGTGTGTTGTTAACTGTTAATGGCTGTGAGTGTTCAGCACATTGGCTTTGTGTGATATGTGTTGCACATGTTCATTTATGTGGTAGTGGTTGCCTGGATGTCTGCTTAGGAGGTCTCTGCTGCATAGGCAGAGCTGTGGTCTGAGCCTACAAGTATGATCATGTGTGATCATGTGTTAGGTCCGCTGTTGTGGTAGGTCTACGTGAGACTGGAAGTGTAGTGAGTGATCCCCTTTGCCACGTGACTGGTTATGGCGGTATTGAGTAGACAGAGCCTAGCCTCCAGTCTGGTATATGGTTGCATCACTCACATGAGTTTGAATTTGTTGTTAGGAGGAAGGGGTTGTCTGTGTACATGCATCTGTTCTAACATTGTCTCTGGAGTACCACACTCACCAGCTGGACTGAGGAGGGAACTGACAACTGACCTCTGGACATGCTAGAATACTATTGTGAACTCTGTAATCACTAATGATTGAAAACAAGGTCCAGTGGGGAGTGAGGGTGTACTGACATTACCTACAACTGCTGACTGATATAAAAGTGTCAGTGAGCAAATGCCAGGTAACCTAAGTGCAATGTGTCACAATGAAGTAAATGCAACAATGACAAGCAGTCACTTGCTGTCATGTGTAACATGGAAATACGTACAGTAAGCAATGCAGATAACAGTAGTGAGTCACAGATGTGTTGCAAAGATGTGTACTATGTGGAAGTAGCATACCAGTGAAATAACAAGCTAACAGATAACAAGCATATAAACAAAGGTAGATGCAGGAGGCCTGGATGTAGTGTTTGCTACAACAAACAAGGTGTAGCAATGTCAGTAAGATACAGCTCAGATATGCAGGCACTATAAACCTGAAACCAGATGTCCCCAGCTATGAATGGCAGAGTACAGCCTATTGTCACACATGAGTGCAGACCACAAACCTCGTTAATGTTAAATAACTGGCCTGAAGGCCAACTGCCCATACCAGAAGTAATACACTTGTACACTGGGCCCACAATCAGCAGTTCCCAACTTCAATGCATGAAAGATATGTGTCCTGCCACCACAGTGCTTGCCACCAACCTCCCTAATGTAAAACAACTGGTCCGAAGGCCAAGTACTTAGTACAAATGACATAGAATGATAGCTACACTGTAATCAGGTTTTAACCAATCAGTAATAAGTAGAAGTTAACACTACCTGTATAGAATGTGTACCATGTATTGTTGAGATACTATGCTGATAACCTGTTTGTGTACCTTTCCAGATAGACATGGCACCTAAGCGGAATCCTGCCTACTCTGCTGCAGAGGATGACGTGATCCACCAGAGCCTGGTGCGTGACTATGCCATCCTGTTCTCACGCACCACCCAGAATCAGCAGGAGAGGTCTGCACTGTGGCAAAACCTTGTTAGCAGGATAAATGATGTTGGCATGCATGATAGGACATATGAGCAGGTGAGACATCACTGCAGTGATTTGATAAGAAATGTCCGCCAATGTGCTGCAGATATCCGCAGGCAACAGGCTGCCACAGGTGGGGTGGCCACATCCCCCTCACCAGACAGGAGGGGCTACTGCTAAGTGTTGTGGATCCAGCCCCAGAACAACAGCAACCATCATGCATCCTGATGGAGGTCGGATCCACACAGCAGCAAGACAGCGAGCGTGCAGGTAAGATGCCATATTCATTTATTGTTATTACTTTTACATTTGTTGACCCAGATAGTCTAGCTGGATATAAGTTCATTTTCAGTAGAGGCCTGTGGAGAAAAGCTCCACACATAGCGTAATAAAGGCAGACAGACAAGTTGTCATTACAGACAGCCAACATAATAGAATTGTACACCAGCCTGTTAATTAAATCAACATACATGTAAGGAAGTCAAACAGTTTAGAGTCATACACAATGTACCGTTGGTTTCAAAGCAATCCTACCTAAAGCATAATGGTTATGCAATAAGGCAAAAGCCATATACATAATAGTTAGGGCTCAGAAGGGTAGAGAAGTAGAAGGAGTATGACAGATACAATGATATGGAAGAGGCAGGAGTCAAGAAGGGAAGTGAGGAAAAGAAGGAAGACAGTCAAGAGGAGGTGGGAGGGATGGGAGAAGTAGGTCAGAGCATAGAAGGACATCAAGGTGAAAGAAACAGGGTAGAAGCTAGTTTCTATGCACAATGAGGGGTTAAGGGTGAAGAGAGGGTAGGGAGAGGGACGTTAGCCTGGACTCCAAGAAGAACAAAGCCAGTGGTTTTGGAAGTACAGTTTGAGTTGACGTTTGAAGAGAGGTAAGGGTGAGATTAGAGTTAACTCCTGGTATGTACATATGACTGTTCTGTACGCTGTTACTTCATGCACGCATAAGGTGTGCATATGGTATGTATCTGTCATCATGATATATATACAGACATGATGTGCAGCTGATGTGTATAAGGGAACTAGTGTACTACTGTACTGTATCATGTGCAAAATGAATGGCACACATGTGCCCACTGACATTACTCTCTTCACACTTCCAGGTCCCTCCCATGTAGCAATGAGGCAGGCCATACATGCTGGTGAGTCTTTTTACAATTATCTGTAAAACAATTTATAAAACTAGGAAGAGTAGTGTAACTCTGTAGTAGACATGCTGGTGACTGTGTTCACAATAACTGTAATTGACAGGTAGCAAATTGAGTAGTGTAACACGGTACTGATGTGTGTGTTTACTGTGGGGTGTGCATGTGTGCAAGTGTGCCTGTGCCCAAGTGTGCATGTGTGTTAGTGTCCATGAGTGCATGTGTCCATTTCTGAATGTGTGCATTAGTATTGAAGTGCATCTCTTTCAAATATGTATTGAGACTGTAATCTGTGTTCCATGTTTTCCTCCCGTAGGTTCTGGTGCTGCTCTGGTGACCTGCAGCAGGGAACCTGAATCTTGTGCCCCAGGTACTGATGATGATGAAATGTCTGTAATGGTGCAGGAAGGTGTGTCTGGGTCCGCCATTGGTCAGCCAATTGACAGTACACAGCTTTCAACCCGTCAATGCGCACAGTCATCCTGCCGTTACATCCTTTGTCACCATTGTCCCTAGGTGATGGACAGTCAGCAGTGGGCATAGATCAGGGTAATGTGGTACCTGTGGTACATGCATCCTCACTAAGGCAGCCATGTGCAGAGGCCTCCAATGGTACCATGCAGACAGTCGCCCATGGGTTCTCGTGGGGGCATCCGTGGCCGTACTGCCTCTGGCCGGCGTGCCCAAGGAGGTATGTCAACCTCCACTATGTTTAGAACTGTCATGCAGGCACAGGCACGTATGGAAAGGTACACCAGACAGGGTCTGAGGGAGCTGAGAGCATGTCGCATAGCCATGACAGGCGGCATGCATGATGTTGCGAATGCTATCCGTAACTTCACAGATGTCGTTGACAGGCGTTGTGGGGGCATAGAACAGCTGCTCCACAACCAGATGTCCATGGGCCAGGGCGATGGTGTGCGTTTGCGGCGTCGGCGTGGCCGTATGCCAGCAAGAGCACCAGCTGGCAGTGGCCGCAGGCGACAACGGGCCCACTCGCGCCTCAAGTGCCAGCACCAGCCCCAGCAATGCTGGGTCTGTGCTGTCATCCAGACGCCCCAGGAGACCACGTGCACGTGGCTCTGGACAGTCCCAACAGGGAACTGTGTCCAGTCAACACACCCCTGCTTCCGATGACAGCACCCAGTCTGGGTTAGTACGGATACGCCCGTAGCACCCTGCCAGGCACAGGTACCGTGTCCGTGCCCACAGACACTGATCTGGATGACCTGACAGGTGCAGTCTGTGGCTGTCCACAAAACCCTGTACATGGCAGCCATTATGTGGGACTGTGTGCGTGCTTACACACATGCAGAAACCTGGAAACCTAACACCTAGGGCAAACACATACACACACACACTGCACCAACAACGGTCCACCCTGTACTGCTGCCCCTCACAAACACACATACACACACATGTCAATTGGTGTTACCAGTGGCGGCTTGGGCATACCTAACCCACACCCTGTGCATATGATGACACTGTGCCACCTCCTGCATACTACAACATCGGTGCAGGTAAAGGTAAACACGTTGCTGATGCACAGGGTGACTACATAGATGTGTATAAGTAGTAACATGTTGGTAACTGTTGACTGTTGCAGTATAAATGTGTGTATATCCCAGCAGTCCTGCTGCAGTAACTGTATGAATGTCCTCAATTGTTATCTGCACCCATACTACTTAACAAAGTGTACCAGCTGCACACCATCACATGCTAACATTGACTATGGCAATGCACATCTTGTGCTGTTATGTAGATTCAGCTACATGTATCTGTTCTGTCACACATGCATTTATACACACACTGCTACCCACACACATGCACACACTCACCTGCCATTCCCATTATTTATCACCCTACATGAGTAGCTGTTGATACATGACAGGTACACATTTCAGAAGTGCACTATGTTGTTTACTACTGGCATCCCCTTCTCTACCTGTACTCACAGGGTTCAGGCAACTTCATCAGTTGGAAGATGTAATGTGCATCAGGTACTGTAGTACCCTGATTGCCACAACAAACATGTTTCCCATATGGAAATGCACACACAGACACATCCCACATCCACACACTTGCCACATTCAGGCTTCAGAACACTATCTAGGTATATTTGGGTACATGTGCGTGTTACAGTAGCATGTAACACTATACTGAGTACTGGCAGTTAGTTGTCTGTTGTCATGTTGTCTGTATAGAATAAAAGAATTGTTTGATTATCCTACTCCGTTTTGTGGACATTACTTGAAGAAGTGTTACCTTACATGTGTTATCAGTACCACCACCTTCTGTTTTGTAGTTTTGTTTGTATAGGGTGCTATCAACATCACTGCTTGTTAAGGGTAATGACCACCCTGCAGTGCATAGCCCCATGTGGCAAAAGCCACATCCCACCCCATCACTGTGCACACACACTAACCCCACCAACAGTAAAACACATACTTTCCATTTGCAAGATTCAAACCCATACCTAACTGTGCAATGACAGTATAAACAGACACATTAGCAGAGTGTGCTATTTGCAGTAGCTGGAGAAACCCTTACTAATGCTGTACTTAGAGGGTGCTGACATCATCTGTGTGTAGGAGGAGGGATGTGCACCCTGTAGTGTGTTCTCCCAGTTGGCAAAAGGCAGTTAACCCTCCCAGCATAGTGCACACACATAAACCACACTCATACATTCCCTTTGCAGGATTCAAACCCCTACCTAACTACGTTATGACACTGAAGAAAGACGCATTAGCAGGGCGCACTATGCAAATTATTTAAGAACTTTACTACAGGTGATATAGTTATACAGTCCTGACATCATCACTGTTTCAAAAGGGGGATCTGCATCCTGTACCATACTGTCACGGTTGCTAATAGGGACATTTCCCACACACACACATCGATGTGTTGGTGGTTTGCATATGTGGGGGATCCAGAACTCCAGTGTGATTAGTATATGGTTTGATTGCAACAATGAGGGATATATTCCCAGTGGTGAGCAGTTTGTACTCATGTTTGTAAAGATCAGCTCTACTATATCTGCCCCTCTTGTGGGAAGGTTGGTTACCTGTTCCATAGCCAAAGAATGTCCGATCAATGGGAACCTTAGAGCCTGGGTATTGTGGCTTGTGTAATGTTCACAGTCTATGTTTGGGTAGCTGGCATCACCCAGTATGATGGTGTTTGCAGAGTAATCTAAACTCTCCTGTGTCAGCATGAAGGCTGTGTGGGAGACCTGAGTTTGAGAGGGTGCTGTAAGAGCTCCTCTGTGTCTCTTTCCATGTGGTCCGGGGAGGTACGTCCCAAGAGGTAGCTGACTGTGACCCTCCCCTTCCTCTGTCTGGAGGGCGGCATGTCTGTCAACAGCTCATGTCAAGCAAGTGCACACCCCTCATAAATGATGTGGAAACCTTCAAAGGCCCAAGGCCTGTTGAAAATATGGACCAGACTGCAGATACCTGTATAGAGTCATTCTGTGGACACATTCAGGAATGCATGGATCATGAAGCCACATATGAAAGCATGACCCAATTCTCCAAAGGCAGATGTCCTGGGCGCCGGACACCAGCCATAAACACACTATACAATAGAAGGATGGTGCCACTACATGATACAACAACCTTCCAAAATGTGAAGGCACCGCTGATGAGTATTGGATGACAACTACAGGCACCCATATGATTGTCTAAGGCCATCTTTGAGGGAGGATTCCACAAGCCACTGAGGATAATCACAAGGCTGCCTGTAGTTATGTTAGTAACCTGAGTGGTACTACCCAGATATGCTCAGAGGTAATACAATATGTCACACAAAATATAAAACACACAGACATTGCCATTATCCTAGTGGACAGGTTCAATGCTGCCTTCTCTCCCCACCACACCAAAAGGGAACATATGTCTCGCAGCACAGTGCTTCCCCCCCTGACATCACAGATGCTCAGGTAAGAGATGCCCTTCCCAAAGCAATAAACACTGCATCAATGGGACCAGACAGTGTCCCAGGCTGTGTCCTACATGAACCACAAGAAGAGCTACACCCAGACATAACACCACTGTTCAATCCCAGCCTTAATACACGATATGTGACCAGAGAGTGGCATACAGCAAAAGTGGTCCCTCAACATGCAGGTGGTGCTGTCACGGATCCTGGACACTACTCGCCCCATATGTCTGACTAGCTTTGTCTGCAAAGCTATGGCAAGGATCATCATGAACCTCACATATCTAGATATTGTGGACCTACAGACATGTCACCATACACAGTTTGGCTTTGTCAATGGCAAATCCTGCCTATCAAACCTGTTTGCTTTGTTTGAAACAGTCACCAAGGCCACTGTCAAGGGGTAGGAGGTCCACCCAGCCTACCTGGACCTTGCATAAGCCTTGGATACAATACCCCACTTGTGCATTCTAGGGAAGCTCACCAGTGTACATAATAACCCCTATGTCACTATGGGTATTGCACAGTGGCTCAAGGGCAGAACACACATGGTAGAATTGCTGGAGCCATGTCAGCCTCCAACCTGGTACAAGTGGTCCCCAAGTCGCAGGTGACTGCAGACCGAACACCATAATCAACTCAACAGCTAACACACGCATCCTCCAAATGGGACTCTTGCAAACACATGACTTGTGCCACAGCCATGGCCTCAACGTGAATGACAGAAAGAGTATAGTCATCCCCTTTGTCAAACACTAAGTGACCACAATGTACCACATATGTGTTAATCCAGTAAGTGCAGACCAAGGAATTATGGACCTTGGGGTGCATGGGTTGATAGCATTCTACCATTTGACAACAACATGGACAAAGTGGTTAGGTAAGCATGTTATATGGGCCACATCATCATGGGATCCACATGTAGGCCAGGGAGGACATTGTGCCCCTTTACTCATCCCTCATCATGCCCATAATTGACTATGATGAACCTGTCGGCATGCACCTTACCAGACACCTGCAGCAACTGGGGCTACCACATATGTACCTCAACAAGGGGATCAAAGTGCTCAAACAGATGCCACATACTGACTGGTTAAAGTAGCAGCAGCTCTACTCAGTGACATACTGCCTCTTCATAGGCAATCTGTGCCTGACATAGAAGGCCAGGTCATACCCTCACGTAATGGCCATGCAGCATCTCAGAATATCCAGATCCCACCAGGATACACGCTGGAAATACTTGAACCTCAGGAGTGATATACATAGGACATGGTGGAGGGGCACATTCACAACTCATAGGCTCCCTTCATTCCTGATTATTATCCCAATAGAGGTTAGGCAGACTGACTCAGTGACTATCTTCAAGAGCGATATTAATGACTGGATGTGACATTGTAGGGTTACCCTGGGTATCACTTATGTGTCACTGTGAGAAAGAGGCACAGTATACTAACCTTGGAAAAGGGCATAGCAAGACAGATTCACAATGCATGTTGAAAGGCACGCACATTCTGGCTAGGTGGATACATGCCCTGGGCAGATATCCCTGTACGAACCTATGGGCCTATGTCTCTTTTCACCATTGGCCCTATGTGCTGTCAATCACCAATGTAATCTCAATACTCCGGTAGCATGTGCAAAGGTCAGTTGTCAGTCACCTCTATGGTACAGTTGTGGAATATGTGTGTCATGTAGTAATGTCACAGCTGCCACATGTACACAGTCAACCCTATCCCCTACCCATTGATTTACATCACATGTATGAGATGGAAACACATGGCCAAACTGTAACAACAACATACAAGTCAGTCAGATGCATGGACACATGACTCAGTCATTGTCCATGCCACCACACCTGATGTGGGATGTCGCTCACTGGGATACGTGATAGGGAACATGGAAGGGATCACTGAGCAAGTGACACAGGCTGGTAGACCCCTGACCTTGGTTGGCATCAGACCCTCACCAGGGATTCCGACAAATTAATGAATGCTAATGAATAAGTGTAGCTACAACACCCTAGCTGAATGGTTCTTAGCATGCAGTCACTGCATTGCTATGGAATACTGTCTTACCACTCCCACAACAGGTGAGAACATGCAGCTCCTGTACATTAACAACATGTAGACTTTATGCCCCAGACCAGGTGTGCATCCCTCACTACTAGGCTGATAGCATCTACATCTCACACTGTATATACACATCCCACATGCAGCATCTGCACAGAAGACCACGGTCATAATGTTACCCTGTGCAAATACCATGTATTCACATGTGGCAGGCATCACACATGGTAACTATTGAAAGTCACAGGTACATATGTGTATTTGGCACACACATACAGCATGTGTTCATTGCCATAACCGGTGTAATCAATGTCATGCATTATTGTGAGGGACAACCCACACACATGGGCATTCTGTGTGTGCACAACACACATGGCATGTCTGTAATCAAAAGCCATACATAATTGTGATATCGTTTAGAAAGGGGTATGTGCATCCTGTAGTGTGTTTTCACAGTTGCCAAAAGGGATATATCAATCATACACACTTACCCCCCTTCACACACACTTGCCACCTGCTGGATTTAAACCCCTACCTAGCTATGTTAAGACACTACAGGCGGACGCATTAGCACAGCGCGCTATTCGCATTATTAGGGGATTTCTTTTCCCCTGATATACTTATAGGGTGCTGACATCATCAGAGTCTAGAAAGTGGAGTGATCATCCTGTGGTGTGTTTTCCCAGTTGCCAAAAGGGATGTTTCTTTCATACACACTTACCCCCCCTTCACACACACTTGCCACCTGCTGGATTCAAACCCCTACCTAACTATGTTATGACACTACAGAAGGACGCATTAGCACGGCGCGCTATTCGCATTACTGGGGAATTTCCTTTCCCCTGATATACTTATAGGGTGCTGACATCATCAGAGTTTAGAAAGTGGAATGATCATCCTGTGGTGTGTTTTCCCAGTTGCCAAAAGGGATGTTTCTTTCATACACACTTACACACACACTTACCACCTGCTGGATTCAAACCCCTACCTAACTATGTTATGACACAAGAGACGGACGCATTAGCACAGTGCGCTATTCGTATTACTGGGGAATTTCCTTTCCCCTGATATACTTATAGGGTGCTGACATCATCAGAGTTTAGAAAGTGGAATGATCATCCTGTGGTGTGTTTTCCCAGTTGCCAAAAGGGATGTTTCTTTCATACACACTTACTTACCCCCCTTCGCACACACTTGCCACCTGCTGTATTCAAACCCCTACCTAACTATGTTATGACACTAGAGACAGATGCATTAGCACGGCACGCTATTCGGATTACTGAAAGAATCCTTTTCTCCAATATACTTATAGGGTGCTGACATCATCAGAGTCTAGAAAGTGGAATGTTCATCCTGTGGTGTGTTTTCCCAGTTGCCAAAAGGGATGCTTCTTTCATACACACTTACACACATACTTACCCCCCTTCACACACACTTGCCACCTGCTGGATTCAAACCCCTACTTAACTATGTTATGACACTAGAGACGGACGCATTAGCACAGTGCGCTATTCGGATTACTGAGAGAATATACAAATAACTGGAACAGTAGTCAGGATACACCACGAGAAGTCCAAGATAGTCAATCTTCTTCTTCTTCTTTCGGCTTTTCCCGGTTAGGGGTCGCCACAGCGGATCACCTTGTCCGCACATTGAATGGCAGTGGAGTTTTTTACGGTGTCGAGTTGCCAGCCCGGCGCCCAACCTTCCACAGAAGGCACACTCACATGCACACCTAGGGCCAATTTAGAGTGTCCAATCCACCTGCAGCATGTCTTTGGGATGAAACCGGAGCACCCGGAGGAAACCCACGCGACCACAGGGAGGACATGCAGACTCCGCACAGAAGGCACCCCAGCCGAGGATCGAACCGGAGAACCTCTTGCTGTGAGGCGGCAATGCTAACCACTGCACCACCGTGGCCGCCCGAAGTCCAAGATAGTCAATATAATTCTTTTATTCCATAAAAACTGCAGAAGATAAGCGCTTTCACGTGCTTAAACGCACGCTTCATCAGATCTACTAACACAAGTCTCTGATACCTTTTTATACAATCTAAATTGTTCTTAATTATATCAATTAAAACCTCATTACATATTTAATCAATCAGGACTTTAAAGACATAGCTCCATTCTTCTATGCAGGTATAATGTCAATTCATTTCTGAATCCTAGCAAAATCTAAGCAATCTGCAATTCACATTCTAACTTATGTTCCTAAATACATTTAATGCTTGTCTCATATTCTAAATGTTATGCATTACTTTCCTTTCATCTATTCATACTTCGCATTCAAGCGCTTCACGTATCTTATTACATGTTAATGCTCATATTGTATTCTAAAAGAGCTCACATAAAACATGTACATAACAATATGAAAAATCAACAAATCTGTAAATCTATATATATATATATATATATATATAAAAAATATATATATATATGCACATAATCAAAATCCTATCTACAATTTTAACATTTGCTATGCATCATTTTCTAGAAATACATAGCGCTTGAATAATAAAAAGTTTTCGTCGCTATTTCTGGCTTCTTGATTTACGTTTGGCTAACAGTTTCGAAACTGCTCATGATTGAACTGATAAACATTAAGAGTATACACTTATATTCTTTCTCTATACTATTCTACTCAGTAAGCAGTATTCTCTTAGAATAGTTTTTCAAGAAACTTAGTATGCTTCTTCTCAAGCATCTAGCACTATAGCTTAGGTGAGAAACTTAATACTTATTACACATTATTTCTAGTTGTTAGTTATTTATATTCTATTACTTCAGGCATCAGATCTATCTTGATGCTTGTATTAAACTCAATTTGAGTTTAAATAATTTAATGTATGAAAAGTATAAAGTTTTTTTAAAAAACGAAACCATATTTACTATATTATTACCTATATAAAACTTTAGTATATACAGAGCTTAGTGTAAAATGTATTCTATAAATTATTCTATTAATTTTAAAAAATATGTTCATGGTGTAAGTATTCCTTAGAACTTCTAAGTAAACATTATAAATTCAATATAAAAACGCTAAAAACTCATTCTATGTTGATCTCTCCTCTAATTATAAATATGTCTGGAATAATATAGGATTGTACATAGAATCAATAAATAAACAATCAACTATTCATTCCGAACTTCTCTTACTTAATCAGTGGCCTCATAAAACTATTCCTATGACTACTTTTGGTATATATATGTACAATAAAGTAAACATCACAATTAAGAATATTAGAATAGATGTTTAAGACTATTCACTTAATTGACTTAAATTCAGAGTATTCACTAAATCTTACATATATTGTGAAGTGCAAATTTACATCAAAAAACTAGTTTTAAGTACATCATTACTAATATAATAAATACATATTGAGTTGTACAAAATGTACCTATCAAAGTATAAAAGGCATCATAAAAATATCAACTTGATTAGTAACTTTAAAATAATCCTATACTAGTACTTTTTAATAAACTTTTAAATCTTGACTCCACATAATATATTATAAATGGATTAAAATCAAATATCTACATGTGCATATAACATTAAAGTTACTTGTGCATCTATCAAATCAAATAAAAACTAAATTAATTAGTATACCTAATGTATGTTAAATATGCACATAATTAATAAGTAAAGAGTTTTTATAGTAGTTATTATTTAATTGACACTTCATATGGTTTTCCTAATCCAAGGATTATTCAATAATAAAAGTATTTCATAACATAAATATGTTAAACCACTAACTTATACTATATTTTTATTTCAAAATTGGTTTTAAGGATAGGTAATTATTAATGCCTGGTTCCCTGTGTGCTCCTGTTCTGAGAATCCACTCTAATTCCAATTTATGTAGATAATTGTTCCTGTCACCCATTCTTATATTTTCTTTTAATGTTTGCAAAACCCTAAACTTGAATTCATGATTTGGACACTCTTTGATATGCTTGGCCAGTGCATTTAATTCATTTTGTTTCCTAATATCATACACATGATTGTACACTCGTTCTTTTAGTTTTCTTTTCGTAAGTCCTATATAAAATACTGGACATTGTGTACAATTGGCCATATAAATTAAGTTCTTAGTATTACAATCTGTGTATATCCTTGGAACAAATTCAAAATAACCATTTGGATGTGTATAATTCTGAACAGTAGTGATATATTGACACATCTTACATCCCAAACATGGAAATGTTCCTTTTTTCCTTATATTATTAACCCTATTGTTATAGTCATAATGTAAATTTCTTGAAAATATCTCTTTCAAATTGTCACAAGTTTGGAAGACAAACGTAGGTCTATTCCCTACTAATGTGTAGACCTCTTCTGTTATGCTTAATATGTTCCAATGTCTTCTTATGATTTTTCTTATTTCTGCATTATCATTCGTGTATTTCATAATATATCTGACTGTTCTCTCTGGGGCTTGATGGGCTGCAACTACTGATTTATTTCTCTTTACTGAATTGACTCTGACTGCTTCATTTCCTGTAGACTCATCAAGAGATGATACTTCATGTCCTGTGGAGGGTATAAGTTCTTGTCTTATATTTCTGACAAGACTCGCATTATATCCTCTCTCTAAAAAAATTTTTTCTAATATAATGGCTTCTTCATACAAAACTTGTAAGTCTTTACATACTCTCAAGATTCTAGAATATTGTCCTCTTACTATCCCTGAAAAAACATACCTTGGATGCATGCTACTATACTCTAGCATGGTGTTCTTCCAACACTTTTTCCTGAATAATCTTGAATTAATTTGTTTCTCTGCATCTAGAGATATAGTTAAATCTAGATAATTCACTTTTTCTCTTGAGAATTCATATGTAAATCTAAGAAAATCTGTAGTATTTTGTAAATAATCTACAAATTCATGTAGTTCTTCAGTAGTCCCACTCCAAAGGAGTAGGACATCATCTACAAATCGCCTGTAGGTTACTATCTTTGCCATCCATTTACAATGGAACAGATGTTCTTGTTCCCAATGGTATAAAACAAGATTCGCATAGGAGTTCGCGCATGGTGTCCCCATGGCGACTCCCCATGTCTGTAAATAATATTGATGGTTAAACAAAAATATATTATTGTGAAGTATCATGTCAAGAAGTTGTGCTATGAGAGTCTGTCTGTCAGTGGAGAAACTACTTTCTTTCATCATTACTTCCCTAATAGCTTGAAGGCCGTACTCATTTGGAATACAAGTAAACAGGTTGCATACATCTAATGTAACTAATATTAACTCATGGGTGTGCATTTGCTTTAATTCTATTATCTCAAGATCCTTTAATAGTTGCTGTGTATCTTTCAATATAGTAGTAACTTTATCTACCAATGGTCTCAATACTTTTTCTATAAATATGGAAATATAGTAGGTTACCCAGTGTCTCCTTGCTACTATCGGCCTCATGGGTATAGGTATCTTGTCTTTATGTATTTTAGGGAGACATTTCAAAATCGGGATCAGTGGTTCTTCGACATGAAAATAATCATATATCTCCTTGCTAATTTGGCGGCACATCAAAAGATCGTATGTATTGTCATTAACTTCATTTATTGTTTTCATTACTTCATTTCTAGTGAGAACCTTATATGTGTTATCACTCTTAAGCATATTCTCCACCATTTCTATGTATCTCACTCTATCTAACAATACTACCCCGCCCCTATGTACAATCCTATATTATTCCAGACATATTTATAATTAGAGGAGAGATCAACATAGAATGAGTTTTTAGCGTTTTTATATTGAATTTATAATGTTTACTTAGAAGTTCTAAGGAATACTTACACCATGAACATATTTTTTAAAATTAATAGAATAATTTATAGAATACATTTTACACTAAGCTCTGTATATACTAAAGTTTTATATAGGTAGTAATATAGTAAATATGGTTTCGTTTTTTAAAAAAACTTTATACTTTTCATACATTAAATTATTTAAACTCAAATTGAGTTTAATACAAGCATCAAGATAGATCTGATGCCTGAAGTAATAGAATATAATTAACTAACAACTAGAAATAATGTGTAATAAGTATTAAGTTTCTCACCTAAGCTATAGTGCTAGATGCAGTAGAAGAAGCATACTAAGTTTCTTGAAAAACTATTTTAAGAGAATACTGCTTACTGAGTAGAACAGTATAGAGAAAGAATATAAGTGTATACTCTTAATGTTTATCAGTTCAATCATGAGCAGTTTCGAAACTGTTAGCCAAACGTAAATCAAGAAGCCAGAAATAGCGACGAAAACTTTTTATTATTCAAACGCTATGTATTTCTAGAAAATGATGCATAGCAAATGTTAAAATTGTAGATAGGATTTTGATTATGTGCATATATACATATATTTTTTATATATATATATAGATTTACAGATTTGTTGATTTTTCATATTGTTATGTACATGTTTTATGTGAGCTCTTTTAGAATACAATATGAGCATTAACATGTAATAAGATACGTGAAGCGCTTGAATGCGAAGTATGAATAGATGAAAGGAAAGTAATGCATAACATGTGTTAAAACTTTAGAATATGAGACAAGCATTAAATGTATTTAGGAACATAAGTTAGAATGTGAATTGCAGATTGCTTAGATTTTGCTAGGATTCAGAAATGAATTGACATTATACCTGCATAGAAGAATGGAGCTATGTCTTTAAAGTCCTGATTGATTAAATATGTAATGAGGTTTTAATTGATATAATTAAGAACAATTTAGATTGTATAAAAAGGTATCAGAGACTTGTGTTAGTAGATCTGATGAAGCGTGCGTTTAAGCACGTGAAAGCGCTTATCTTCTGCAGTTTTTATGGAATAAAAGAATTATATTGACTATCTTGGACTTCTCGTGGTGTATCCTGACTACTGTTCCAGTTATTTGTATATCTTCATACGTTTTGCAGCAGGATACTTTGGGAGAACAAGCGGTAATTTTTGAATTTATTACTGAGAGAATCCTTTTCTCCAATATACTTATAGGGTGCTTACATGATCAGTGTCTAGAAAGGGGGATGAGCATCCTCTGGTGTGTTTTCACATTTGCTAGGGGTAACATTTGGACCAAGTGTGTGAGCATGCCCAGTTCAGCCTTCCCGTGGCATGTTGTGTGAAAGATGTCTCATTTATCTAAGTGTGTGAGCATGCCCAGTGTGGGCTTTACATATGTTGAACTCTGCAGCCCATCACATTTGTGGATGAGTGTGACCTTCAACAAATACCTGAGGTTTATGGTTGTGTGTTCTGTGCCATGTTGTGTAGTTACTGTCCGAATGCTTTTTGTGAACAAAACAGGGAGTATACTGTGCCTGCAGGTTTTGCATGGGATACTTTGCACACAATTGTCAACATCCGTTCATACTGACCTAACACTGTAGCACTGTCTAGTGTAGTGTTTCAGTACTTTCACTGTGGTGGTCAGTATCCTGGGCTTTAGTCCTATCACTGCTTTACATTTCCATAGTGTGCACAACAGCCTGGTTAGGGTCCAGTTGTGCACATCTGCATAAAGGCAGTGCCTCTACAGACCCTGTTAATTGCTGCCCCATAAGCTTAACAAGTGTAGTCTGCAAATCTATGGAGAGGATCATAATTGAGCTCATAAACAAAGATATAGGGGACATGCAGACATTGTACCCATCCCATTTTGGCTTGGTCAGGGGCAGATCATGCCTTTTGTACTGGGTTGACATCTTCAAATTGGTCACTTAGGCCATTGTTGGGGAAAGGCAGTCCATACAGCCTACCTTGGCCTTGCAAACACTTTCAACACAATACCCCACTCAGGTATTGTTGAAAACCCTAACAACTGAAATGTAAACCCATATGTCACAAGATGGGTTGCAAACTGGCTTAAGGATGGGACCCACAGGGTTAGAGTTGGTGGCACTATGTTAGACTCCAGGCTGGTCACAGGTGGTGTCACACAGGGCTCAGTCCTTGGCCCCCATTGTTTGTCATGTACTTCCCAGAAGTACAGGCCAACATGGGAGGACTTTGGATGACAATGTTAGCAGATGACTGCACACTGGGCACCATAGTGGACAGTGCATCACACAGATATCCTTCAGAAGGGACTCACAGTAACTGATAGCTGGTGCCAGGGCCATGGCCTGAAGTCAGAGTGCACAACATGTGTAGACATACCCTTCAGGAAAAGCAAGGTGACCCCAAGCTACCATATAGGTGGCAATCCTCTAAGCACAGAGGAGGTTATCATGGACCTGGGGACCCAGGTTAACAGTCGCCATTCTTCTGAGACTCACATTGCTAAAGTGGCTAGGAAGACCTTCTACATTGCCCACCTGATCAGGCTGGGATTCACATCCAGATCTAGTGGGTCATTGTTCCCCTGTACTCTTCACTTATCAGACCGGTGATCAAGTCCAATGCCCTATTCTGGCTGTATCTCACACAACATCTGCAGCAATTGGAGACAGCCTGACTGTCCCCCACCTAAAGGATCAAGGAACCCCAACAGCTGTCATATGCTGCCAGATTGACGACACTCACACTCTATTCACTCACATACCATCTGCTTAGAGGTGACATGTGCCTGACATGCGAGGCCATGTCCAAACAGAGATTAATGGGCATGCTCCACCTCAGACTCAGAAGATCCACCTGAACCACTAGTGCAGGTGACTTACACCTTAGCAGGGATGTATGTTGGACATGTTGGAGGGATGGAGTTATCACTCGGAGACTCCCTATGCTGTGGAATACAATCCTGGTCCATTTGAGGCAGAGCACCTTGCTGGCTGTGTTCAAGAGGTATCTTGACCTAATGCTAGTCGGAGAATGTGTTTGTCCATCAACACATTGTAAGCGTAATTCGACATGTCATATGTCTTGTTTAGTATACTGTGCCTCTGTCTACCTGTGACATAACATTGATACCCAGGGTAAACCTCCCATCTCCCATCCACTCATTAGGATTCCTGTTGAGGGGACTCAACCAGTGTCTCTATGGACAACCTGTACTGGTAGTTTACTCATGTGTGGAGGTGGCTTCTGTGTTTTGGATAATGCAGTACAGCCTGTCCTATATATGTCAGTGCTGGGGTTCAGGTCCCTCATGTGCATAGCTCCCTGCCATTCAGATTGTACAAGGTGCAGCATGTGCATTGATTCCACTTGGACATGGCTTTCTACATCAGGCACAGCTTGCATCTGGGTGGACAGCATGGCAGTGTGTGGAGCTGCACTCTGTTTAATCAGACTACACATTACATGTGTTCCAGCTCTGTCATACTCCTGGTGAGGTACTGTTGTGGACTTTACAGGTGCTGGATGTGTGTGCATGAGGTACACCCCACAGGGGCTGTTGTGGTCATTTCTAATGCTGATGAAAGATAACTGCAGAACCAGAATGACCTCCCCTTAGCTAGATGTCAGACAGCATGGACCATACAATCACAACTGAAAACAGGACCTTCTCCACAAAGGGAAACTGTCCTGTCTGGTGGACCCCAGCCATAAACAAACTGTATGACAGATGAGGGTTACTAATGCAAGACAGAGCTACATCTCCAAAAGGGAAGACAGCTGTGATCAGCACTAGTAGAAAGCTACATTATCTCATAAAGACATGCAAGGTCAACTTGGGGACATAAATCACCAAAGACAATGAAGGTAACCACACTGCTTTCTTCAGTTATGTCAGACACCTGGTTGTGAACCCTCGGATATGCTCAGAGTTGGTACACAACAACATATATCCCAGTGACCTGACAGATATTGGCAACATACCGGCGGACAGCTTCAGTGTGATTTACCCCCTCCCTCACCCCCAAAACAAGATAGTTATCACTGCTGTATGTAACCTCACTGTCATCTTGGATGTCCATGTGAGAGCCACACTCAGCAAAGACAAGTACACAGCATCCATGGAACCTGCTGGTATCTCCAGTTGCATGCTATGTGAACTCCAGAAGGGGCTGGACCCATATATACAACTGCTATTTAACCTTAGTCTTGCTACAGGATATGTACCTGAACACTGGCATACGGCAACAGTGGTCCCACTCCACAAGGGGATGCCTCCACAGACCATGGCAACTACCACCACACAGGCTTAACCAGCCTTGTCTGCAAAGATATGGGAGGAGTCATGGAGCTCTTACACAGACACATTACTGACCTCACGGACCCTTGTTCCCACCTAGTTCAGCTTTGTACAGGGCAGATCCTGCCTTTTGCACCTTTGCACCCGAAAAGTACCTACCATGAAGATCAGGGTTCTTCAACACATGTCATATGCTTCCAGAATAGAGGAAGTCCAGCTTTGTTCAGTGTCATACCGCATACTTACAGGTGACCTATGCCTGACATACAAGACCATGTCCAATCAGGATTTGGTGGACATACTCCACTGCAAGCAATCCAAATCCACCAGAGCCATGAGAGCTGAGTATTTGAACCTCAGCACATACATGTATAGGACATGCTGGAGGGACAGAGTCATAACTCAGAGGCATCTCACACTCTAGCAGAGTATCCCAGTTCATGTTTGACAGAGTCCCTCACTGACTCTCTTCAGGAGACATCTGGACAACTGCATATGAGACGGAGGCACAGACTAGACAGAGACACAGTCATGTTATTCAATTACGTAAGGGACGTCATAATGTGTCACTACTAAGTCAGAGGCACAATATTCAGAATCTATTCTGTACACTTATTACCACTATAAGGGGTGGCAATAGCCACATCACTATGGCTAGGCTTATACATGCACTAGGGCAGATAGCCTAGTAGTACACTATGACACTATGAAACACCGGTGTATGTGTAGCTATTGTCAATCAAACAGTATGATGTGGCTTGGGCGGCTTGATATCTCCCTGTATTCCAACATTGTTTTGTCTATTCCTTCTAGCATGTCTAGGGATCAGTTGCTAGTGTCCTCTCCTGCTCAGCTGGTGAACCTGGGAATATTGAGGCACTGTTACAGTTGCCTCATGTACACTGACAACCCTCTCCTTCTGCCATAAAACACACATACATGTGAGAGATGCAACTATATAGCCAAAGTGGAGGCTGAGCTCTCTCAACATAGGACTAGCAAGACCAGAGAGAGGGTGAAGGTAACCACACACACATCTTTAATTCAGTCTCACATGGCACTGTCACAACTTAAGATCATACACATAGACACACAGAGACACTCTGGAGGCTCTGATCAGAAGTCTACCAGAATGGCGGTGGCCACCACAGCAGACACTCACACAACTGCCTCCACAGGGCACAGCACATGCAACACATTGACCACAGAGTTGGTGTGCCAAACAGTCACAGCCCTTAAGGCCAAACACAATGCGGACACACTTGTCATAGGTGACTCCATAGTCAGACACACTGATGTCCCACTCACCAGATCAGGTACAGAGGAGGTCACAGTAAGCTGCCTATCGGGCACTGGAATCCACCACATAATGCAAGCACTCAGGTCACTAAACTGCAAGTACAGGTCTGACCCAGTCATAATCCATGCTGGTGTGAACGACCTGAGATGTACCTCCCTGGACTACATGGAAGGAGACATAGAGGATCCCTCTGATTATGTAGGCCAGGCAGGTATGACCCTGACCTGCGGCAGTATCCTACCTTCACCAAGTATGATGCCACATAAACAGAGACAAGATGATCGGCTGTAGTATTTTGCTTAGACTATGGTGTCATTCTAAGGGGGTCCAACGTCTGTCTGCCTGGGATGACATGCTGGACAGGCCACGGTGATTTGCAAGGGACGGCTTGCACCTGTCACCCCTGGGCTTCTGGATTTCAGATGATGCTCTTGCCACCCCATTGTGCCTTTTTATGCAAGATTCAGATTCTACACCTACCACCCTAGAACACAGTAAAGGAAAGACACTAAGGGTAATGCTGCTCAATGCCCAAGGTCTCAACCTCAAGCTGCACACACTCTATGCCCTTCTCAGTATGTAGCACATTGATGTCTGTGCTGTGCCTGAAACCTGGTTCACAGCTTCTGACAGCACCCCGGCACTATCGGGTGTTACCTCATATCATGCATTCCGTCACCAGCATCCAGACAACACCAAGAAGGATGGTGGGTGTCCATATTCATCAAGGACACCCTCACCTCATGGTTGGTGGCAACACACGATGCATCAGAGACCATCCAGGTGCCAGTGACCGTAGGCAAGACTGCTCTGCAGTTTGTAGCATGTTACATGCCACCCGCTCAAACTCAGGTACCTCACACAGCTATCCTGCAAACACTGAAGGGGATAAATGTATCTCAAAACACCATCCTACTGGGTGATTCCAACTATCCACATATAGACTGGGATCACTAATCATGCCACAACACTCTAACACAAAGGTTCCAAGAGTTCATACACTGAAATGCCATGGAACAACTGGTCCCAATCCCCTCAAGTGGAGGCAACATACTAGAACACATCATCACGAACATGGGGTCACACTGTTCAACACCAGACATATACCCATCATTGGTGAGATCAGATCATGGACTATTCTCAGTGGGAGTCCACATCCCACCCACACCCCAGATGGGAAATGAAACGGTGAAGACCTTCTCAAATGCCGACTTCACATTTCTGAGGACTGGTGTGGTCTCTTTCAAGGCCCCAGGCCAGCAGACACCATTACCCAAGCCACTGTATCACTTAGAAATGCCTTCTACCAGCACCTCCAGGACTGCATGGTTCAGGCAATCCCAAATAATAATGACTCTTTGTACCACAGGCAAGCATCCAGTCTGGTGGACCCTAGCCATAAACAAGCTGTACAACACAAGGAAGGAGCTACTACAAGATAGAGCATAATCCGTGAGGGGAAGACACCCCTGCTCATTGTGAGTAAAACACTGGGTTCCCCATACAATCATCCGAGGCATGTTTTGAGAGTAAACCCACTCAGGACTCCAGGGACAATCATGAGGCCCTTTTTACCTATGTTTGAAACCTGGGAGGCAACTCCCAGATATGCTCAGACTTAGTTCAGAATAATGTTGATATCACTGCACCTACAGACATTGGCAACATACTGACTGACAGGTTCAGTGCAGATTTCTCCCCTCCCCCAACTGGGGTATGTACACCAGAGGATTGTAGCCCCAAACATCTCCACTGCTGGGGTGGGAACTGCTCAATCCAAGGCAGAAAACACTTTATCCATGGGACCAGATGGTGTCCCCAGTTGTGTGCTCCATGAACTCAATGAGTAATTACACCCGCAGTTAGGGCAGCTGTTTAATCTTAGCCTCACCTCAGGATATGTTCCCAAGGAGTGGCATACAGCAATGGTGGACCCACTTCACAAAGGAGGTGCCTCCACCAACCCCAGAAACTACCATCCCATCAGCTTGACAAGCCTGTTCTGCTAAGCTCTGGAGAGGATCATAATGGGAATTCTAAAAGAAGACATAGGGGACTTGCAGACATTGGATCCAATCCAGTTTGGCTTTGTCAAGGGCAGATCATGCCTTTTAAACTTGGTTGACTTTTTCAAAACACTCACCCAGGCCATTGGCGTGGGCAAGGCAGTCCACACAGCCTACCTTGACCTGGCAAAGGCTTTCGACACAATACCCCACTCAGGTATCATTGAAAACATCACCAGCTTAATTGTGAACCCATACATCACAGCATGGGTTGCAAACTGGCTAAGTGACGGAACACACAGGGTCAAAGTTGCTGGTGCCAGTTCACACTCCAGAGCTGTCACAAGTGGTGTCCCACAGGGCTCAGTCCTGGGCCCACATTTGTTCAGTATCTACTTTTCAGAAGTACGAGCAAACACAGGAGGATTATGGCTGACAAAGTTTGAAGATGACTGCAAACTGGGAAGCATAGCTGGAAACCCATCTGACACAGACATCCTTCAGAAGGGTCTCATAGACACGGATAACTGGTGCCATGGCCTTACATTAAACACTAAACAATGCATAGCCATACCCTTCAGGAAGAACAAGGTTACCACTACTTCCCATCTAGGTGGCAATCCTCTAAGCACAACGAGGTTATCAGGGACCTGGGCACACAGGTTGACAGTGACCTTTGCTTGACACTCACATTGCCAGGGTAGTTTGGAAGGCCTTCTACATTGGCCACCTCATCATGCAGTGATTGAGTTCTAGAGCAAGGGGGTCATCGTTCCCCTGTACTCATCACACCAATGATTGCATACACTGCCCCATTCAGATTGGATGGGCCCACAAATTCCTCGACAGGAGGTGAAAGGGTCTCAAACATATTTCTTATGCTGCCCGACTGAAGGAATTCCAGCTGTATTCAGTCACTTACTGACTGCTCAGAGGTGATCTGTGCCTGACATACAAGGCTATGTCCAACCCAGACTTTATGAACATGCTTCACCTCAAGACCTCTACATCCATCAGAACTACAAGGGCAGGAGACCTAAACCTCAACACAGATATTAATAGGATGTGCTGGAGGGACAGATTCATCACCCAGAGAGTCCATATGCTGTGGAACAACATCCTGGTACATGTGGGGCTGAGCACCTCACTGGCTTTGTTCAAGTAAGATCTTGACCAACGGATGGGAGATTGCAGGTATATCCCAGGGATAACCTCAGTATCACTGCTTGACAGAGGCACAGCAAAATAATGGGCATATTATCCATCAGCTTGCAGGGGTGGCAGATG
Source organism: Protopterus annectens (assembly GCF_019279795.1). Taxonomy (NCBI): domain Eukaryota; kingdom Metazoa; phylum Chordata; order Ceratodontiformes; family Protopteridae; genus Protopterus; species Protopterus annectens. The sequence continues at coordinate 1,594,793,826 of NC_056732.1, read as the reverse complement.
CCACAAAACTCTGGCCTAGGCTTATTAATGCCCTAGGGCAGATAGCCTAGTATGAACCTATGGACATAGGCCAGGGGCAGTTCCTGCTATTAGGACAGTGGTCTGCAGCAGGCTATATAGTAGTAGTCGGTTTTAGCCATTGTTTTTTGACCATGGCTATTCCATGTTGCTTCTTGTTGTGGTACAAACATGGGTGTGTGGTTATCCATGCTATTTATTGCTAGACACCCTCATTTTGTATCTTGTTCCATGTTTTTGCACATGTACATCACTGTATGACGTGCAGCTGTTTCCACAGGGTCATATCGTGGATATGGATGTTAGTTGGGGTCCTCAGGTGTGCATATTGTACATGATATTACATTACTTAACACATGGCATTCATGCCTCAGGTGGTGCTGCAGGGCCACCTCTGTCGGATACACATACTACACTCCTGTACATTTGGAAGCAGGTTGTGTCATGTTAGGCATCCCTGTTACTGTATGAGTGAGTCAGGCGGTATCAGTCCCAGTGTTCCTACTGACCAAGCATATGTGCTATCGTTGCCTCTTTGCCAAGGCCAGGGCATACTGGGCATGCCTCCTTCTGCCTACTGGGACAAGGTCAGGTTGTTCCTCCTCCGAGTCACCCCCTGCCTGTGGTGGCCTTGGCAATGGTGGGGGGATGTTTGGCCCAGCCCTGTGCTGGTCCTGCTGCAGCTGTTTCCGCGGGATCATATTATGTAGCATAGCACATATCATGATCATTTGGGTACATGTAGTTGGTGTGTACTGCAAAGCTCCACCAGATGTGTCCAGGCACCGGAACCGTGACTTGAGCAGCCCAAACACACGCTCTATGATATTGCGTGTTTGTGCGTGTGCCTCATTATGGCGTTCCTGTTCAGGTGTGTGTGCATTTCTGATGGGTGTCATCAGCCACGGCTCAAGTGCATAACCTGCATCCCCCACTAGGTGTCCGTGTGGGAAGTCCCCATTGGCAAATGATTGGTACAGCTGTGTCAGATGCCAGATGTGGGAATCGTGGTAGCTCCCAGGGCAGCCAGCACACACATTCATTATTATGCCCTGGGCATCACACACGACCTGGCAGTTGATGGAGGGGTATCCCTTGCGGTTAATGTAGACTCTACCCCGCTTACCGGCTGGTGCTTTGATGCGTATGTGCGTGCAGTCTATTGCACCCAGCACCTCAGGGTATCCCGCTATTTGCTGGAAGAGACGCATATTGCTGGCCACAACCTCATGGTCATTAGGGACATATATATGATCACTGACATGTGGTGACATGGCATCCAGGAACTGGTGCAGTACCCTGGAGGCTGATGCCTGTGATATCCCCATCATATCACCAGTTGGTCTCTGGAAGGTACCTGTTGCTTGTATTCTTAGGCCAACACATACCTTGGTTTCCACTGGGATGGGTTCCCCTCTGTTGGTTCTGTGTGTGAGGTGTGGCCTGCACAGCTCAACAATCTGCTGCAGGAGCTCTCTGTCCACTCTATAGCTCTACTATCTCCAGCTCATGTAACCCATGGTAGGTGACCCTGGGCCTGTATACTCTTCTCCTTCTCCTCACTCTGGGTTGTCTGTCAGCATCTGCATTGTCACCACCCTCAGCAATTCGCCTATGCCTGATTATAATAGCCATGGCAGCCCCTAGCATTTCTGCTCTGAGTTCAGCTTTTTCAGTTTTCAATTCTGATAGCTTAGTTTCTGGCAGTATCTCTTGTGAGAAACAGCCTGCACTGCTCTTTGTTGTGTTTTAAGTGCTGGGTTGGGCTTCTAGTCTGCCTGTGTAATTGCCTGCTTCTAATTGTTTCCACCAATTAACTCTAGTAGTATCTTCTGGCAGTTTCCATGTATTTTAGTTGTTTCCTTTTTCCTCTCGGTTTCCTGACGCGCAGCAATGTGCACACCAGCTTACACACCCTCACAGTCACTTAAGCGCAGCACACATCCCTACACGGTGTTACACGCGCACACATCCTTACACGGTGTTAGCTAGGCTGACTCATGCTAAAGCAGCACACTGCCTTACACACATGCCGCGCAAACCGTTGTAAACAGTTTGCAACACGCTCCACATGTTAAACCTGCCTTACTGCGCGCACGCGCATGCACGTATATCAAGAAACTTTGAGTGTAGGGATAGCGTATACCTTCATTTTCTTGACTTTCCTAGTGTTCTGTTGGGACACACCTCCCTCCCTGATGTCTGTCTGTCATCTGTTACCTTACATTGCCCTCCAATCTGGTACATTTCTTTCTATCCTTCCCCTCCGTGATGTCACCTACCTCTTACTCTGTTCCTCCCCCTTCTCTAACTCTTACACTACTCAGAAAGTGCTCATTACCTATGTGGCAGTGTGATTCAGTATTGTAACCCTCATTTACATAGGATTGCCTAGTAATGCTTAGTTACATATCTTACACGGAGCTTCCCCTTGACAACCACTAAGCGGAGGCCATATTGTTTTTAGTCTGCAAGTCCCTCCATTGACATTCCATGTAATACATAAATCCCACAATTGTGGGCTTATAAGTTTTAGGTAGCGCACCCCATTTGTGCGGGTGTGCGCTGCAGTTAAACACAAAAATCCCGTGAAAAAAAAAAAGTTAAATAACTTATTTTTGAAACACTTTTTCATGCCAATGGCCACATATTTGGCCATTGGCATGCTTAATGACACATATGCACCCTTTATTTGGAGCTGACATAGCTCCGTTTTTGATTTTGCAGAAATGTACTCAGTTGTCAGCTGAGTACATTTCTGCAGCTAACACGTCCGTTACACGGACTGGTTTCTGCTTCGTGGATCGCTCAAATACCTCATTTGCATATCTTGGAGCTGCAAATGAGGTATTGAGCATTTCCACGCCCAGTCCGTGTAAGAGACGTGTTAGCTGTCTCTTACACGGAGGTTTGGGCTGTACCTGAATCGGGAGGCTTACACGGAGGCTTACACTACTCTTGAACTCCGTGTAAGCCTTCCTGAATCTGGCCCATTATAAATATTATAGAAGAAATTTGATAAATGAGTTACTCACAGCCATGCTCAAAATATACTTTAAGATCAATAAGCATAATATGCTTCTCTAAATAAATGCTATGGGTACATTAAACCAAGATAACAGTTTCAAATATGTGTGTTCCCTCTCTGGATTTGAACACACAGCATGCCAAAATATAGACATACTAGCCTGTTTCCTTATAATCCAAGATAACAGCGAACACCTTGCATGCTTAAACAAACAAGTACTGCTCTACAAAAAGGCAAGATTATCAGACTGTTACTGATTACGGCCACACTCTGCAAACCCTGTTGTTTGAAAGGCGAGATTATCAGAGTGTCATTGATTATGGCCATATTCATAGTAATTCTGAGACTAACTCAGTGAGTCATATTTATCCACAACGTAAACATTAATATCAAGTATTGGAATATAGTTACTCCAAAAAATGTTATGTGTGAATTTAACCAAGATAACAGGTACAGATGTATGTTTTCCTTATGTGGATTGGAACCAACAGCATGCCAAAATTAAGATGTGCTTGCAGTTGCTTCATAGACCAAGCTAACATCCAAGAAGGGCTTCAGTCTGACAAAGCAGCTACTGGCAGTGTTTATTAGAAGTCCTGTGGAGAATGGATGAATACAGAAACTGCTAAAAATTATTGAACATTTTATTGTAAAGAAAGAGTAGCTATCAACACATAACTGAAAACATATTTAAGCAGTTGGACAGGCATTATTTTTTTTAGCTTAAATACATGTATCTATGTACTTTCTTTGGAGAAATGCTTTAATGAAACTATGTAGGTGTTTTTATTCCAATGTATAACATTGCAGTAGGTGATATTGTGGTACTATAACTGAAAACTAGGAGGGGTGCAGTTATCGGCAGCCTAGGCACCATAAGTATCTGTGAAGAGGGGTGCAGTTATCTGCAGCCTAGGCACCATAAGCATCTGTGAAGCATGATGACAGTAACTATGTGAAATTATGTAGTTAGATGTCACAAAAAATAGGTACATCTAGAAAGGTCATAATTATGGATATTACATGCATTCTTAAATAAATTAACAACATGGGAATTAAATCCACCATTAACAGGACAGTATTAATTAATCCAATGAATTTTCACTATGAGCTCACAACAGCTACTAAGTAGTTACAAAACATCTACTTGATAAATATGAGACAGATACATATATGTAAAATTCATAGCAATGTTCAGGTATGCGTAGCATATTCACACACTGTAAGGATCTATGGGCTGCCTCCACATGTCAGCTAACCTCCTTCAAAGCTCCTCCATATCACTCTGATTTAGATCATCATAGTGGTGCTCCCTCACACTCTGGTTCCATATGTCATTCATGGGGAAGTTCCTGGGTCTGGCTCTCATCCTCTGCTCCAATCCGGTGTACATAGTCAACATCTGGGTCATCTCCTCATCAGTCCAGTTGGGCACATGGACACATCTCAGCCTCCTCGAAGTAGCCATCATGACCCTCAAGTTGAAGAAGTCTGGGAAATACAAACACAGAAAAATGTTCACTGAGGTTCCACTCAGCTTGTAGGTGGCAATGCTCTGATCAGTAAATGTACCAAAATCAATATTTGAAAGTGGCACTGATTTCATGTTATCAGATCATTGGATGATAACAGGCATATGCCACATATGGTACCATTTACTGATACATATCGGATGTTTACACAGTACATATGAGTGTTTCAGCAATATGAAGCAAATTTATACAGATATGTATGAATAGAATTTACAAAACTTGAATTTTAATGAACCTCATTAAATATAAATGGTGCAAATGGTACTCAAATGTGGGTGCACATTAGGTGCACTTTGATTCTGTGAAAGCTGATTTATGGATCATCCACAATTCTTTCTGGTAATTCCTTGCATTCTGTTGTGCAGCTCTGAAAACCTATGCATTCTGGCACTATCCATGTCTAGTATGTGATGTTGCTATTATGGATATTTCTAATTCATGTGTCATAACAAAACTGTTAAAAACACATGCTGTTGTTGTTACAGATATGTCTTCAATGATGCTTCTTAACAAATATGTTATCACTACTGGCTCAATATACTAAGTATCCATACTGTCTGTGGCTTTGATACAGATCCTGATCTTTGCTTACACTTTACTTAAGTTCTTCAAATTGTTCCTTGTTGTAGTATTTGAACATGCTATGCAAGTAGACTTTTGTGGCATAATACTATTGTCTTTGGACGTCTATGTAACATGGATGTATTTTAAGGGTTCTAATCCCATTCATGAACTGTAAAGAAGTTATGTTGGTTTTACAAATGTTATGCACAAAGGCATCATTGTTACTTTTTATATGTCACATTAGTATTTATCACATACAATGTTATACAGACATTTTCATTGCACAGGAATGCATACTGTTTATGTTGACATATGCTGTTCACAGAATTAAATGTATAAATGAGCTCCCACAGGAATATTATCATGTGTGTATCACTGTCTTTCAGATGGGCAACTATCTTAGGGGTGGCAACTCCCCTCCCCAAGAAAATGGCATCATAATCTATGCTATCTGGAAACATGGACAGAGACTCCTAGGCCATTCAGGTGATATGAAATCTGGAGAGACCTCACCAACATGATCAATGCAGTTGGATGCCATGACTTTTCCCATGAAGCCTAGAGATGATGCTGCTCAGACATGATCTTTCATGCAGTCAACAGAGTGACATGTCATGAGAGATCAAGGGATGTCACCAGTGGTGGATCACCACTGCCCCCCCCCCCCGAAGATATCACATTGGTTTCCGTCTCACTGCCTGCAAGAGGAAAGCAAAGTGGTGGTCAGATTGAAGCTAGAGTTCCAGGATGAACATGTATGTCTTTCTTTCCATAACAGGACTGTGTATTGAGGCAATCACTTCATATTCCTGTAGCATGTATATTCATGTATCCTTGTTTTTGATGCAGATACATCCACACACGATGAGGATGATGAACATGAGTCTAATGACATATTAATACAACTTGAAGTACAGACAGAGCAGTATAAATATTTGTAATGCTGCTTGCATTAATATTTACAAGTCCATCTACTTCAACACTAAACCTGGGATTGGTAGGTGAGTGCCTCTAAAGTGTTACTGTGACCACAACCTTATTAGTGCCTCAACCTCATTTCTTGACACTGTTATTACCCTACCATTGTACACTACACTTACACCCAGGGGAGGGCCAAACCATGCATTTTCAAGTGTAGACAGAGCAGGTATGTTACGGCAAAATTGTCATGGCTTCAACAACAAGTAGCATAGATGTGATGCCTGATATTTATGTCAGTATTTGTAAACATAGACCCATCTGGTGTACAGTTGCAGTGCCCATCATGTGAGTACTTGCAGCCCATGTTACTGTGTTGTATATGTGATGCTGTCAGTATTCGTTTTACTAATTACATGACTGTGCTGTCTTTCTCTTTACTTTACCACTACAGGATCGACAGTACAACCCACAACCTCCCAGTGGTATGCTATTACCTATGTTTCATAACTGTCTTTGCTGTTAATCCTGTAGTTGACCTCCATTAATACCATGTCCTTCTTACCATTTCTAGGTCAGTCTGCATCAGTGTCAAGTGCACATGCAAGTGCTATGGGTATGTCACACATTCTGTATGTTTTAACTGTGTTCACCTGGCTAATAGCATAGGTGATGTTATCACTAATGCTGTTTTTTCCTTGCACTAGTTAAAAAATTAAACCATCTTCAACAGCACCATCTTCCCATGAGTTGTTGTCAGGTGTGTGTTTTTTTTGTTCATCACATACATCATGTAAACAAATTACGTACTTTATTTATGTAGATTCCATAAAACATACATACATTAGACCTCAGGTAAAGTCATTATTATTTGTAACTTTGGAGTGAGATATATATGCTATATGTGTTTGATCATATCCATCATGTGATGCAAGCACATTATCTCGATCTGTTTCTTTGTATCTTGTAGCACATCAACTATCTGTATCACCCAGCAGCCTATCCAGTGATGATTACGATGTTCAAGATGTGTCTCAGCATGGTAATATAGCCCCTGGCACAGAGAACCTTGAGGTGTTTGGAGACTCCATCCATGAGGTTGACAGTGATGTCGTTGCAGCTGTAGCCTTAGATGTGGAGGTCAACTTGTCTAGTCATTCAAAGGATGCTGGCACTGTGGATGTTGAATAGGATGAGCCTATTGAACAACACACCTCAGTTGAGAGCACTGCCGATGGCAGTTCCACACAACAACTAGAAACAGGGTATCGCTGTAGACATAGGTGAGCAGATGTTGTGCACGACCAGGTGTCAGAAGGTGTTGACCTCCTGCTGCAAGCAAATGAACAGTCACATCAATGACATCATTCAGACTTCCATGCACTTTACCATGCCACAACTTGTGTAGAACACTACCTACGTGTTATGCATGAAGGACAAGAGTGCAGAAGCAGTGAGGTTATGGCTGCATTGTCCATTCAGAATGAGTCTGCTAGCTGTGGCATGGTCATTAGAAACCCAGGCTTCTATGGTACTGCAGCAGTGTCTTACTACCAGCAGGATTCTTCATTTTCTGACTGATCAGCAGATTGCAACTTGGAAGTGGCAGGCCACCTGTCCATAAATCAGCACTGGCCATCAAGAATCACTGTCTGTGATCCAACCTGCACAGAGTTCATTTGCTGGCCCATCTGTCCAGCCAGTCATAAGTCCTTCAACTCACAGTCATGCTCCTTCATGTCAACATGTTACTGTAACCCCATCCTTCTCCTCTGTGGAGAAACCAGGGCAAGATATGTCTGTAAGCAATCAGGGCAGAGAGAACCATGGTGAGAGACATCAGCGAGGTTGCCCTAGATTGCATTAGAGTTTGCCCAACAGTGGAGTGCACATAGTATATGTGCGGATACCCTAATTATAATATGGTGAATACTTAAGTATTTGATCTGCCTTCAGTGTGTCTTCAGAAACTGCGTCTACAGCAGGTGCACTGAAGTCTTCCTTCAGTGTGCTGTGTTGTCCATAAGTAGCTTCCACAAACTTTACAGACTCCAGCTCATTGTGATTGTCATGTACAAATAGCTACTTCATAAATGGATATGGACGTTTCTAAGCACAAACAACAGTACTCTAACATTGTTTAATGTCAATTAAATAAGGAGCATAAATCAACTATTTACTTGTGCAGCTTCATCAAAATATAATTAATATAGCTTGTAATTATTTTAATATATTTGAACTGGAATGGAAAAAATAATGCATCTAGAATATCAGTGAATACAGTTAATACCTTTGTAAAGCTTCTTTATTTTATTACTGTTTTATTTCCTTAAAATGTTTAGGTATATTAACTTATTTTAAATGTTTAATCATATTATATTTAGATTCTCATTTTTAGAAATACCGATAAGATTATTTTACAAATTAATTATAGCAATAGTAAATAAATCTAAAACGCTGCTAGATGTCCTTAAACTTTCTTAGTCACCTTTATCATTTATTCAATTTAGAAATTACTTAAGCTCAAACAAATCAGTAGTATATAGAGAGAAACGTGTTGTCATAAAATCCAATAGATGTCATGAATGTTTAAATCATTATCAATGTCTTCTAACTTATGATACAAAAAGCTTTCTACTCCAGTAAAAAGAAAACTTCCCAGATTGATGCATTTACAGATGCATTCCCCTGGGCTGAAGATTGTCATAATACACTGTGTAGTCCTTCAGTAAGATTGTACAGAATGTTTTTGTCAAGTGATTCAGAGACTATTGTATCACTAACGTGGTGTAAAGACAATGGCAGTTTCCCTGCAAATGCTGCAGTTTGGAGTCATGGCTAATGCATGTTAGTCATGTGCTGGACGTTTCATTGACATTGGACTAGCATAGCTGAGTGACTCAAAGATTAGTTCTAGTATGCTATTGAGGTAACAAATTGAAAGAAGTATACCCCACCTTTTAACAGTGTACCCTAATTCACTTTTGTGACAAGAATGGGGCTATTAGTGCATCAGCAGGTAAGTAGTGCAAAGCTATGTTTGTGTGTGTCTGTGTATGTGCGTTTACATATGCGTGTGCATGTGTGTGTGTGTGTGTGTGTGTGTGTGTGTGTGTGTGTGTGTGTGTGTGTGTGTGTGTGTGTGAGAGTGTGTGTGTTAGTAGGTGCCTGTGCAGCCACACAGCATGGATTTTCTAAGGGGAACAAAAGGCACAGTTAGGTCTAACATCAATAGTGTTCAGTTCAGAGAAATGCTAATGAGCTGCCAATCAGATAATATTTAATGTGGCATTATTGTATCTCTGAATCACAGAATATCTTCAGTGCACTACTGGATACAGCAGGGTTTTCTATATATTGTTTTTTAGTGCTATGTCTCTGAATACTGATCATTCTGTCTATGACTCCTTTTACTAATTTAGTGTTCAGTAATTCCAGCTTTAAAAACTGATGAATTTTCTTACACAAAAAGTTCCAAATGCGCACAAGGCAATATAAGTCATACATTCAGACTTGTCTAACATCTTTCATTCCTTAACCTACCTGGAATGGTCATGCCTAGCACATTTAGAAATATTGCAATATATGAATACAAAACAACCTTTCTTAAATGTACTTTCTATAATCATTTTTGAATACCATTTGATCAACAGTTTTATGTAAAATGTTGAGCCAGATTCTAAAATATTACGGCAGCAAAAAAGTGGCAAGTCCTTGAATGTCAGTGAGGATATCAGTAGACCTAATACTGTAACAGAAACAAAATGTGCTGCATATGGAGAAGTAATGTAGAAGCTGTAGATGAGCCTGTTAAATGAGAATATGCCTTTACCCCAAGCCTCCCTCATATGCTTTCCAAAGAAAAATTGCTGTAAAGGCATTCCATGCGAATGAGATTGATTGCATATACATGGTGCCTTACCCCGTTTGTCATATACCACACAGCAACTCAATAATGTTTAGTGTATCTCAAGGTGTCATAGCAACTGAGAAAACATTGGGGGCAGCATGGAATGGCTATTAGAATCAGGATGCTATGTAAACAATATACCCACTATGTGAGTATGAGTTACAGACCAGTGCAATGAGACAGATGTCATGGTGACTGGTGAAGTGCTGACTACAGAACTGACAAGGCTTCTGATTTTGGAGTTAGGTAACCATGATCAGTCACCACCATGGAAGACAGAATGAACTAGAGTTGATGCCACATTTTACACTGGCTTTTTATGTTAAAGAAGAGGCAGGGCTTACAGTTGATATTGGGCAAGGTTGCTCTCAGGGATAGACCACAAACATGGCCATGGGTGTAGAGGAGAACCAGCAGACTATGTTGTCTGTCAGATGGACAGCCATACACATACAAATGCCAAAATCCCAGCTGTGAGGCAATAAGAAAGGGATAAGGAGTGTATGGCAGAATACACATACATGGTTGGAACAAGTCACCTGGCTACTTGTCCTGGACAGACACAAAACCTGATGATATGTTGGTGAGAAAGTTGAAGACAGTGATGTTGCAAGCAGCAAAAGATACAGAGGTGTGAAGGGAAACAAGGACATATACCACCTATCAGCACAGTGACTGCAGTTGTTGGGAGGCTATGAAAACAAGCTGCATAGACAACTAGTTGTGTGTGAGGTACACCTGTGTATGTATCACAAAAACAGAATATTGGGTTGTATGCTACTGTCTGTTTTAATTCATTCCCTCCAGTACAACTATTTTAGTGTGTACCTTTAACTCCCAGTGGGTGTGGCTTGAGCATTTAAAACATGAAGTTACCACCTTACAGGTCTAACAAATACTCATTGACAGAGGTCAAATACATGCCTCTCAAGTGTACCTCATTACAAGGAACATACCTCATTTGACGTCTTAAAAAGTTCATGTTCCTCAAAGTTTCTCAATGTTCCACACAGAAAGACTGTGTCACACATTCAGTGTTAGGAATTTTTTTAAGTGAAATCCATGGTAAATAGAAATTAATCATATTAATTCATTAAAATATCTTCTTTATAAGTAAAACCAACATATTTAACCATCATATGGCCTTCCTAGTTGAAGTTGTTAGTAAGCCATTAGCATGTGTTCCACATTTTGCCCATTTGTTCCAGATTATAAGGGCTGGTGTTCCTCATTTTGGAGAGGGAAGGTTGAGAGCTATGGTCAAATACCAATATAATTGTGTTTGCCATCATGTATGCTTCAAGATGAAATATTCTGATGCCTTATATATAGCATGATTTTGGAATTATTATTGTAAATATGAACAAGTAATATTTGATGCCAACAGGCACAGTAGGAGGTAACTGCAGAAATGCCTGGTGGTGCACTCGGCTGTAATGAGTTATAACATATCAGATAGATCATATCACTGAATTACGTACTCGGCATTTAGGAATGTTCTGTTTATAAACAGATGTAACAAGTTTTCCTGGTGTGAAATAGATATGAGGCCTGCACCCAAATCCAAGCAACCCAGAGAGTGACAGGCAAAACTTGTCAACCTCCATAAGCTACTTCAGTGTTGGTGGCTCATCTTTTCTGAAAATCCTGTTTAACCTGATCTCCTAGGCCTTCTGGTTTGAAGGGAGGGCATGTGTGTAAACCCCGTTCCTATCTGCTTTACTGACCTGTTAAGTCCTCCCATGGCATTCCCATCCTGTATTAGCATGTCCTGCCAGAAATGCTGATCTGCATGACCTTTGGCCAATATACACATAAGACTGCAAAAAGAAAAGACACGAGCCACAGATGTAAAAACAGGAACCCAAAGTGTATTGAAGCGCTTTTCGTCTTGGTCCTTGCCAAGACTTCCTCAGAAAACATAATATACAACCTCAGACCAAATAAATAGTACTATAAACATGTGTTTGGTGTTAAAACGATAATTAAAACTGAAACAACTGACACACAAGTAATGAACGCCACCTACTGTTCCACAAGACCTACTACAACATAAAATTTAAAATAGTTGAACACATTACACCTAATTATTTTAATACTAACTTCTAGTAAAGCCTGACAAAACATACTATACATACTATAGGCTGCACTTCACATTAACTAAAACAATGTGCCCCAACCAGACAAATAGCCTGTGGGACATACTCAATATACATTATTTCCCAAACTTAATAGTTTGATGGGAAAATTAAAAGAATGAATGCATAATTCGAACAGTAGTCACCAAAAGAACAATTACGCACACACCTAACTCCCTACTATATGGTGACTATGTATAATAATGTGTGCTAAACAACAGTATCACAACAACATCTAAAACCATACAGCATGATGTTGCTGGAATACATCAATGAAGCAATGCATAAAAAATGTTATCATGTTCAACATATTTGGAAATTTCTAGAAATGAAGTATTCCAAGCCTTCAAAATTTTAAATACACATCTTAATGATATGTTTGTTGAAGGCAGGATTCCTATTGACATGTTCAACTACCTCTCCATGCCTGCTCCTAGAATATCTACATTTTTTGGTACCCCAAAAGTACATAAAAATATCAAGGACCCTCCTATGAGACCTCTTGTCGATGCTAGGGGTAGCATTACCTACCCATGGGCTAAATGGGTAGACTCTGCTTTGAAAAAATATGTGGCAACGCAAAAACACATTTGTAAAGATTCTTGGTCATTTTTATCTAACATTAACACCTTAGATTTTAATGAGACCTCGAATTTCTTGACAATCGACGTGAAAGATCTATACTCATCTATACCACACCTTGATGGTATAGAATGGGTGGCGCAGATGTTGAGAGAGGGAGGAGCAGGTCGTGATGAGGTAGATTTAATGGTTGAGATGTTGGATGTAATTTTGTACAATAACTTCCTGGTTTTCAATGGAAAATATTACATTCAAAAAACAGGTGTGGCGATGGGCTCCCCTTGTGGAGCAAGTTACGCCAACCTGGTTATGTCCCATTGGGAACATCAACTCATTTTCAAACAACATGATTTCAATTCCAGAATAATTTTTTACACTCGATATCTGGATGACATCTTCATGCTGTTTGAAGGTGATTATGAAGACACTGCTCTCTTTATAACATATCTCAACAAATAAACAACATTTTTACAGTTCACATACACATTTGACAAAATGAGGATAGCATATTTGGATGTGGACTTGTACAAGGATTTAAACCTAAAGTGCTACAAGGCTAAAATTTTCCATAAGGAAACATACTCCAACGCATTTTTGCACTTTAGCAGCTGCCACCCAAGTCACCAAAAAAAGTCTGTTGTCAAGGGACAGCTTGTTAGGGTGGCCCGTATGATCACTACAGAGGAGGATTTTTTCAGCAAATGTATCACATTGCAGGAGATGTTTATCCAACGAGGTTACCCGGTAGACTTCCTTTTTCCGATTTTTGAAGAGGTCAAGAGTAAAAGAGCTCAGGGCATTTTCCATCCTATTCTCCATAATCTGGCTATAGGTACACCAGTATGTAGTGAGCCAAGTAAACTTGCAGGTAGCAGTCCATCAGTTTCTTTTATCACATCTTTCAGTGTTTTTGCACATGAAATTATGGCTATCCTCACTAAGAACTGGGAGGTTATCTTGGGGGATCCAGATTTGATTGGTAGGACATCATTAGCTCCACATGTTATCTATAGGAGGGGTAGGAACCTCAAGAATCTACTAGAATCTAAGAAAATGTTGTCAAAAGGAAAATGTGGTATGTCAAAATGTGGGATGTGTAAGTACTGTAGCTCCATGAAAACAGGGTCAACTTTTTCTATTAAAACTAAAGTATATAGGGTGAATCACAAGTTCAAATATGACAAATACAAAAACCCCACAAATTCTCCGATGGAGGTAGGGCATGCACTACCGAAGTAGTGGAATCTGGCAATGTGCAATCCACAGCACAGCCAGATATCACAGCAAAAAAACAAAATGAAGCAATACAAGCAAGGCCCAAGGCTTGAAAAAAAAAAATAGAAAAAATATCACACCTGTTCACACCATATATTTATTTATTTATTTATTTATATTTATTTATATTTATTTATTTATTTATTTATAATCACAAGTTCAACTGTCAGTCCAAATTTGTGATATACATTGCTTTCTGTCAAACTTGTGATGTGTTCTATATAGGAAAAACTAACAGAAAATTAAGAGAACGGGTGTATGAACACCTTTATCATATCAGGAATGGAACAACTACTAATGCACTTTCTCGGCATGTCATTACTTATCCACAACATGTATTTAAATTTATGGCCATCGATGGTATCCATCCTGATGGCCGTGGGGTCCGGATTCTTTACACTTAGAGTGCCTGGAAGTGATTTGGCAACTCCGGACTGGAGCTTGCCTACATCCAGGTATTAATGAAGTGTATTCCTTGTCTCCTATTTTAAAACTTAGAAGTTTGGAGAGATAAGTTTCCACCGTGCTTTTATATATATATCCTCCACCCCTCAATCCCCCCCCCCTTTTTGGTCAGTAGGCATTTTTATTGACCTTTATTGATTAATTCTATTTTAGTTTTGAAGTTAAATATTCATATGCATATAATTGATAAACTTGACAGCATATAGGCATATAACCTTTGATTTGAGGGGTATTATTATTTTATTATTTTTTTCAAAAACAAAATTAAAATGGGAGAAATATTTCTCAGTATACACATACATATATATATATATATATATATATATATATATATATATATATATATATATATATATATTCAATTTTTCCTTTTTTATGCATTGCTTCATTGATGTATTCCAGCAACATCATGCTGTATGGTTTTAGATGTTTTTAGATGTTGTTGTGATAGTGTTGTTTAGCACACATTATTATACATAGTCACCATATAGTAGGGAGTTAGGTGTGTGCATAATTGTTCTTTTGGTGACTACTGTTCGAATTATGCATTCATTCTTTTAATTTTTGCCATTAAACTATTAAGTTTGGGAAATAATGTATACTGAGTATGTCCCACAGGCTATTTGTCTGGTTGGGGCACATTGTTTTAGTTAATGTGAAGTGCAGCCTATAGTATGTATAGTATGTTTTGTCAGGCTTTACGAGAAGTTAGTATTAAAATAATTAGGTGTAATGTGTTCAACTATTTTAAATTTTATGTTGTAGTAGGTCTTGTGGAACAGTAGGTGGCGTTCATTACTTTTGTGTCAGTTGTTTCAGTTTTAATTATCGCTTTAACACCAAACACATGTTTATATTACTATTTATTTGGTCTGAGGTTGTATATTATGTTTTCTGAGGAAGTCTTGGCAAGGACCAAGACGAAAAGCGCTTCAATACACTTTGGGTTTCTGTTTTTACATCTGTGGCTCGTGTCTTTTCTTTTTGCAGTCTTGTTTGTTTACATTATTTTCGCTGGTTTCTGCCAATATACACATGTCATGCCTGCAATGAGCTGAAGTAGCACATCATTCTTCTGGCTTTTGAGCTTCTAAAGGTGTTGTCTCCTCCAAGTGCCCATACCTGTACCTGTACATCTGCAGACAAAATATGTTATTTAGTGCTTGTATGTGGTCACCTACACCACTCATGTGCTATATGGCCTCCCTCAACTGTATCCAACAACATCTTGCTTGTGGTTAACATTTTTCCTCCACATGTGGTACTGTGACTCTGCAGGCATGTAAAGCCTTGACAGTCCATCACCTTCTGCATGCCATGGTATCCCAGTGAATAGCCCATGACTATTGAATCCCCTCAGAAGCAGCTTGTAATGTGTTGGTGTCTAGGTGTATCTGTATCCTTATACTTTCACATTTGTGCGTGTGTATGTGTGGGCACTGTTACCACCATTATGTGTGCCATATCTGAGGTGGAATATCCATATATGGCCCACTTATACATATGGCTCAGTTACACAAAGACTGCACATTGATCATCTTTCCCCCATTTTCAGGTACCACAGACTATGCATGGGTGATGTAGTTATATTACAAGCTTTATTACCATCCAAAGTCATCTTTATTATGTCTTTGTCTCTCTTAGAGTCCACCTTCACTGCACATTCATAACAATTCCAATAAGTTATGTTTGTAAATTTCAGAACAGTGTCTAGTGCAAGATGGTATCTATGCTTTATATTGTACTAACTCTTGCCAATTAGCTGATTGGAAAAGCTAATGAGGCCAGATAGCTCCTATGTCTTTGAATTACTTAGTCTATGCACTATGCTAACTATGCCTATCAGTGTGACCATCCATGCACTATTTAGCAGAAGTCATGTGATATCTATGTGCGTCCACTAGACCAGGGAACATACATAGCACTGCTAACCTTCATGACACATGATTCAGCAATATGTGTTTCCATGCACACAGGTCTGTCATATTGCTCCTCAAGTGAACCTACTTGGTGGCAATGGTTGATTTTGCCAGGATTAACTGCAGGGTTTCTGCATAGTGTGCCAGGGACAGCATGATTTTTCTGTGCTTGTTCATAGATTAGTACTATCTTACTGCTCTTATGGGCCATTTTACACCTTGCCAGCTACTACATGTAATGATCAAACCCTACACCTTGTGTTTGTGAGGACTTAAACCAGTCTCTCACTGGGGATTTTAAGGAGCCCCTGCTGGGGTAGTATGACAGCACCCTTAAAAAGGTTGCTGCCTGATTTAATCTGGCACAAGCCCTGTCTGATGTCAGTGGAGCATCATCCATACAGGAGAACATTAAAGGCATTGGTATGATGATCTGCAATGGTGTTAACCTAACCTGCTGTATCAGTAAGAGGCAGAGGTTCCGGAGACATGGCACCAGATGTACTGTAAGTATTTTTTGCCATTTATCTCCTACTGTGTAATGCACTGCTCATCTATAGTTTACAGTCCTTCTTTTGTTAAACAGCAGCTGAGGAGTGTTTTTTCTAAGTATGGTTCCCTGTTGTAGAAGACAGGATTGCCTGTCCAGGCAGCAGTGTGTATATGATTTGTTTAGCCTTTCACTATGCAACTGCAATGCTGTAAATGTTATATGTGTGTCTTCTAATTTTCTTCACATTGTGTCTAATATATGGTTGCCAAATGAGGCAGGGGAGATTATGCACTTATACCGATCTCAGTCTTTGACAGCCAGTATGGCTGATGCTGAGTCACTAGTATCCTGTGTGCCTACTTTTGGTGGGGTTAGGGGAGCTTCATTGAATGAGGTCACATGGAAGAGTTCAGTTTTGTTAGTTTCTATGGTGACATAGAGGCAG
Organism: Protopterus annectens; assembly: GCF_019279795.1. Classification (NCBI taxonomy): domain Eukaryota; kingdom Metazoa; phylum Chordata; order Ceratodontiformes; family Protopteridae; genus Protopterus; species Protopterus annectens. The sequence goes on along the minus strand of NC_056732.1, from coordinate 1,594,776,539 downwards.
ATGCAGAGGCTGGTGGTTGCTGAGGTGCAGTAGCAGCTGGGCATTTGCCCTGGTAACAAGGAGATTATTCTGGAGTAACTTTTTGCTGGAGGAGCAATTCGCCCATGACATTTGCCAACAAGGTGTCTGATGTCTGGGGTTATTGTTCTCTGGGTAGTCAGGTAGCCTTGCAAGCCAACAGCCCAACCTATCCCCTTCACAGTGTTACACTTCCATTTTGTGCTATTGCCCTTGTCAATCCTCTACACATAACATTCACTGTCTACCCCATCTTTTGTATGTACACCACCCTTTTCTATCTCTGTGTTTTCTTTTTCTTTCTATCTGCACCATTACTTTCCCTTCTCCCCCAGCCTATGAAACACCATTTCTCACTACGCTTTCTACTTACCTGTCTCTTTAAACAACTTTCATATGTATCCCTTTTCCTTCCCATTAATATGATGAACAGTTGCCCACTTTAGTGTTCACAATACATTTGTTTTTTGTGTTTGGTGCCTTTTACCCTTGGCTGTGTAACATGTGCTGGTTCTGGCTGCCATGGCATTTCATGGAATTAGCTGTATTGCTTCAGATGCAGAGGGAGGAGTTTGTTGTGATATCATGCATGTCATGCATGTGTGCTGTGGTAATACTGCTCTTACAGTGCCCTGCTATATTGTTGTGCTACAACTGACCATTTGATTTTTATGGTGCCTTTCAGTTGTTATTCAGGTGTTATCCCTTACCTGTTGCATCATCAATTAACTTCCAGCTGCTGTGCCCAGTGAGCCCCATTGGTTTCAGTGCTATTCTGGCTAACAGCATAACTCTACAGATCCAAGCCCTTATTTCTGATGTTTTTTCTAGTTTATTAAGAATGCAATTTGATTATGATATTGATGGCACAATACTGTTTTATTACATATTTGCTCTCATGTATGTGTTACTGTCATTGAAACAATCTTGTGGCAGTTTAGAAAGCAAAACATTCAAAATGCCTTAAACTGCACATAGTTAACACTGCACAAACATCATAGTATAGGTTCATAGGTGTGTACTAGGCTAATGGCCCTGGAGCCTTTACAAGCCTAGCCCAAAGGTTTACCCCACACTGGCATTGTGCCACCTGACATTAGTTCCCAGTCCCTCTATCAAGTAGAGCCACTGGAGTGATCCCCGGGGTGAATTTTCTAATTCCCATCCACTCATCAAGATTTCTCTTGAAGAGGGCCAGTGAGATGCTCTGCTTGGCATGTATGGGAAGTCTATTCCTTAGCATGGGCAGTCTCTGGGTTATGAACCTGTCCCTCCAGTATGTTCTGTTGATTGCGGTAATGAGGTTGAGGTCTCTGGAGTGTGTGGTGCAGAGGGACTGGGATTTCTTTAGATGTAGCATTTCTAACAGAGCTGGGTCAGACATGGCTTTATAAGTCAAGCAGAGATCACCTCTATGTAGGTGATATGACAGAAGAATAGTTGGAGTTTTTTGAGTCTGTCCATATAGGGCAAGTGTTTAAGGCCTCGGATCCTTGTTGTGAGGTACTTTTGTGGCCTCTCCAGTTGTTGCAGTTGTCTAGTGAGGTACATACCAAGTGGGGCATCATACTCAGTGAATGGCCTAATGAGGGAAGAGTAGAGGGGGACAATGACCTCTTTCTTCCTGGATGCAAAACCCTTAGTAATGAGATGTGCCACATAGAAGGACTTTCTGACCACAGTGGCAATGTGGTGAACAAAAGAGAGGTTGCTGTCATCCTGTGTTTCCAGATCTCTTATAATGCCTTCTGTGTTCGGTGGACTACCATCAATGAGGTAATTCATGGGAACTGAGTTTTTTCCAAAGGGGATGATGACACATATTTTGGCATTGAGCTTAAGGCCATGGTTCTGACACCAGTTGTTGGTCTCAGTAAGGCCTTTCTGCAGGATGTCAACATCACTTGGGGAGTTAATAACAGCTCCGAACTTGCAGTCATCTGTGAACGTTGTCTGCCAGAGTCCCTTTGTGTTGGCCTGGAATTCAGAGAAGTTGATACCAAACAGGAGAGGACCCAGGCCTGAACCCTGTGGGACTCCACTCGTGACTGGCTGGCAGTCTACCTTGGAGTCAGCTACTTTCACACTGTGGGTTCTGTGAGCCAGTTTGCAATCCACCTAGTGATATAGGGGTTGATGCCTAGCTTAGTGAGTTTTTCTATGATTCCTGAGTGGGGAATGGTATCAAAGGCCTTGGCCAGCTCAAGGTAGGCTGTATGAACCAACTTGCCTTCATCCACAGCTTTGGTGACTGACTCAAAGAAGTCGATCAAGTTGAGCAGGCATGATCCACCCTTCACAAGACCAAACTGTGTGGGATCCAGAGTTTGGAGATTTCCTATATCCTTGTTTATTAGGTCCATGATGATGCATTCCATAGCTTTGCATATCAGACTCGTCAGGCTAATGGGGATATAGTTCCTAGGGTCTGTAGTTGCTCCTCCTTTGTGGAGAGGGATGACTGTAGCAGTGCGCCATTTGGTAGGAACAATGCCTGAGGTGAGGCTGTGACTGAACAGGGCACACAGGTGTGGTGCCAGTTCATTCTGTAGTTCATGAAGAACACAGCCAGGGATATTGTCAAGTCCCATAGAAGCTGTATTCTTGGCCTTGGACAGTGCTGTTTTAACCTGTGCAGCAGTAATACTGGGTGCCTGGCAATCTACTGGTATTGAGATTGGTCCTTTGAGGGAGGAGGGGTAAAGTTAGAACTGAATCTGTCATCCAGTATATTGGCAATATCTGTTGGCTTGATATAGGAGGTACCAGTCTTGGGACTTCCTTATTCCACATCAGTTTCTTCCTTCTGTTGTAGAGTTTGTTTATGGAAAGGGACCACCAGATTGGCTTCCTTTTTTTGGAGGAGAGTGTCTTGGTTCTAGTGGGTATGGTGAGATCCATGCATTTGTGTACATGTTCATACAGTACATTGGTGTATGATTCAGTGGTCATGCAACTATTCTCCATTTACCTGGGTGCCGTGAAGTTAGTCACCTCTGTTTTTAGGAACCCAAAGTTAGCTTTGGTGAAGTTTTTCATGGTGGTTACCTTTGCAGTGGGAGGGGGGCAGGTGGGAGGGATGTGGATTTCCAAGGTGATTAATTTGTGGTCGGGGGGAACTGACTACTGGCTTAGAACAATGGTCACCCATGTTAGTAATGACCAGGTCAACGATGTTGCTACCTCTAGTGAGGGTAAGAATGAGCTGGTCCAGGGCACTGGAATTAATGAATTCCAGGAAACGTTGGGCAAGTGTACTGGTACATGAGTAGTTTTCCCAGTTAATGGAGGGGTAGTTGAAGTTGCCCAGTATGACAGTGTTAGGTTGGACCCTAATATTCTCCAGAGTGCTTAGGAACATGGAGTGAGAGTGTTGGGACATGGTTGTGGACCTATAGCAGGCTAAGACCTGAATCGCTGTCTTACATAATCTTAGCTGCACCTGAAGTATCTCTGATGCGTTATGTTGGGCTACCAGTCTGGAGATGTGCACTGCTTTGAACCAGGTCTCTGTTACAGCACAAATGTCAATGTTCTCCATTTTAAGGAGTGCTTCGTGCGAGTGCATTTTGAGATTCAGACTTCTTGCATTGAGCAGCATAACCCTCATATTGCATTTGTTTGTAGCTGTTATGGTGGTAATTTGGTCTTTGGAACATCACCTAAAAAAAGACACTATACGGGTAGCAAGAGCCTTGGCAAGTATCTGGAAGCCCAGGGGTGACAGATGCAGTCCATGTCTGTCAAAGCATCGAGGTCTGTCAATCATGTCATCCCAGGCAGACAGATACTGGATCCTCTTAGAATGACACCAGAAACTTAGCCAATTGCTGAAATCAATCATTTTCTGCTTGTACTGTGGTATCATTCTGGGTGATGGTAGGATGCTCCTCAGGGCTAGGGTCATACCCGCCTGGGCTACATAATCTGAGAGGTCATCCATGTCTCTTTTCATGTAGTCCAGGGAGGTACATCTCAGGTCATTCACACCCACATGTACAATGACAGAGGGAGGGTGGCCTAATGGTTAAGGTGTTTGCCTTACAAACACAAGGTGCAGGGTTTGAGTCTCACAAGGGATAATTGGCTAGGCTTAAAATGGCTCGCAAGGGCAGTTAGCTTAGTACTAACCTATGAACCTATATCTGTACCTGTTGTTGAGGGACCTGAGTGCATGTATTATGTGGCAGATCTTGGCACCTGACAGGCATCTGACTGTTACTTTCTCCTTATTCAACCTAGTGAGTGGGACATCAGTGTGGCTCACTATCGAGTCACCTATGACTAGTGTGTTGGGCATGCTGTTTTGCCTTGGGGTCACCTATGACTAGTGTGTTGGGCGTGCTGTTTTGCCTTGGGGGCTTTGGTTGAGTGGCACACTGTTTAGGAGAGTTATGTGTCTCGTGATTTGTGTTGTGTTGTGGTGGTCAAGTGCATTTCTGCCTTGGAGGTCTCTACTGTTTGGGTAGATGTTTTTTGAGAGCCTCTGCGAAGGTGGGTGAGTGGTTTGTGTTTTCATGCGAAAGCAGTGCTGATGTGTGTTCTGGTGGGCTATGTGTTCCATGTGGTGTGGTGCAAATGTTGACCTTCTCCTCTTGACCAGCTTTTCCGGTCTTGGCTGGAGTGTGTGTAGCTTCCACTTTGGATATATAAGTGCATCTCTCACAAGTCTTAGTGTTGGGAGGTAAGAGTAGAGGGTTGTCAGTGTACATGAGACAGTTGCTACATTGCCTCAGGATGCCAAAGTTCACTAGGTTAATAGGAGAAACACAGGGAACTGACCTTTATACATGCCTGGAGGGGTGGGCATTAATAATAAGTACTGGAGTTGTTTCTTTATAGGACATTTAGTGCTGGTAGCACTTTTGTGTGCTACAATAATTGCTACAAGTAGTCTGGTAAAGTGCTAGACTAATAAGCTATTAAAAGTGCAGGAGAGGGGAGAACTAGCAGATCTAAGGGAAAAAATTTTAGAGCAGACTTTTGGCACTGGTTCATAGGTTCATACTAGGCTATCTGCCCTAGGGCATTTATAAGCCTAGCCAGAGTTGTGTGGCTTTCACCACCCCTTAGGTTGAAGAATACTATACCCATTAGTTTGCCGTGTCTCTGTCCAGCAGTGATACAGAGATGATCCCCGGGGTAAACCTACGATCTCCCATCCACTGGTCAAGATTCCTCTTGAACAGAGCCAGCGAGGTGCTCTGTCTCACATGGACCGGGATTCTGTTCCACAACATAGGGAGTCTCTGGGTGATGAATCTGTCCCTCCAGCACATCCTATTTATATCCGTGTTGAGGTTTAAGTCTCTTGCTCTTGTGGCTCTGGTGGATTTGGATTTTTTGAGGTGGAGCGTGTCCATTAATTCTGGGTTGGACATGGCCTTGTATGTCAGGCACAGGTCACCTCTGAGCAGACGGTATGCAACTGAATAGAGCTGGAGTTTCTTCAGTCGGGCAGCATATGGCATATTTTTGAGCCCCTTTATCCTTTTGGTGAGGAACTTTTGGGGTCTTTCCAATTGCTGCAGGTGTCGGGTAAGATATATTCCAAATGGGGCATTGTACTCAATCATTGGTCTGATAAGTGAAGAGTACAGGGGAACAATGACCTCCCTTGATCTGGATGTGAATCCCTTCATAATCAGGTGGGCAATGTAGAAGGTCCTCCTAACCACTTTGGCAATGTGAGTGTCAAAAGAAAGGTTACTGTCAACTTGGGTCCCCAGGTCCCTGATAACCTCTTCTGTGCTTAATGGATTGCCACCTATGTGGTAACTTGGGGTTACCTTATTTTTACCAAAGGCTATGACTATACATTTTTGGCGCTTAGCTTAAGGCCATGGCTCTGGCACCAGTTATCCGTTTCTATGAGACCTCTCTGAAGGATATCTGTGTCTGATGGATTTTCAACTATGGCGCCCAGTTTGCAATCATCTGCAAACTTTGTCAGCCACAATCCTCCTATGTTTGCCTGCACTTCTGAAAGTAGATGCCGAACAAGAGGGGCCCAGGACTGAGCCCTGTGGGACACCGCTTGTGACCGGCTTGAGTCTGACATGGCACCAGCAACTCTAACCCTGTCGGTTCTGTCCTTGAGCCAGTTTTCAACCCATCTTGTGACATATGGGTTTACATTTAAGCTGGTGAGCTTTTCTATGATACCCGAGTGGGGTATTGTGTCGAAAGCTTTTGCAAGGTCAAGGTAGGCTGTGTGAACTGCCTTACCCTCATCAATGGCCTTGGTGACTGTTTCAAAAAAGTCGACCAAGTTCAAGACCCATGATCTGCCCTTGACAAAGCCGAATTGGGTAGGATCCAATGTCTGTAGGTCCCCTATGTCTTTATTTATGAGTTCCATTATGATCCTCTCCATAGCTTTGCAGACCAGGCTTGTTAAGCTTATGGGGCGTAATTACCAGGGTCCGTAGAAGCACCACCTTTGTGGAGTGGGACCACAGTTGCCGTACGCCACTCTTTGGGTACGTATCCTGTGGTAAGGCTAAGATTAAACAGCAGCCTTATGTGTGGGTTTAGTTCCTCATTGAGTTCGTGTAGCACACAGCCGGGACACCATCCGTCCCATTGATGCTGTGTTTTTAGCTTTAGAGAGAGCAGCTCTCACCTGGGCATTTGAGATGATTGGGAGGCTACACTCTGCTGGGATAGATATTTCTCCTTTTGGGGGGGGGGGAGAAATTTGCACTGAACCTGTCTGCCAGTATGTTTGCAATGTCTGTGGGTTCAGTGATTTTTGTATCATTTTGGACTAATTCTGAGCATATCTGGGAGTTTCCACCCAGATTTCTAACATAGCTAAAGAAGGCCTTATGATTGTCTTTTGAGTCCTTGGCGATTTTTCTCTCAAAGTTGGCCTTGGATTATTTTATGAGTGATCGTAGTTTTTTACTAGTATTGATCAGAGATGCCTTCCCTTTTAGGGATTTTGCTGTATGTTGTAGTAGCTTTCTCCTCTTGTTGTAAAGTTTGTTTATGGCTAGGGTCCACCAGAGCGAGCGCTTGCCTTTGGTGGAAAGGGTCTTGATTTTATTTGGGATTGCTTGATCCATGCAATCCTGGAGGTGCTCATAGAAAGCATTTGTAAGGGATTCAGCAGCGTGGGTTGTGGTTTCCAATGGCTCAGAGGCCTTGAAGGATACCACACCAGTCTTAAGAAGTGTGAAGTTGGCTTTTGAGAAGTTCTTCACTGTGGTCTTTTGTTGGGGTGGGGCGGGATGTGGATCTCCAGTGAGATTAGTTTATGGTCTGATCTCACCAATGAGGGATATACTTCCGGTGTGGAGCATTTTGTCCCCATGTTTGTGATGATCAGGTCTAGTATATTTTCACCTCTTGTGGGAATGGTGACAAGTTGTTCCATAGCATTTGAGTTTATGAACTCCAGGAACCTTTGGGCTAGGGTATTGGGGCTTGAGTAATGTTCCCAGTCTATGTTTGGGTAGTTGAAGTCACCCAATATGATGGTGTTTGGAGACACATTTATACTCTCCAGTGTCTTCAGGAAGGCTGTGTGGGGTTCCTGAGTTTAAGAGGGTGGCCTGTAACATGCTACAAACTGTAGAGCAGTTTTGCCTATGGTTAATTGCACCTGAATGGTCTCTGATGCTTCGTGAGTTGCCACCAGCCTGGAGGTGTGGTTATCCTTGATGAATATGGATAAACTCCCTCCTTTTGTGGTACGGTCTGGGTTTTGGGTCCGGAACGCATGATATGAGGTAAAACCTGATAGTGTCGGGGTGCTCTCAGGAGCCTTGAACCAGGTTTCAGTCACAGCACAGACATCAATGTTCTCCATACTGAGGAGGGCTTCGAGGGCGTGCATCTTGAGATTTAGACTTTTGGCATTGAGCAGCATTACCCTTAGTTTTTTTTCCATTATTGTTTTCTAGGGCGGTGGGTTTAGAATTTGAGCCTTGTCTAAAAAAGGCACTATGGGGGTGGCAAGAGCCTTTGCCAATATCCAGAAACCCAGGGGTGACAGGTGCAAGCCGTCCCTTGCGAAGCAGCGTGGCTTGTCAAGCATGTCATTCCAGGCAGACAGACATTGGATCCCCTTAGAAGGACACCAGAAATTAAGCCAATTATTAAAACTGATCATTTTGTCTCTGTATTGTGGCATCATTCTTGGTGAAGGTAGGATACTGCTCAGGGTCAGGGTCATACCAGCCTGGGCTACATAATCTGAGAGCTCCTTTATGTCTCTTTTCATGTAGTCCAGGGAGGTATGTCTCAGGTCATTCACACCAGCATGGACAATGACTGAGTCATACTTGTGCTTGCTGTGGAGTGACCTGAGTGCTTGTGTTATGTGGCGGATTCTAGCGCCCGACAGGCAGCTTACTGTGACCCTCTCCTTGTTCAGTCTGGTGAGTGGGACGCCAGTGTGTCTGACTATGGAGTCACCTATGACAAGTGTGTCTGGCATTGTGTTTGGCCTTAAGGGCTGTGACTGATTTGCACACTGACTTTGTGATCTATGTGTTGCTTGTGTTATGTCATGAGGTGGCAGTTGTTTGGGTGTCTGCTTTGGAGGCCTCTGCTGTTTTGGTAGATTTTTGATCAGTGCCTCCGAGTATGTCTTTGTGTGTTTATGTGTTTGATTTGTAGTTGTGATAGTTCTATGTGAGACTGGGTTTATGGTGTGTGTGGTTACCTTCTCCTCCTGTCTGGTTTTGCCAGTCCTGAGTTGAGAGTCCTGAGTTGAGGTAATAGTTTACCCTAGATTAGCAGCACTGCACTTCATGCAAACCCATGCAAATGCGGGTTTTTAAAGGAGGCAGTTAAAAGGGATAGAATCCTGCTCAAATGGCCAATAAGCTACAATTTCAGAGCTGGAAACCACTCTTCTTGTGGTCAATAGGGTACATAGTGCTTACCACTCTCACTGATAAGTAGAAAGGCTTTCCCTCAATCACAGAAAGGTCTGAGGAATTCAGAAACCACAATGCAGTCCTAAATACAGCAAATCTGTATCCGGACTATACAAGTAACAGGAAAAGGTGAGAAAACAAGCAAACACGCTAGAACAAGCTAGAACTTTTTTTTTTTTTGGATTTTTTTTAGTTTTAGCAGAGAAAAACACTTAGTATTAGTCCATCGACTGGCAAATTATGTACTATCAGACATGAAAGAGACAAGCCTGCTAAGTTAGTGTTGAATTCATCCTCAAATCTATTTCAAAATTACAGACACATGCTCTAATGCAGTGTGTTGCATGCAGCCATCCAAGGGCCAGATGTGTGTTTTCAGGTAGCTTGTCCTGTTAGAAGATTTTCTGTTGGAGACCAAGTGATCTTAGCCCTGGTGGGGCCTTTCTCTTTGAAGGGGAAGTTGTTTGCACAAGTGAATAAAATCTCTAAGCTATGCCTTTTGGGTGAGACAACCTTGAGCAGTTGCTAAGAAACAGAATCAAAGCTTAGGTGTATATGGAAAAATGATGCACCTGGTATGACAGATGACTTCTGCTTGAGTCTCACTTTCATGAGCAGTTGGATAGGGAAAACAAAAAACAGGAAAATTATTAATGTTGTAGAAAGAGAAGACAGGCCTAGAGATGAACATTAGTGGACATTGCATGATGGGAATTTCCTGCATGTATACTGTTTGATTAATGACACCATAAAACCACGAAACAAGCAAAACCACTGAAAAAAATGAAAAAAAGGTACCAACTGCAGACCGAATGGAGAGTTAAATTAAATACTTTTACTGGTTAGCGCTTTCATGCGAACAATCCTCGCACTTCCTCAGACAGTTTTACAAGCAGAGAACATCAAGTTTATATACTTTACAACAGTAATTAAACAATTAATCAATTAGTATAAACAAGCATTAAAAAATCAATTAAACCTTGTTATAAAACAATTATAAGAAGACATTGCTTTAAAAGAATACTTCATATAAAATTGTAAAATTATATGAAGAACAAAACCAACACTTAAAATCTTTATGTATTGTTTATAATATTGTATAGTAATTAACCTAAATATTGTTGTTGAATGATGGAACACTACACAATTTATATATATACTGAATAAATAATTTGTATTAATATCTGGAACAAATAGATTATCTTGAATTATCTTGAAAGAACCTTGAGTTTCAAGAGACATTTAATAGAACAGGTCTCATTGAGGCCTGGGGGAACATATGCGTTAGTTTTGAGCTGCCAAAGCAGCTCTTGTTCCTCAAGTAACAAATTCCAAGGTCCTCCTCTAGGGTCTTTAATGATCTTTTGTACTACCATAAATGAAAATTTATGATTATTATTATCTATTATATGTTTGGTATATCTAATATAAATTGTGTAGTGTTCCATCATTCAACAACAATATTTAGGTTAATTACTATACAATATTATAAACAATACATAAAGATTTTAGGTGTTGGTTTTGTTCTTCATATAATTTTACAATTTTATATGAAGTATTCTTTTAAAGCAATGTCTTCTTATAATTGTTTTATAACAAGGTTTAATTGATTTTTTAATGCTTGTTTATACTAATTGATTAATTGTTTAATTACTGTTGTAAAGTATATAAATTTGATGTTCTTTGCTTGTAAAACTGTCTGAGGAAGTGCGAGGATTGTTCGCATGAAAGCGCTAATCAGTAAAAGTATTTAATTTAACTCTCCATTCGGTCTGCAGTTGGTACCTTTTTTCATTTTTTTCAGTGATTAATGACACCAGTCATCATGCATAACAGAACCCACTGTTATGCCAACAGTAAAAACTAATTTATTCATTATGGAGACATGCTGATTTACATGTTGTGATCAGTAGCACCTCTGCATTGGATGCAATAAGCTCAGTATGAAATAATTTGTTCATGAACCCCATCCTATTTCATTTTGGACAACATGAAAATAATAAATAATGTTATTGCAGCTTTCAGTTTTTTTAATTAAATTAATAGAACGCTTTTTATATTTTGTGAAAATGTCAGTTTTTCCATCCTTTGGAATTCAGAGTATAACAGCTTGTTTTTCTCAGTGTAGTCATGCTTAGCTTGCCAAAAATTCAGACTTTCTTCTAACATGGAACTTAAAATAGCTGTGGTATCATCTAGCCCTGACCTTCAGGGTTCCTGCTTCCTGTGTTCATAATTTGCTAAATGCAAATGCTTTTAACTCCTGCATCTCTTCTGTTAGCTTCAGAGATGATATTATATCTCCATTCCCCTGTAAGGTAGAACATGCAAAGGACATGCCACAATCTACTCTCTTCACAAAGTAAAAATTGCAAGAATAAGTCAATCAAACTAGATCATTCACTGTGTAATATCTTAACTCTCTTATAATGAAGGCCAGTAGGATATATGCAAATGACCACTTAAGAACATAGTGTTTCAGCTACATGGTTTCTGAATGGTCATGACTCTTTAATTTTTAACTCTTTATGGGTACATTCAGGTCAATAAAGCCAAAGTGCTACTGAAGGAACCTACCACAGCATCCAACTGCCCTGCCCTCAGCAAGTAGCACTGATGCACCATCCCTAATCCTTGCACTATAATATGAGTCATATAATGACCAGAATAATTTTCAGTGACACACAGGCATGCACATCACCCACAGATGTACCCACACATGGCTACACACACACACACACACACACACACACACACACACACACACACACACACACACACACACACACACACACACACACACACACACACACACACACACACACACACACACACACACACACACACACACACACACACACATATCCACACTGACATGCACAGATATACATATATGCATGCAGATGCATGCACACAAGCACCCACACACAAACACACACACACACACACACACACACACACACACACACACACACACACACACACACACACACACACACACACACACACACACACACAGACACATACACGTGCCAAAACACAGTTAGAAACTAGCCTTTGCCTTCTGGTTGCAAGGCATTTCTCTTTGTAGGTCTCATTTACAAGTATGTGTCACAGCTTTCACATATACATGTCATCCTAGTACACCAGTAGGGTAGCCATTTTCTTTTCTTTCTTTACAAAATTTGAAGATCGACACGTTCTTCACCCAACATCTCTTAAACAGTAGGTTATGCTGGTGGGAGAATATGAGTGCAGTACTTGGTTTATTCATTAGTACCACTCATTTATCGGGTACATTCCAAGTGCTACTAAACCACTCAGAAATATTTAGAGTACTAAAAACAGTAACAGCAGCTGGCCTGATATTTAGTCAAATTCTAATATCTATTATTTCTAGTGAGGCAGAGAAAACATTCCAATTCAAAACAAAGTAGCCGATGTGGTAATATCACTGATGCCAGATCTTCAACTAATTATTTTTCTTTTTGTCTTTTTGCGTGTCAGTTGCCATCTATTAATCCTCCAGCTATTGATTAGCCCATTCATTTCCTGGTGGCAAAACTGTCGATTGCAGGAGGCCATCTCCCAGTCTGCAGTCAGAGTTTTCTGACTCTATGGCCTTCACCCCTCTCCCAGGAGATGGTGTACAGACTCACATATGTAAGTGTCGGCTATGCCTTCATCTGCGGGTGTGCTCATTCCTACCTGTACTCCATAAAGGTCACTACATGAAAGCAGCTTGGCAGTGCAAAGCATACATTCCTGGCCCTCCTGTGAGTGATATGTAGGCTTGTATCCCAGTGTAGCAAAAGCTGATCATGAAAGGTCATCATTCAGGTAGCTCTCATGGGCTTTTGTCTGTATGTCTCTATGACCCTCCATTGGCTAATGTTGACTCCTACATATGCAAATACTTAATATACATTTTTATCTGGGCATGCATTTTCATGCATTTGTTCCACAAAGTCTAATACACAAAAGTAGCTTGGCAGACCCAAGCACACATCATCAGCACATACAGTGGCCTGCACTGCCTCCCTTCCATAAGCAAGGATGTGTAATCTAGTGTCAGCTACACATGCCCACCCTTCACCACTGCCAGATATAGGGAAAGTGGACTGAGGGACACATTCAACAAGCTGAAATACCTGAGGTTCATAGGTTCATAGGTTGTTACTAGGCTATTGGCCCTAGGGCCTATACAAACTTAGCCATAACAATTCCCTGGCTATTTCTTCCCACAGTATTTACTTCCCTGGACCTCTGTCTAGCAGGGTGACTGATATGATCACCGGGGTGAATTTTCTATCTCCCATCCAATCATCAAGATTCCTTTTGAAGAGGGCCAAAGAGGTGCTCTGCTTGACAAGTATGGGAAGTCTATTCCAGGGTCTGGAGAGTCTCTGGGTCAGGAACCTTTCCCTCCAGCATGTTTTGTTCATTGTGATGACAAGATTTAGATCCCTGGAGCTTGTGTCTCTGAGAGATTGGGATTTCTTTAAGTGTAGCATGTTCAACAGCTCTGGGTTTGACATGGCCTTGTATGTTAAGCAGAGATTGCCTCTGAGTAGATGATATGTGATAGAGTATAGGTAGAGTTTTTTTAGACGGTCAGCATAGGGCATCTGTCTTAGGCTTGTGATTCTTTTAGTGAGGTATTTCTGCGGCCTTTCCAGTTGTTGCAGATGTCTTGAGAGGTACATACCAAATGGGGTGTTGTATTCTATAATGGGTCTAATGAGGGATGAGGACAGTGGGACAATGACCTCCTTTTTTCTGGATGAAAAGCCCTTAGTGATGAGGTGTGCCACATAGAAGGATTTCCTGACTGTTGTGGCTATGTGGTTATCGAAGGTGAGACCACTGTCCACCTGTGTCCCCAAGTCTCTTATCACACTTTCGGTGTTTAGTGTAATGCCACCTATGTGGTAATTCACAGGTACATTTTTTCCCAAAGGGGATAACTATACAGTTCTTGGCATTGAGCTTGAGCCCATGGCTCTGGCACCAAGCATCTGTTTCTGTAAGGCCCTTTTGTAGAATATCCACATCATTTGGGGATTCAGTAATGGCTCCCAGTTTGCAGTCATCTGCAAACTTTGTTAGCCAGGGTCCCTTAGTGTTGGCCTGTACTTCAGAGAAGTAGATGCCAAACAACAGCTGTCCTGGACTGAACCCTGAGGTACTCCATTTGTCACTTGTCTGGAGCTGGATTTGGAGTCAACTACTTTTACAGTGTGTGTTCTGTCAGTAAACCAGTTGACAACCCATTGAGTGACGTAGGGATTAATGCCAAGCTTAGTAAGTTTATCTACGATTCTAGGGTGAAGGATGGTGTCAAAGGCCTTGGCGAGGTCCAGATAGGCTGTGTGGACCACCTTACCCTTGTCCACGGCTCTGAAGACTGATTTGAAGAAGTTAATCAGGTTCAGGAGACAAGATCGGCCCTTCACAAACCCAAACTGCATGGGGTCCAGTGTTTGAAGGTTGCCAATGTCTTTGTTTATAAGTACCATGATAATACGTTCCATGGCCTGGCAGATCAGGCTCATCAGACTGATGGGGCGGTAGTTCCTGGGATCCAAGGTGGATCCTCCCTTGTGGAGTGGGATAACTGTAACTGTGCACCACTCAGTGGGCACAAAGCCTGAGGTGAGGATATGATTAAACATGACACTTAGGTGAGGTGCCAGTTCATTTTGTACATGGCCTGGGATGTCATTTGGTCCCATGGATGCTGTATTCTTAGGTTTGGAGAGTGCGTTTTTTACCTGTGTGGCCATGATTACCGGAATTTGGCAATTCTTCGGTATTGAGATAGGCCCTTTAGGGGTGAGAGGGGGTGAAGTTTGCACTGAATCGATCTGCCAGGATATTGGCAGTATGCTTGGGATCAGTATATTTAATGCCATTCTGTTGTAGCTCAGAGCAGATCTGAGCATTGCCATTTAGATTCTTGACATAGTTATAGAATGCCTTGTGGTTGTCTTTGAAATATTTGGCAATTTTATTTTTGTAACTAGCTTTGGAGGATTTTATGAAGGATCTCAGCTTCTTACTGAGGCTGGTAAGAGAGTTTTTTGTATCCTGGGATTTTCCTCTTTTCTGCAACAGTTTCTTCATTTTGTTGTAAAGTTTGTTTATGGCAACTAACCACCAGATTGGCTTCCTTGTTTTGGAGGAGACCATCTTGGTTCTATTGTGGATGGCACAATTCATGCACAAGTGGATGTGCTCGTACAGTGCCTTAGTGGAGTCAGCAGTCAAACTTTCAGTTCCCATCTGCATGGGTGTCATGAAGTTTGTCACTTCTGACTTGAGTAGCATGAAGTTGGCTTTGGAGAAGTTTTTTACATTGGTCTCCTTACTGGGGGGTGGGGTGGGATATGGGTGTCAAGGGTGATCAGACCTGACCAACGAGAGGGTGACCATAGGTGTGTAGCATTGATTTCCCATGTTGGTAATGACCTGGTCAAGGATATTGAAGTCCCTGGTGGGACTGAGGATTAGTTGATCCAGGGTGTTGGAATTTATGAATTCCAAGAACCGTTGGGCAAAGGTGTTGGTACACAAGTAGTTTTCCCAGTTAATGGCAGGGTAGTTGAAATCACCCAGTATTAGGGTGTTTGGTTGTATCTTAATATTTTCCAGTATGTTTAGAAAGGCATAGTGAGAATCCTGGGGCATGGTGGGGGATCTGTAGCAAGCTACAGTTTGGATTGCAGTCTTACCTAGTGTTAGTTGCACCTGGAGAATTTCAGACGCATTGTGTTGGGCAACTAGCCTGGTGTTGTGAATATCCTTGGTGAATATGGACACTCCTCCACCTTTAGTGTTTTTGTCTTGGTTTGGTGGCTGAAAAATGTGGTAAGAGTTGTAGCCTGGTATTGCAGGGATGCTCTCTGGAGCCTTGAACCAGGTCTCAGTTACTGCACAGATATCAATGTTTTCCATTTTTAGGAGTACCTCGAGAGAGTGCATTTTGAGGTTTAGACTTCTAGCATTGAGTAGCATTACTTTCAGATTTTGCATGCTTGTACCTGTTATAGTGGTGGTTTTGTCCTTTGAACTTTGCCTAAAAAAGGCACTATAGGGGTGGCAAAAGCCTTAGCCAGTAACCTGAATCCCAGGGGCGACAAGTACAGACCATCTCTGACAAAGCATCGTGGTCTGTCGATCTTGTCGTCCCAGGCAGACAGATACTGGATTTCTTTGAATGACACTAGAAGCTTAGCCAATTGTTGAAGTCAGTCATTTTGTCCTTATACTGTGGTATCATTCTGGGTGAAGGCAGGATGCTACTCAGGGCTAAGGTCATACCTGCCTGGGCCACATGATCCAACAGCTATTCCATGTCTCTTTTCATGTAGTCCAGGGAGGTATGTCTCAAGTCATTCACTCCAACATGGACAATGGCAGAGTCTTATTTGTACATGTTGTGGAGTGACTTGAGTGAATGCATTATGTGGTGGATCCTGGAACCTGACAGGCAGCTGACTGTAATTTTCTCCTTGTTCAGCCTGGTGAAGGAATACTGTAGGGTAAGTATAGGAACCCAACTAGGATGTGAGATAAGGACATTCTTCTCAACAATATTCATGATGACAGCATATGTGTTTACTCCCCACAACAGGTGAGTGTGGTTATCCAGCTGAGCCATGGCTAATAACCCTGTACCAGGAAACATAAAGCAGTGCACAGGAGTTCTACAACAGAGCATATGCAACAATATGAAATACCATTAAGTGTGTGTTTGGTGTACTGAAAACTACATTCAGATTTCTGGACACATCCAGGGTGCACTTCAATACACAACTGATAAGGTAGCATAGATGATAACTGTGTTTGCCATGCTATACAATATGCTAACAACAGCACATGGCGGACTTTCAACTGCAGGTATGAGTGAGTTACCCCAAGAATCCCAGATGTCTGCAGATGACATCCCACAGCTATTGAAGGAAGAGCAGGAAGACATAGGGGGCAGAAGACACAGGCATCAGCAACGAGGGGTGTGACCACACATCCAGGCCTAGGCAACATAACAGCATCTGACATACAACTTTGAGTAATAACAAACCAGACATACATAAATACACTGATGGACAGGTGTTGTACCACCACAGCAGCACAGATTGCAGCTAATGGTGCTTACCCAGTAGATGTACACAATGGGCATCAGACATTACAACATAATCATAACATAACAGTCTGAACATATACAGATCTATTCCAACATGGATCATCAGCTCAGGCTACAACTGACACAGGTATGCATACAGACTCATATTGGTGTATGTGTGTATGTCAGACAACAAGGGACACAAACATCTGTGAAAACATTCCTATCTGAAAACTATAAAAAGATGTAAATAGGAAAACAACTCAGGACATAATGCAGAAGTGTTGTCAATAACACAAGCAGTATATATCAATGCAAAGTAAAGATAAACTAATGTAACAAATGAAGTCACTATGCTTAGTAAAAATGTTGGACTCCTGTGACATCACACCTATCAACAAACACAGACAGATGACATTGTCAGTGGTCTGCAAAGCAATCATCATCACCACGGGGTGAGACTGACACTACTGGACAGAGTGGATCAACTGTTAGTGTTATTCTAACACAGCCTAGGATGCCCAAACTGATGGCTCATGGCATGGACTTGTCTGCCTCTATCACATATGGAAATAGTTGGCCCAGGTTGCTACACAGAGGAAATTGATGGAGTGACACCAGTACATGAAGTTACACTTTTGGAAGGAACATGGGAGCGAGTTGACAGTCTGGCCATGACTGCTGGGTCCATATCAAATGGGCCAGAAGTGGAACTGTGTGAACATTGCAGTGTAGATATCGATGCTCAAGGGCCATGGTTTTGTGTGCTAAAATGGGGCCTGCTTCTCCAAAGTGGCAATCGGCTAAGCACAAGCAGGGCATGAAGAATACTACTTGTACCATGGCACTGCTGTAGTGCTGTTGTAGCCAGGGATTCTACAGACCATGCCACATATAACAAAAATTTATTCTGTGCAGCCAATGATGCCATGACTCACCATGTCTGTATTCCTGTTCTTCATGGAGAACACCTAGCTGGTATGCAAGATGATCTGTGGCAAGGGAAAGTGCACAGGTGTCAGATCCATAGTGTCACAGTGAATGTTAATTTGCCTGTAGTAGTAAGTGGAAACTCTCTGACATGTGCCCATGCACTCCAGCTACATGTCCCTATGTCTTATGCGACAAGTAGTATCAATGTGCTGTGGGGAGCTCTCAACATCAACAGCAGACTTAACATGGAGCTGTTGTCCACACGCCTCATCCTGTCCACCATCTGATGCCCTGTCATTGACAGAATGGCTAGACAAGTTTTCCTCCACATCTGAGGCTACAGCTGCATTCACATGACTGTCATCATCTGGGTCTGACTGTGTCAGCATGTTAGTGCCCTGTGTACCAGGGGCCATGCTACCATACTGAGACACATCAGATCCTGCATCAGGATCAGTGGATAGCCAAATGGAGGATAAAGGCAGTTGCTGTGCTAAAAGAAGAGACAGATGACACAGGTCAGGAGAATGTACTTATATCACATGCTGTATATCATTAGTGTCATATAACACATATATCTCACTGCAATGTTACAGATAATAATGACTTACCGTGAGATCTTGTATTTGTATGGGCCATGGAATTTATATAGCAGGGAGTTGACAATCATGTTACATATCCAAGAAACATGTCATATGTGAGGAATACAAGCATAACACACACCTGGCAAGTCCTTATGTGAAGATGGTGCTGGACAAGAGGGATAAAATGCAATGTTTTAGGGAAATATAAAGTCATAAATATAGCATTTTTAATCACATTCTTGCCAGCATGGATCATTCCAACATAGTTAAAACATACAGTAGGTATTACATGCACATAACCAGTTTGTCTATGAGATGCTGATGCAGGCTATGTTATGAATGGGTAGAAGGACATAATATTAATAGAGGACAACAACAGGAATAACAACAATGACATGTATGAAACAGAGTTAAGAGCATACCAGTGTAAGCCTCCCAATGTGGTGAATTTGTGTGTCATTATACGGATCCTGCACTGGTAAAATAAATACAAAGCCAACGCAGTCATGCATGCGGGCAATGGAATAGCCACATGATGACATATACAACACAGTAACAGGGTCTGCTGATACTCAACAGACATATGATACAACTGTTGCCCAGATGACCCAATGTAAAAAAAACAGCGACATTAATTTGTGTAACACAGGTCTGCTACACATTTTGCAACCTAAGAACATGTTGTGGTAACATACCTAAACTATCTGTAGGTTCACTGTATGTCTTGTGCCCACAGAGGGTGTATCTGTTGTTTACAGTGTTAGGGAAATATCAATATGACATTAAACAGCGGTAGACTGACATGAGACTGAAGCAATAGTAGGTAGTGGTCACAGTAACACTGTATGGAGACACCTGCCATTTCCTGCTGTTGTGCAGAAGTAGATGGACATATGAACATTAATGCAGACAATATTACATCTGTTGGTTGCACTGTTCTGTCTATACTGCAGTTCTATGGCTACATGTCATATGTTGATCATCATCACTCTGGGTGGCCCCATGTGCACGATGCAATTCTGCTGCTACAACAAAAAACTGGCAATACATGAATATGCATATACCAGCAATATGTACTGATTTATTTTATATGTATCAAAGTTATGCAAAGTAACATATATATGTACAGCCTGGAAAACCTGCTTCCATCCCATCCCTGGGTATGTAGTGCTTCCCAATCACCATACGCAAGGATGCAAGAAACTGCGTGATCTCATCAGGTGATGTCAATGGTGGGTTTCCAACATTAGCATCTCACAATCTCTCATACCATTGTACCCTGTTGGCTGCACAGAGGATCATATCAGAGCAGCTTTGGTAACAGGTCTCACAGGATCAATTGTGACCTCTCACAGCATTACTCATGTTGAGGCCAGTCCAGACTTCATTCCTTCATACCATATTTCCTGCCCATCCATGTTGTTGCAGAACATACTTCTTAACCCCTTAGAACAAAACATCTGGACAAAGCCATAAATAATGGGGAGAAATGTTATACCCCAAGTAGACTCCAAAGAATTTTTCCTCAGGTGGATACCAAAATCTGGAGGTGTAATGGGCATGAAAAGGTAGCTGGGAACATATTTTTTGGAGGTGTGATGAGCTGGCAGACTTTTGGAATTCCCTGCAGGCTGCTCTGTCGGAGATGCTGTGTGGCAGATCGGACTGACTGGGAGATGATTTTCTTTTAGTTATTCTACAGAATTGAAATTGTCTAGACATAGTAAAGCCTTCCTGAGTCTAATTATAGTGGCAGACAAAAAAGCAATTACTAGAACATGGAAATCAAAGTCTAGACCAACTTTACTAGAAGTAGTGAATATAGTAACTGAGATAAAACAACTGGAATTGGGATCTTTGAAAAGGGAAGGAGCAAACTACATGGAAAAAAAATGAGAATTGTGGGAAAAGTATATGCAGAGCAGGAACGAGGTTTAAGCAGCAGGATTTGAATGAGCTATATAATGCTTAACTGACAATGACTAGGTTTATAAGTGATTTGTAATGTTTACAACTACAGTTGTTTCAAAGATGTCTGTGATGTAAACTGTTTACAACTAAAGTGATTTCATTTCGTACGTTTTCCATTTATATAAATGTAAAATTGCCTTTGTCACATGTGGAAATTTAATAAAGACATTAGAAATAAATAAATAAATAATGGCCGAACAAAGGCCCAAAAATAAGGATACTTTTTAAGTACTGATCTTGCAAACTTAGAAAGTTGATAAAATAATAGGTTTTGCATTAGCATGAATTTTCTGAAGGGTATGCAGTCTGAAATTCAAATGGTTGTCATTATTTTCTGACTTCAACCCGAAATGATTTGACAGAAAATCACAATTTTAAGAGACAGACCAAAAATATAAGGCAAAAAGCTGGATATTCTGTGAATATCTGTACAGTTGAGAGCATCTATTATGACCTCATTCTCCTCTGGGAAAAAACTGTCACCCCTAGGTCTGTTTGCCATTTGAAAGGCAATTATATGCACATGTTTAGATTGGGTCTACTTCATGTTGTTGAAGGCCGACAATATCGAAGCTGAGGGGGTGCAGAGGGGCTTGCCCTCCTGCTTGCCAAGGTAAGTTTTTACTTATTTTTGTTTTAGGCATTTTTTTTATCTTTCAATGTTTCAGAATTCGAGGATATTGTGTCGAGCATATCAGATTTGATATTCTGAAATTTTGATAAGATAATATAGATGCTTTAGATTAATATTTGGGCCCCACATCTTTAGATAATTATGTGGACAGCTTATGCCACTGTAAACATTATGCAGTCCTGTGCAATGCAATATTCTATTAAATACTCGCTGTACCATATTCTAATGTGACATATAAAATAATGCCTGAATACTTAGAACAGAAATACAACTTGTGATATTTGTAGAGCCTGTCTGTGGGATTTGAACTCCTGACAGAGAATATATGAGAAATGGAGGTCCAAACATAGCATTGTGTCACAGGAGCCACACAGTCTGCAAGCGTTCCCCATTAACATGCTACACAAACATAAGTTTACAACAGAAATATGTGATATCTGTAGCTATAATGCAATTTCACCCTAAACAGACATCCAATGTAAAACAATCTGTCATCTGATATTATACATGATGAGCTTGTATGAGCATAGTCATTACTGAGCAGTGAAAGGCATTCACATTAACAGCGACTATCTGTAAGTTATCAATCGAAGCATTGGAAAGCCGCATGATCTATAAGCAGTCCACAAATAGTACTGATCCTTTTTGTATTGACTCAGTACTTCTAATAGTTGTTTTAAGAATCCTCAATTAATAAATATTTATAACAACAAAAGGAATACGTAACACATAAAATAGCAAGATACAGATAATGTCAGAATACATGGTTTTCCTTACATGCACCACAGAGTATATGGAGTCACCCGCAACATATATGGAAAATTTGTAAATCCATCTTTATGTACTGTTAAACTGTGCTGTCTACATCTGTCTTTCAACAGCATATGGGAAAGTGCTGCATGTTACTGATGCAGATTTCAACACCTGAATGCATACAAGTAAATCCCACACCACTCCAGTAAGTCACAAACATTTTTCACAATGTCAACATTTTCCATAAATGCATCAATCTAAAGAGATACACACTTGATAAGAGTAATGTTAGCATAGGTCTATGTTGTTGTTTCTTTCGGCTTTTCCTGGTTAGGGGTTGCCACAGCGGAACTCCAGTCCGCTAATGATTGGTAGTTGATTTTTACGTGCCGAGTTACCAGCCCTGACACACAACCTTCAAAGAAGGTACACCCATTCACGCATGTTTCCACGCAGAAGACGCTCTAGCTGAGAATCAAACCACACAGCATCTTACTGTGAGACGACAATGCTACCGCAGCACCACCACCATGGGTAATGTTAGCATAGGTCTATAATGAGCTAATATTCTCTAAAACAGCAATGCTAGCGGGTGCCAAATTAACTTTGCAGCTACCTATGACTCAGGTAAAATTGAAAGGAAAAGCAGCTATGTGCATGCATCTTTTAAGTACCAGTTGCACCATACATAATTAATGAGGTTCATTAAAATTCAAAGTTTTGGAATTCCATTTGCGCATATCCATGTAAGTTCTTGAAATCTGGTGCATTAACCAAAAGCTCAGTGTAACAGAATGGTGCCCTGTGCAAGCATCCAATAGCTATTTTTAAACAGGAAAATGTGTAGCAAATCCCTGTTAACTTCTAATGACCTGTTATCATGACATAAGCACCACTTTTAAATATTGATTTTAATACATTTAAAGATCAGACCATTGCTAACTGCGGACTGAGTGGGACTTCAATGAGCAATTTTCTGAATTGTGTTTTTCTGCTTTTGATTATCAACATTATCAATATCATCGAGATGGCTACTTCTAGGAGGATTCAAGGTGTTCAGGCACCTAATTGGACTGAGGAGGAGACTACACGGATGCTGACCATCTATGCTGGAGCGGCACATCACATGAGAACCAGACCGTGAAACTTCATGGTGATTGACACTTGGATCCAGATTGTGATATAGCATTGATGACATTCGGGGATTTACTAGACTGGAGTGCAGGTTCACCACTGCTGCTATGACCTGCATGGGAGGGATGCAGAGGAGCTTTCTTGGAGGGTCATTGAGATGCTTCAACATGTGGTGGACGCTTACTAAGTGTTAACAACCCTACATGTCCCTGAGCATTCCTACAGAATTTAGAGATATAGCTGTATACCATACATATCAAGTACATGCCTTTTAAAAACAATAAGTAACTGTTCTGACAATTAGCTTATCTGGATAATTAAGAAGACATGGTGACTGTTCTCCATATAAGTATGGGTTTTATTCAGTAGTGTTTATTATGTACATAATGTTGCTCACTGTAGCTGTACATCTATTTTCAAACATAACACAATATCATTTCACACATCCACTATAGTCGTGTATCACTGATGCCTATAATGCCTAGGCCACTTATGACTATGCATTTTTTACCTAATTATGGTACTTCAACAGTATCGCCAAGTCTGCCTGTGAATATGTGAATATTCACTCATAAATAACTTTGTTACTCTGTTCTTTTGCACAAAGTGAACATTCTCATTACAGTCCCATTCGTTTAACACAAGATGGATGTCTGCCCAAATGGCTACACATATCTGTTCACTTGTAATATATACTGATACTGTTATTTGTGTGTTTCATGCTGGTCTATAGTGTTTATGTGTCTGATGTTACTGTATTCATCTGTTATCCACAGGAATATGGATACACACATACAGTAATAGTTTGTTCAGAGGAAATATGTGCTGGTTGTTAGCTCAGCCTGTAAAGAAACGGGAGCACACTAATGTCTTGGCATGGTGTTATTTCAACTCCGCACAGGGGAAAGCTATCATTATATTCTTATCACTGTGTCTTTCACACATTGTCAAAAATGCTGCTCTACATACCTGCGTATTGATATTAAAGGTCATTTTGTGCATGCATATGAATAACTTGATTCTTCACCAGATTTCTTTGAATATCTCCGTAAACTGTAATTTTCTGTCAAAAGCACCTCTTTAACTACAGTGCTGTTTGTAATGCTTGGCTCAGACTGATTTATTTCTGCCAAAAAGTTTTGTAGAATATGCTAACATTTGCAAAATGAATTTCATGTATAATTGTCATTCTTTATTAAATTCACTTGACCAAATCATTACATTTAGAGAGAGTCAGATGGTCAGACATACAGTTGGAATACAGAACAGGGAGGTGCACTGATACCTTGTATGAATTTGATTTATGATGTATACTTGGCCAGTGAATATCTGTATATATAATCCTCCCACTTAAAATACATTACTGTTTCCCAGATGTACAGCATATTGTATATGTCTGTTAACAGCAGGTATGTGATAAATTACAGTGTTCCACTCTCTGAGGAATGACATTTTTTATTTGCTGTTATTGGTTGTGACCACTATGCTGACATGTATGTATTCTTCCAACTTATTTTCCTTAATGACCAGCACATTGTTTTTTTTTTGAAAAGCCAAAACCATGATGCATATTAGTAACCCATTCCTGCACATTCATAACTCCAAGTCTTCTCACTGCATTCTCACCATACAGCCTCGGGCATGATTTGGTAAGCTAGGTAGGTATATGTTGGGATTTGAGGGTTGCTGTAGCTTAGACTTACAGGTTTGAATCTCAGCTCCTTCAGACTGTGTGCAATTTTTCTCTAAAATGTAAAAGACTGTGTTTGTAACTACAAAATGTGCATGGTGATTCTGTTATCTTAGTCAAGAGAAACATTTTAGAACCTGATCTGAGCAATGTATATCATTGTTATTTGAGAACTACATCATTCATAGTTGCGCTTTTGTTTTTGCAAGTGATGAGGATGGGGCTTGTAACCATGCCCTGTGCATCAGGCAGATGCACAGGCTGGAGGAGCAGCAGAGAGAGAGAGAGAGAGAGAGAGAGAGCAATGATGAGTACCTTGCCTGTTTTGGTAAATAGAATATATCTGAGCCTTGTTACAAGCTTGAATTTTTGACATTACCATGTATGCTACTTATAATGCAGGAATACCCATCATGCATCAGTAAGGTAAGTGCAATACTCACACAATACCTGTACTTACAACTCTGATTTAACTAAACATATGTTTAAATATAATTTAGCAGCAATGTTTTCTGAGAATAGTTTTTGAAATGGAGGACACACCCTAAATGACATTCTTATTATGTGTAACTGCCACACTGACATTGATGTGGATGTTTCATATCCAAGTTTGTACTGCTTTGTATGTTGTTTTTAATACATGTTTTAGTACATTTGTATTTCGTTTTCAGTGACTGGTTTGTTGTGCGTAGCTTTCTTATTCATATACTTCTGCGGTGGTGCAGCGGTAGCGTTATTGCCTCACAGCAAGAGGTTCTCCTGTTCGATTCTCGGCTGGAGTGCAGGGAGTGCCTTTTGTGTGGAGTCTGCATGTCCTCCCCATGGTTGGGTGGGCATTCGAAAGACATGCGTAAACGGGCGTGCCTTCACTGAAGGTTGAACTTTGAGCTAGCACCTCGGCGTTCATGAAAATCTATTGCCAATCATTAGTGGACCGGAGTTCCGCTGTGGCGACCCCTAACCGGGAAAAGCCAAAAGACAACAACAACATACTGAGAAGGTATCTGTTGTATTAGTTTTCACACTGTCATTTTTCAGACTGTGTGGCATCCTCTTCAGTTCAAAATAAGTATTGCATCTGCTTACAGCACCTTAGATGGTTTGGTTAAAACATACTTTTGTTTGTGGCTATTTGTGCACAAGCGTTTCATAATCAAAAAGCAGCATCAGGATGTTTGCATTTTTTTAGTACTGATTGCTGGTAAATGGCTTTAGACCTAGCCATAGCACCACCACAGCTCTTATATCCTTCTGTGACTCTGTCAATTGGGATCGTGATACCAGGAAACTCATCTTGTCTCTATTTCTTCACCTTTCTAAAGCCTTCAATACTATCTCCCACCCTCTCCTTCTCAGAAAACTATACAACTTAGAGATCTCTACCGTAACTTGGTCTGCAAAGCTATGGAAAGGATCATCATGGACCTCATAAATAAAGATATTGGGGACCTACAGACACTGGATCCTACCCAGTTTGGCTTTGTTAAGGGCAGATCCTGCATCTTAAACCTGGTTGACTTCTTTGAAACAGTCACCAAGGCCATTGACGAAGGGAAGGTGGTCCACACAGCCTATCTGGACCTCGCAAAAGCCTTCGATACAATACCCCACTCGGGCATTATAGATAAGCTCACCAGCTTAAATATAAACCCCTATGTCACTAGATGGGTTGCAAACTGGCTCAAGGACAGAACCCACATGGTTAGAATTGCTGGAGCCATGTCAGACTCCAAACCAGTTACAAGTGGCATCCCACAAGGCTCAGTCCTGGGACCTCTCTTGTTTGGTATATATTTCTCGGAGGTACAGGCCAACACGGAAGGACTGTGGCTGACCAAGTTCGCAGATGACTGCAAACTGGGAACCATAATCGACTCTCCAGCTGACACAAGTATCCTCCAAAAGGGCCTCATAGAAACAGACAACTGGTGCCAGAACCATGGCCTCAAGCTAAACGCCAAAAAGTGTATAGTCATCCCCTTTGGCAAAAACAAAGTGCCCACAAATTACCACATAGGTGGTAATCCATTAAGTACAGAAGAAGTAATTAGGGACCTGGGGACCCAAGTTGATAGCAATCTCTCATTTGACAACCACGTGGCCAAAGTGGTTAGAAAAACATTTTATATAGCCCACCTAATCATGAAGGGATTCACATCTAGATTAGGGGAGTCATCGTGCCTCTTTACTCATCCCTCATCAGGCCCATAATTGAGTACAATGCCCCTTTTGGGATGTACCTTACCAAACACCTGCAGCAACTGGAAAGACCCCAAAAGTACCTCACCAAGAGGATCAAAGGGCTCAAACAGATGCCATATGCTGCCCGGTTAAAGAAACTCCAGCTCTACTCAGTGGCATACCGCCTGCTCAGAGGTGACCTGTGGCTGACGTATAAGGCCATGTCCAACCCGGAATTAAGGGACATGCTGCACCTCAAAAAATCCAAATCCCATCGAGCTACACGCTTGAGAGACTTGAACCTCAGCACTGAAATAAATAGGACATGCTGGAGGGACAGATTCATAACCCAGAGGCTCCCTTCACTCTGGAATAAAATCCCAGTCCAGGTTAGGCAGAGTCCCTCATTGACTCTTTTCAAGAGGAATCTTGATGAGTGGATGGGAGATCGTGGGTTTATCCCGGGTATCACTTCTGTGTCACTGTTAGACAGAGGCACAGTATACTAACCTCGAAAAAGGGCATAGCAAAATTAATTTAAAATGGGTGGCGAAAGCCAAACATACTCTGGCTAGGCTTATAAATGCCCTAGGGCAGATAGCCTAGTATGAACCTATGAATCTATGAACCCTTCACTGGTTCTCTAACTGCCTCACTGATAGTCAACAAGCCACCAAATGGCAACACTCTTTTTCTCCTTTTCTCAGTACCTCCATTGGTGTTCCCCAAGGATCCATCTCAGGGCCTATACTTTTCAGCATATTCATCAACAACTTCCACTCCTCTTTCACTGACAGCTCAGTCATCCAATATGCACATGATTCCACTATCATCTGTACTGCTGACACTCCACCCAAACTCCTGAAACTTACTCAGTCTGCCCCCTGCTCCACAGAAATATGGATGGCTAGCAACCACTTTCCCCTAAACCCTAAAAATTCTAAGCCTGTGCTATTCACCCCTAAGAGGTCTTTTACTATAAACAAAGACTCTTTCTCTATTCTCTCCCAAAATAATACTACCATTGAGGTTGTCACACATACTAAACTTCTAGGTATCACCTTAGATGAACACTTAACTTTTGACATGCATATTCTAAACAACATCAAAAAAGCACACCAGAAACTAGGAATGCTTTGCCGTCACAAAACATTCCTCAACTACTCCTCAAAACTACCCTTTGCCTCCTCCTTCCTGCTACCACCCCTTCTCTACAGTGCTCCTGCCTTCACACACATACAGGCCAGCCTTAAATCCAAGCTAGACTTATGCTACATCAAACTGCTAAGTTTGTCACAAATGGAAAACACCTATCCCACCACTGCACCTCTCTTCGACTACTAAACTGGCTAGAACTTTCTCATCATCTCACATACTGTATATTCAACTAACAACTGCCCATAAACTAATATTCAATTCATCCAGCTGCCCTGCACTTTCTTCTGTATTTACATTTTACCACCCTAATAGAACTCTCCACTCTGAAAATCAAACACTCTTGCTAATAGAAAAACCTAACCTCCCCGCTGGTCAGTTGCTCCACTCCTTTTCCACTGCCAGACTTTGGAACTCACTTCCACCTTTACTTAGGTCCACTACTAATACTTCTTTCTTCAAGAATCCTTGAGACAACATCTTTCCTCCCAATGGTTATGCTCATGTGCTAGCTCCTCAGCTATAAACTGACAATTTGTCTCCTACTACTACTGCCCCATCTTTCCTACCTTCTTCCTGTATTACTTTCAAAAACCTCCATCTGTATTGGTAGCAATCTAAGTTCTGCACTTTGAAAAACATGTACTGTCTCCTGACAGATTTATGTACAGCCACTTTGCCTTCTTACTTGGTTAAAAACTATCTATTCTGTTCAAAACTTTATTATTTTGTATGCTGTTTTAAACTTGTGTTGTAGCCATTTAGTTTGTTAATCAAATGTATGTATTGTATTTTTGTGGAGCTTTTCTCCCCGGGTCTCCACTGACAATGGGTAGTTTTTAGCCCAGTGGACTTTTCCGGTAAACAAATGCAAATAAATAAATAAACAATGCATGTAGATCTTGTAGGGAGACAATAATGTTTGTACAACATATACTAGATTCTCATGTGTCACAGGCTGTCACTCTGTTTATGACTGAACACTCTTACTATTTAATTGTGATGCATTCCTTAAATTGATGCAGGGTCTGTCAGTGACCATGCTTGCTGACTCATCTGTTTGTTATATGATTTTATATTTTCCACGGTATTGTTATCACACTTTGTCTTCATTATAACCATATGTGCTGGAACCATAGAGCCAGGGGGAGGGGGAACCCCCCAACCCACTTTGACAGCTGCAAGACCTATCAGGAAAAATTAATGAAGTGGAGTTTTCATGCTAACGTAGATTCATGCACGGAAGTTAAACCAACTAAACTAGCTGTTCTTGTTCTCTTATTGCTCTGTAATACAGGAGTTATG